>NW_026542600.1:17624652-17867809 GCF_028750875.1 Macrosteles quadrilineatus
TCTGGTCTCAAATTACTCAGTAAATGTTTGGCTATTTTTGGCATTGCCAACGCTATCACTGTATTTTAGAAAATGCAATTGGTATTGACCTTCCAAATTATTACTTGCTATTAATATTCAACACAACCCATCTCATGACTATTAGATAACAGGTTCCAGTTACATGATTTGCATTGCAAATACATAAACCTAATAGGTACATTATAACTTTAAGTTGAGTTGGGCAAATATTTCATGCATTTTTATGTTCTTTATTCATTTCTAAATTGCCAAATACTGTATTACATAATTTTTACATAGTTTTCACCACTTGTTTATACAGTTAAGTGTTAACGGTTGAAACTTTTCAGTAACATCAATAATAATTATAGATTTTACTAAACAGTTTCAACTCAACTAATGATACAACAAAAAAACGTCAAGCTTATATTTGTCATATTATGTATGCTGATAGAACAATAAACGTTTTTTAGTATGTTGTAATCTTATTCTGAAATAAATCATCAACAAATTCGCAGCTGGTGTAAAGTGGTTAGAGCACGGGACTTTAGTCCTGAAGGCTTGGGTTAAGATCTTGCTAGTCAGAAAATTACTAATGGTTATTAATACAATTACTATAATTATTATTACCAAAATAAATTATACATTTATTACAGTAGAAAATTTTCAAAGTAAACGTCTTCTACGGCACTTTAGAAGCGTTTTTTAATGCTTTACTCATAACCCCAATAAAAAATTATGGAACACTTAAAACGGATTTTTGTTCGTTTGATAAATATAATCTATTATAAGATAAGTAATTAGTAAAAATTACATTTGTATTTTGAGACCCGATTAACGGTATTGTATCCTACTAACAGAGATATTTAATTTGATGTACATGTCAACCTATGCTTTCATTTAAGAATCTTTGCTTACTCTTCGTGTATCGTCCTCCATTTGAGATAGAGAGTCAATAAACCCACGAAACACACTATATTAACGTCCAAGGAAGATGTGCGGTGTTTAACTTGTACAGTACTTTAAAAAAGGAGGTGGATAGGGACTTATAACTCAACATGTATATTTAATCGCCAGTGTAGTAGAGCTGTTTGAAAATTAATCAGTCCTTGTTTTGACTAAGACGTTGTGATACATATCTTGCGTGCAATTAAGACATTGTCTCTGCCTGCATCTGGGACTGGGATTTAGTCTGTATTACTGTTTCGAGTTGTAATTATGGAGCCAAATCAACTGTGTCGGTTTCATTCCATTTCAATTCATCACAAGTCATCATTTCATTTCAAGTTTATTACAATTCATCCCTAAATGACACCATGTCCTAAGCTAACAATGATATGTATCTAGCCCATTTTCCCTTGTTCTTCATTGCCTGTACTATAAACTAGAATAAGCAATATAAATGGGGATAGCCCAACTCAGTGTGGTGGTCCGATTTAAGATGAGGAAAAGTGTTATGCCCTCCGTAGGGTCCAGTCCAACTCCGCGCGGTGGTCACATAAAATCCCTACGCTACCCATTAATCTTTAACTTGTACTTGTTGTGCTCTCGGATGAGATATGATATGTTTAATAAAAATATGCTATATATACCTTGTATATCAAAAGTAATGTTGCACTTTTTTTATTTGTTCAAAGCTACTTTATTCATGTGGCAAGTTAGGTTAGGTTAGGTTGATGATACATTCAATTACGGGTCAAATACGGTCAACTACGGTTAAATTCAAATGAAACCTAAGTATTCTCTTTCGTATTTGTTAACTTTATTTTATTAGTCACTGTGGTTCTAAATTATGTACATTTATAACAATTTCAAACTTCTATTACAAACTCTCAGCAGTCAGGGCAGTGAGAGCCAAAATTGAACACGCGCGGAGTTGGACATGTGCCGTGAGGGACCCGAAGTGACCACCTTGCGGAGTTGGACAGTCGATTTTGACAGGTTTCTGACCACCGCGTGGGGTTGGTATAAGCCTAAACAAACCATATGAAAAATTATTTCAATTTAAATTGCAACAATGTCATGTGACATAATTCGTGTAAAATTTATGGTGACAGATGTGATTGGAGAACACGTGTATCTTCAGAAGCTCTATTTAATGAAAAAGTTTTGTATTTCCTTCGTTTTAAAATATCGCACCTTTTTTACTCCTTTATTTGAGTCAGTGTCTAATGTGTTAATTATAAAGTAGTGTAAGACAGGAAACCAGTATTCCATAATCTCGGGATATTTATACTTTATGTTTCTGATTAATGACAGATCCAAACAAATAAAATACGTGATGAGCGAACTTAATTATTACATTCTCATTCTTTTACTGAAATTGAACTTATTCTTTAATATTGGATAGCTATCAGACTAAATAATTCCCAATTACGATTTTTTTCGAATTTTATATTTATAAAGTAAAATAAATTGTCGTTGTTGTAATACTATATTCGTTACTACACTATACTATATTCGTAGTACTATATTTCGTTGGTGTATACTATATATACAGGGTGTCCCGGAACTTTCTACCAATATTTTAGGGCATGGCTCCTGGGTAAGAAACATACCTAAATATCATATTTAAATTGTCCAGAAGTCCTTAGTTACGAACACAGCCGCCAATTTGTTTTTTTCAGTTATTATTTTTTTTTTTAGAATGGTTGAACATACGAAATGGAAACTTTGCACAAACATTTATGACAACTAAACAAAGCTACCAAAAAATTATGAAGATTTTTCAAATTTATAAAACAAAATGGCAGCCGTTTAAAATTTTGTTTCTTAAATAACTCGAAAACCATTGATAAAAAAAAAAAATTTAAACGGCCGCCATTTTGTTTTATGAATTTGAAAAATCTTGATAATTTGTTGATTGCTTTGTCTTGTTGTCATAAATGTTTGTGCAAAGTTTCCATTTCGTATGTTTAACCATTCTTAAAAAAAAATTAATAACTGAAAAAAACAAAATGGTGGCTGTGTGAGTAACTAAGGACTTCCGGACAATTTAAATATGATATTTAGGTATGTTTCTTACCCAGGAGCAATGCCCTAAAATATTGGTAGAGAGTTCCGGGACACCCTGTATATAAAACAGTGTTATATATTTATTGCTATCATATTATTTGTAGTTAATTAATTGTTTATCACTTTTCCTCTGTAATATTTATCACACATGTTGATCCTCTAATATGTATGTATTAGAGATGATATCTCTAATATCCAATTAGTTTTTTTTAAATCAAATAATAATAAAAAGACTGTCCCATACACAATCGTCCTATTTAAAAAAATTGTTGACCACATTCCAGATAATTTCATTAAATAAGCGACTACAGCAGAAGGTGTTTGTGGAAGAGTTATACAATTTGTCTCTCCATCTCCAACCCACTTAGGATAATACAGCCCTGTCTAGCAACAAAGGTCCTGTTTACATATTGATGTTGTAATTTAATCTCACTGTTGTTGCAAATTTCTATAAAAAAAAATATTTATATGTACATTTCTTACATATAATTTGCATCCTTATCCTATAGATAGGTTATGTTTTCTTAAGAGTATCTCACATGCATTACATTTTACCAATAGCTTTACAGATATGGTTAAGACACATTTTAATATACTAGGTCATCAAGAGGATATGTATGTAAAATATTTTTTTGTTTTGTAGTTTATTCAACTTTAACTAATATAACGAACTAGTAATAAGCTGTAATACAAACAACTAAAATCCTTATTCACTCTACATAAAAATTCTCTGTCAACATGAACAAAATAATGTTTTTAAAATTGTTTTAAGATAATATTGGTTAATTGAATGGATGTCTTAGAAGGTTCAATCAAAACAGTAAGGAAATGTGAATTTACTTGTGAAATACTTTAATTTGAAATATGTGCCAAACTTTATTCATTTCCTTGTTGAGTAGTTTTGTCTACAAATATAAATGGTCAATGGGTTAAGATTAGTGAGTATTAAGGGATCAATTCGCTTAATAGTTTTAGAATTGAACTGAATGACAAAATTATACTAAATGTATTGGCAATTTTATTTCAAGATTTTAAATGTATATTACAGTGAAATAACTCTGTTACTCGTGCTTAAGTATTGACACTTGCAACAACCAAAAAGATACGATTATATTTATGATTTTTCAACGCAGAATCTATAATCTAATATTCTTTGTTCCCGAAACAAAAACTATTTGGTAAATTCCTTAAGTATATCTTCAATTTCCAAGCGTCCATTTGTAATTACTTATAGTTTATCAAGGAAAATATGTTTAAATAGGTTCTGTTGTTAGATGTTTTTAACTGCCTTAGCTACGTTGTATGAATTTAAAATATTGGTGGCCTCTGATGCAAAATTGCTGTCTCTGATATGACGCCCCAGGCTACAGCTGAAACTCATTTATAAAAAGGAGAGATTTCAGATTGCTCCTAACTCTGTGAATCCATTTTGCGTTCTAGTAAAAACACATTAAAAATGTATTAACTATTATTTTACACATTTAATTCTGTTAACAATATTATTCCATTAAATCTGTTCTCGGTACATATTTGCATATTAATTAAAAATAAGGGATTTTACATCTTTTTCCTGGGTAAGTTACACACCTTTAGTTTGTTATTTATTTATTTTATTTATTCGTTACATGTCATTACATCATTTGACAGGACATAAAGTCATATACAGGATAATACTAAAACTAAGAAATAACAAAAATGTCTTACTAAATTATTAATCTAACTTAATGTCCCCATTTAAATAACATTCGATAGAAAAAAATTGTTTTTAAACAGGTCTTCAGGGTGGATCTGAACTGTGTATTACTATAAATATTTTTTATGCGGAGTGGTAACTTATTGTAAACTTGTGAGCCTATATATTGGGGAGATAAATGAAATTTCTCTAATCTATGGGCTTCAGGCTTAATATAACTCTTAAATCTAGTGTGATGGGAATGAATGGGTTGGGTCATGAATGAGGACAGAATATCGTTAACCCAATTTGAAATTTCTAAAATATAGAAACCATAAAATGTTAAAACTGAAAATGTTTGAAAAATACTTTTACAAGGAGTTCTACGAGGAACTCGCCCAATAATTCTAAATGCTTTTTGTTAAAGTTTGAATATTTTGTTGGAGTGGCATATTTTGTTGGAGTGGCATATTTTGTTGGAGTGGTTATTCACCTTATATAATCCTTAGAGATCTCACCTTAGTTATCAATGTATTTGCATTTGTTTTTAGGATTATGAAGGCTAAGTGTTAAACTATATACAAAACTTTCACGATTATTTCACTCTAGGGTCTAAGTGAACTAAGTCTGTACACGAACAATATAGCATAGTAACTGGTGACCTTCTTAGTGCTTAGTGCTTATTGCTATCATAAATATTTGAAATATTGTTGTTATTGGTTTAGTTTACTAGTAGGAAGTTTTCAATGCGTAAGAATTAGGCTACCACAATCCTTATGTTTAAATAATCAGTTATAAAAGTCAACATGCTTTAAGATGACAAATAGTTTTAATGAATCTGTATAGTCCTACATAGCCTACCTTAAGTCAAACCTAAAATACGGATTTCTTTTCAATATGATTTTTGATTAGCAAGCAAACCATCAGCACTTTAAATATCAACTTATCTAATAAATTTACTAGATTGAGAATGCACTGAAAATGAATGATTATTTAAGGAGTATCTATTACAGAACCCTTAAATCTTGAAGATAATCGACCAGGGAATTGATTTGACTTGATTAAGACCGAACCACGCTTAACCCCGGAGGAGTACTATTAATCAGGTGACAAAGATGTAATTTAGATTCTGGTTCTTCTGTTAAATCCAACAATTAATGGTGTACTTTTACAAAATATATTGTCTTACAGGGTTTTATATACGTTTCTCCTCGTGAAAAGGTCACAAATAATTCAAAAATCTTCATCATTTTTATTTTTTGTTGCATAAACTAAACTTTTATAATAAACTATGCACACTTCCACCAACATATTCGTTTGATAAACACACTAAGGCCACATATTTTAAAATTTAATAAATAACCTGCTCTTGGTAATTATACAAAGTAAATAAAAGTGCCACTCTTTTTGAAGCAATTTAAATATAAAAACAAGTTCCCAAATTGAAACAAATACTTAACGTACTGCATACGAACTGTTATAAGCTTAAATTAAATTCATTGCAATTCATCATGTATATATTTATTTATCTATGTTGTGGTACAAATGTTTAAAACAAAATTATTTTACCCATATAAACTATCTCTCTATCTTATTTATTTCGATAACAGAATGGTATCACATTGACACATTAGAGTGGATCCTTGCCCCAACAGCACAATGGGCTTGCTGAGAACTTGTTCCAAGTCTATTGGTCCAAGTCCCCAAGCCCGGTTTAAACTCAGGGGCCCAAGTATGTAGGCTTGGTTTTGACTTTGGATTGACTACTTTTTCGGGACTTGGGGAACCAAGCCCAATTTTAGTAGGCTCATATTGGACTTGGCTTAGACTCATATTGGAATTGGTTTTGGTACATGACTTGGGCAAACAAGCTCACACTGGTAAACTCTTTCCGAACTTGGTACACAACTTTTTTTGTTATAGCTCTCAATAAATGTTTAAAAATATCTATACGTCATAACTCTAAACAAAGTGGAAAAAAGCATGAATGTTGATGATACTAATGAAATTGTCTTATTAAAGTTTAACTAAGATGTTTTAACAATAATCCCTGCTTGATCAGAAAATACAATAATAATATATGCTGCAATAATAATAATACAATCTATATATTTAATATATATTTAACGTAAAAACAATTTCCCACCATTCAATTTACATTCATATTTCAGTTAAACTTTTTAACAACAAAAATAATTAACTTTTTCATCAACGATACAAAGAAAGATTCATGAGATAAAAATAAAAAGGTCATATTATAAGTCTCAAGTGATAAAAAATCTGTAAAATTTATATATTGATAAATGATCTGTTAGGTCCAGAAAACAAGGCATTCATGTTTCAAGATCATTTATTACTACATGTAGTAAATAAAATGTCCACTATTGCACTCCTTCTTCATCTTCAACTTCTTCCCCGACTTCAACTGCTTCGCCTGCTTCCGAAGGTCTATAAAAATCGTACAATCGCATTAGAAACTGTGAAAATTAAGATTAGTATTATAAGGGAACGTATTAAATAAAGAATACACTACTCATAACCTCATTAAGAGGAGGCTTAAAGGAATTTAGTGTTAGCCTGGTGATAGGGTGAGGCATTATCCCTGCTTTTTAAGAAATAACCCAGTTTTAAACTGTCAAATAATTTCATTTTTTAGTTGTTGCCTTGAGATTGCCAACATAATCCTTGGTAATATTAATGGCTACCGGTTTCGACAGAGGTTTCATTGTCAAGCCTAGCCATGGTTGTCGCTCCAAGGAGGTCTAGACCTACACCCTGAACCCGCAGCCGTGCCATGATCATTAGTCGTATTGCCATACAGTATTATTTCTTAGTAAAAATGTTTGTTTGTGTGTTTTAAAGACTTTTTGACCACTTACTAGGAGTGACAACCAAGTCTGGGCAATGATACCTGTAGTGTGTCGAAACTGGTGGCCATTATGACTAATAACGATTACGTTAGCAATATTACATTGATCAATATTTTGCATTTTTTTTTTCAAAATGGCGATGTGTTCGGACATTATGGTGAACTATAAATCAACTACAAACATCCTTACCTAAACTTCTAAACAAAAGATAGCTTTTGAGTAATACCGACTATCAAATTTCAATAAACGGTAATTTACTACAATATTTGATAAATAAATTGAATTTAGGCTTTGAAGGAACATATTACTGACCCTATTTAGGTATAAGATAAATTACGTTCAACCAGAACAATTTCTGAGGCACCTAAACGGTGAACATTCCCGGAATGCACATGAAACAAGACGACAGTGAATGATAAAAATATATAACAAACAGCAATATATACCATTCCAGAGCATATCAAATAACATCAACACAAGGCACTGTACTGCCCCACAACACTATTGGACGTGGTACCCTTAGCGGGTTGCAGGAATTTTATCCCCCTGGAATTTTACCCCCTGGGCAAAGCTGAAGTCACTATGACGTAGTAACCTGAGCGTTCAACTGTTTCCTACGGTTGGCCGTAGCACAGTCTTCCTCCATAATAATTACTTCTAATTACAACAAATAACCAAAACTTTTTAATGAGCGTGGTACAACCAAAGAGCACATAATGGTGCAACCGCCAATGTGCAGACTACGGTCAACGCCATATCACAGTCTTCCTCAATAATAATTCCTTCTACTTATAACAAATAACCAAACCTTCTTAATGAGCATGGTGCAAATGACAACGTGCAACCTACGACCAACGCCATATCACAGCCTTTCTCCATAATAATTCCTTCTACTTATAACAAATAACCAAACCTTCTTAATGAGCATGGTGCAAATGACAAAGTGCAACTTACGACCAACGCCATATCACAGCCTTTCTCCATAATAATTCCTTCTACTTATAACAAATAACCAAACCTTCTTAACGAGCATGGTGCAACCACCGATGTGCAACCTACGGCCAATGCCATATCACAGTTTTTCTCCATAACAATTACATCTTCTTACAAAAATAACAAAACCTTCTTAATGAGCATGGTGCAACCACCAATGTGCAACCTACGGCCAACGCCATAGCACAGCCTTTCTCCATAATAACTACTTTTACTTACAACAAATAACCAAACCTTCTTAATGAGCATGGTGCAACCACCAATGTGCAGCCTACGGCCAACGCCATAGCACAGCCTTTCTCCATA
Source organism: Macrosteles quadrilineatus (assembly GCF_028750875.1). Lineage (NCBI taxonomy): Eukaryota > Metazoa > Arthropoda > Insecta > Hemiptera > Cicadellidae > Macrosteles > Macrosteles quadrilineatus. The sequence goes on from NW_026542600.1 coordinate 17,633,509, forward strand.
ACAATTACATCTACTTACAAAAATAACAAAACCTTCTTAATGAGCATGGTGCAACCACCAATGTGCAACCTACGGCCAACGCCATAGCCCAGCCTTTCTCCACAATAACTACTTCTACTTACAACAAATAACCAAACCTTCTTAATGAGCATGGTGCAACCACCAATGTGCAACCTACGGCCAACGCCATAGCACAGCCTTTCTCCATAATAACTACTTCTACTTACAACAAATAACCAAACCTTCTTAATGAGCATGGTGCAACCACCAATGTGCAACCTACGGCCAACGCCATAGCCCAGCCTTTCTCCATAATAACTACTTCTACTTACAACAAATAACCAAACCTTCTTAATGAGCATGGTGCAACCACCAATGTGCAGCCTACGGCGAACGCCATAGCACAGTCTTCCTCCACAATAATTACTTCTACTTACAACAAATAACCAAACCTTCTTAATGAGCATGGTGCAACCACCAATGTGCAGCCTACGGCGAACGCCATAGCACAGTCTTCCTCCGTAATAATTACTATTTCTTACAACAAATAACCAAACCTTCTTAATGAGCATGGTGCAACCACCAATGTGCAACCTACGGCCATCGCTATAGCACAGTCTTCCTCCATAAAAATTACTTCTACTTAAAAAAATAACCAAAACCTTCCTAATGAGCATGGTGCAACCACCAATGTGCAACCTACGGTCAAGGCCATAACACAGTTTTCTTCCATAATAATTAATTCTACTTACAACGAATAACCAAACCTTCTTAATACAAGTTTCAACAGTAAGTCCCGACAAAAAAAAACTGGACGTTAATTTACAATTTCCCTCCTTAGTATCTAACATCGACCGTGGGATTTTACTGAAATTAATGTAAAGAGGATAACATTTTTGGAGAGAACCTCTATTGGCCAGAGTACTTGTTTAAAAGAAAAATCATTACCATAGAATATCAAAATGTAGTTTACCACAATTAATTTTATGTTTTTTTTTTCAATCTAATCAATGGATATCTCCATAATATTTTTATGCTAATAACACTATTTCATCATTCTCTATTAAATGGTATTTGCAAGATGTATTGTATTGTGAATTGTAACCAACAAACGCTATAGACATTCTAATATTGTACACAACGCAATAATCCTTGTAGGTATTTGAAAAAAACACAAATCAGTTTTATTTACTGGAATATGTCATAAATGTATAATTTAATCAATATTTTAGAATAATGTCAATGTCAAAATGTACAATGTATAGCTTTGCCTGGGTCTACCGCATGCCACTATGTGGGATTTGCAAGAAACTTATTAATACGATTGGGTTGGTTTCAACACAGCCCTTAGAATCCAACAAGTTAATAATATCGTTTCCAGGAAACAATGTGAATGTTGGTTGTGTTGCTAGCCTAGTGGTTAGCGTCTCGGACTTCAATGCGGGAGGGACGGGTTCAATCCCCGGCACATCCACTAAACATTTACCTCTCGTAGTCTCTCGTGAAATGCCAATGAAGAAAAAAAATAGATATAGAAAAAATAGAGTATGGAGACAATGCAACTAAACATTAAGTGACCGACATTAGGTCATATATTGTTTTTTTGTCAATGCCAGTGACACTCTGTATGGCAAGTCAGAACCGTTTTAAGAGAAGGGGTTGGGATCCCGTAGATATTGCACAAAAGTCAAATATATTAACTATTACGATAGCACACTTAACTTGTTTTTCAACACACAGTCTCAAAAGCTAGTTAAATAGAATGTCTTAATACTTTATGAACCCTAACCTTGTGAGTCTGATTCGGTACATGAAAAACAATTACTTATTACCCGCTTTTTAGATACCTTAACATATTTAACTAGCACCTCATAATATTATACAGAGTGTTAACTATATTATATGTTTTGAGCAATTATAGCTAGACTAACTCAAATAACACAACAAGCAAGCTCGCTATTATCTTAAGAAAGTATTTCGCTTAAAAAAAAACGTTCTAACCACAACATCTTTGAATGTTTTCATTTACAAAAAATACTTATATAAACCGTTACAAATAATATCTAAGTTCACGGCAAATTAATAATGTGGACAAAGTCTAAAAACTACCTTCAATAAAAACATTTTTGCAGAGTTAATAACTGTTTCAAGATTCTGCAATGTTAACAAAGCAGCCATTTTTGTTATTCTAAAGCTATCTTACATGGAAAGCGGTAGAAAAAGCCGGATGGTTACCCTCCCATCTTCTTTCACTAGTCTCTAACAGAGAAGTTTCTCAAAGGTTTTGGTAACACGACCCACTTTTATTTTGGATTATTTTTCGTGACCCGTCTATTTAATAATTTTAATTACGCTTTTGATTTTTGTGTTCACGAAATAAGGCTGCTGATATGTTAAAGGGGTAAGCTAATTAACTGGCAGGGTGTTCAGTTGTGTTTAATTTACTACTTTAATAATTAATTACTGATATTGACCAAGATCGCTGGAAGAATTCATGGAACTCTGATTCTATGAACGGGTCATAGAAAGCAGTTTTAAACGAGATAGATGTATACAATTAAATGTTTAACCAAATATAACACAAGTTTGGAGATATTTGGTTGAAGCTACTAAAACACTTTATCTAATAATAAATTGTAGCCAACTTTATTGCATGCTTTGTGTAGTAAACCAGCGCAAGATAACAGTATTATTTTAACAACATACTCAAAAGTGTCCTTTTTGCATTATATATTTTTTGGATTTAAGAAGTTATGAACACAGATATGATAACATCAATCATCAACTATTTATATTTATAATTCAGGCTTGGTATTTACTTATTGGACGAAGTTACATGTTATTGTAAAAAGAATGTAATGAACAAAATACAAATAAAGGTTTTTAAGTGATTTTTATAATTATTCGGCATACTTTAAGATTTCGGAAACGATTCTTAATAACATAGAGATAAAACCGTTTCATTTTTAAAAGGTATAGCAAGATTATCTTAAACTTGAGAATTCAGTTCAAATAATGTATGTTACACTATGCTGTGGAATAAATTACGCCGATGGTTAAAACAATTTCATTTTATCTATGTTAGCTGCAATTTAAAGAGAAACAACGATACGATTACTCAATTTCGCAAAACGATGGCTCCATTTCAAAGAAGCAATTACTTGTAAGCGTAAACCTTTAATATAAATTGGAAACTTATTTTAACTTAACATTTCACGTCATGAATATTGTTTAACCTGTTCAAAATTATTTTAGAAATGATCAGGTTTAAACTTTAGGCAGTGAGTTGGAGTAATAATCTAGTCTAGGTTTTCTTACATTCACGTAAATCTAATATCTCAAAAATGTAAGTCAGGTGTTCTACAGGTGAATAATTCAATCACTTCTAAGCCTAAATGAAAAGTTTCATGTAAAATATCATTCGTTAACTTATACAAGTTAATTTATATTCCAGACCTAAATTTATACATTCCATCATGTAATGTTTGTTTCTATAAATATTATTCTTGTTTAACAATTTAGTTACCATTCGAATAAGGCTTAGATGAGGCAGAAAAATGTATTAAGCACATTATAAACTTACCTTTCTTTTATACGGTTAGTTCAATTTTAAAATTTTGAAACAAACATATAGTAGCACATTTTAGGTATGTATGGATTTTCCCATTTAGGGGTTGTGTTCTGGTAAGTAGCAATTGGAAAACTAAAGAATAGTCTAGACAGCCTAAAAATAATAGTCTCCTAAGTATTCAGGCTATTAACAAAAACATCCTCAAAAGAGGGTGTTTTTACTATAAAAAATATATATTCCAGTTATTTACGAACTGTCCTTAAGATTCACATCGATTCGAACAACCTAAAAACTGCTTAAAACTAATTTTTCGACCAACATTAGTTACTAAATAGTAGCTATTGGATCAAATACAAATTTATTTAAATAACAAAAAAGGAGGCAGTATTAGTCACGTCTTATAACCGTTGCAAGTACAGTAACATAACCGTAATCCTTTATTGGGATTTGGTTATAACATATATACGTCAGGTGACCCTAAATGTTGAATAACTTCGAAAGTTAGAGAGTTCATATAAAATATGTATATTTTATACAGCATAAAATCTTAAATTCTTTTAGAAAATATTTTCACCTAAACCGATATCAATTTATATTAAATCATTTGCAAAAACTCATAAAAAGGTACTTTTGTATGCATGCAACACCTAGTTCACTATTCATAAATATTGTGATTGGTTTCTGACTATGTATTTTGTATTCAGGTGATACACTCTCTAAACGAACTCGTAAAAGAGTATTAGCTTCATCGGAAAAACCATAGACTAGGATTTCAATTTTGTATTCTTGTTCGATATTACAATTTATAAAAAAACATTTAATATAACTACGTAAATTTTTTTTAGCTTCTTACAGCTATCACACATATAACATAATTCTACGGAATATTAACAAACCGATTTTATCATCAATAGTTTTCTAATCTATTGAGTTGGTTGAACCCCTTCCAATCAATTTCATGCATAATCCTAGCTATACATGGTAGAGATACTTATTTTTTATAAATTCATGGTGTATAGGAAGAATATTCAATACGTTTCACGTGTGATCAAACAAATTTCGAAAATGCAATCGGTCGTATTGTGATTTTAGCCAGTAAAACTGGAAATACTTTGCGAATATGAATGAGCTAGAAATGAACTAGACTCTTTCTAACGCTTTGTTTTCTCGACGTGAAAATTTCAGGAATTGAATTCTTTATATATAACATATTTTTGAACGCTCTATGCTTCTTCTTTGAGAATTAATAATGGATGGTAGTGGATTGAACGTGACAAAAGAATTAGTGTTGACCCATGATGACTATACAGGGTGATTGGTACTCAGTGTGACAAAACATATTTGGTGTAAGTACAAAGTAAATGAAGTGTGATGATGCATATCAAATGTTCCAAGTCTAAAAATTAACATTCCAAAAAATCATTTTATGTTTTTCAAAAATAACCATGGTATAAAACTTAATACAGCGATTTCTCAATTACCTGTACATGGATTTGAGTAGATAATGTCATTTTCGTGTTCTACATTAAATTTTGAACAAGAATAATAGAAAATGACGGAGGATCAGTTGTAAAAAATCCATTGTAAATAGATTCAAAGATAAAAATTAAGATGTTCGATAAAAATTTAAAAACAATGGTCTATTGCATTTTTCACACCCTGTATACAAGAAAGTGTCGGAATATGTTAAAAACTGCGGCATTTTATAAGCTTTCCAACCATATGCTACACCATTGAGCTTTATGTCTGCTTATGTACGCTTTAGTGGTTTGAAGACTTCATAAGCATGGTGTCTTTAACATTTAAAAAATAGAAAGTCGGCATGTATTAAGCAAAAGTTGTATTTTTTTCTGCTAGAACAGTAAAAACAGTAAAAAAGTTCCCTGTTTTCTGGTATTCAAACCACTAAAACAAACAAAAAATATCTAAACCTCATAGTGTAGCATATGGTTGGAAAGCTTATAAAATGGCGCAGTTTTTAACATAATCCGACACATTCTTGTATACAGGGTGTGAAAAATTCAATAGACAATTGTTTTTTTTTTTATTTTTATCAAACATCTTAATTTTTTTTTTGAATCTATTTACAATGGAGTTTTTACAACTGATCCTCCGTTATTTTCTATTATTCTTGTTCAAAATTTAATGTAGAACACGAAAATGACATTATCTACTCAAATCCATATACAGGTAATTGAGAAATCGCTGTATTAAGTTTAAAAGCATGGTTATTTTTGAAAAACATAAAATATTTTTTTTAGGAAGCTAATTTTTAGACTTGGAACATTTGATATGCATCAACACACTTCATTTACTTTGTACTTTCACCAAAAAAGTTTTGTCACACTGAGTACCAATCACCCTGTATGTGATTAGAGATCATATTTACCTTTAGAAGCTTATCATGATGGAAAATTATAGTGATTCAAACTATACACCTTCTTCTTATGTTAAAACGATGTCTTACAACATATTTCAGGCGTTCTAATGGTATTAAAAATATCAGCATAGCTCGTTTAGGTTGGATACAAAAGCTAACAACAAAAATATCTCAACTTATTTGACTCATTTAATTACGTAGTGCCTATAAGTGATTTTGTAAAAGAAAAAAAACAAACTGTTAAGCATAAAGTAGTTAAGTGCTAGAGGCAAGTATTTCATAAACATGGGTCATTTTAAATCTTACTTTAAGTGTCTGTACAGTGACAGATTATAGAAATAAAAAACGTGGTATGCAAACTTAATAATTTCATTAAATTCTCTTTGTTTCAGTTCCATTTAATTTCTTTACAAATATCAGATGATTAGGTAACTAAACAATTCCCTATATTCTTTTGTTCTAAATGTAATTTTAATATCAGAAAATTAATAGTCGTTGTCTTATAAACTATTGAAATAGTGTTTAATAATGGTTTCACTATCATATTGTATTCTTTATTGAAGCATTTATCATAACTAGCCTCAATTTCCTTTGAACAATTTCTCGCACATTTTTTCTTTCTTTAATTTATCTCAAATACTCATTTTAATTTTCTAAAAACGAAAAATACTAAAAGCAGATTGTATAGCCATTCGTATCTTTTTAATTTTTTTACCAAATTACTTGATTTATATACGAAATAATTACATAATATAAGTGACTACATCAGAAGGTATTTTTTGGGGGGGGGGGGGGTTATACAATTATTTGTCTCTCCATCTCCAACACACTTAGGATAATACAGCCCTGTATAACAACAAAGTAACTGTTGAAATATTGATGTTGTAATTTAATCTCACTGCTGATGCCCACTTCTACTGTATTTGAAGGTAAAAAAATCATATTTTTAACTGTGGACATAGGTACAAATTAATGTCATTCATTCATAGACCATTAATCTGATCAGTCATGAACTGACTATTCGACTTACCATTCATTCATTATGTCCTACATATAGTTTGCAAATGTGTCCTATACCTTTTTGTCTTGTAAAGAGTTATCTCATACTAACGCCTACTGCTGGAGTACTAAGTCATGAACAGGATAGGTGTGAAAAACATGTGTTTGTTATGAGCTTCAAGATTTAAAACAAACCAAAAGAGAGTTGAAATAAAAACAGCAACAACTATTGCTCTTATCCTTACTCGGTCCAAATAATTATTATAATCAAGAGGGACATCAAACAATTAATTTTCTTTGCAAGAGATGATTATGATGAGTAGAGTGAATGGCTTAGAAGGTCCATAACAGTAAGAGAATTTATATTCATGGGTGAATTACTTTTTTAATATTTTCCCAACTTCATTGATTTACTTATTCAACGTACATGAACACACGTACATCATTACAATTTTTTATAATAATTGATAATGACTGGTTCAATATTATTGAGTGTAAATGAGCTACTCATTGAACAGTTTCTAGAAAAGAACTAAATGACGACATAATACTCAATAAACTATACTGCAAGGTAGAATCTAACTAGGAATTGAATTATTTAAATATCTTTTTTTAAAAGTAAAACGTATATGACAGTGAAATAACTTTGTTACTCAAGCTTAATTGAAGTATCGACGCTCGCAGCGACCACAAAGTCAATTATTTTATCTGATTTGATTGTTTTAACAAGTGCCTTTGCAATACAGAATACCCTAAATCCATAATTTTTGTTTCCAAAAAAATATGCTATGCGTGTATTTCGACGGTCTCCATTTATTCTGGAAAGTATATTTCCTATTTCCGATTACATTTGTTCATGAATTCCTACACAAGCTACAGCTGTACAGATGATTTATCTAACAAATATTTTCAAAACAGGTAGGTCGTTTACTTCCTTAGTTAAGGATTATGAATCTGAAATATTGGTTAACTCGGATGGAAAATACTCTGTCTCTGATATGACACCTCGGGCTACAGCTGAAACCCGTTTAAAAATGAGAGATTCCAGACTGCTCTTAGTTCTGTAAATCCATTTTGTGTAAAAAAAAAAACACGTTAAAGGTTGTATAGGTCTTGAGTGAATTCCTTTTTTTAAATATTTTATTATTCATTATTTTATAGTAAGTGGTCCTATGAAAGAGAGACTTAAGACGTATCTCTCGTTAACCTGACCTTTGTTTATATATCTTTTAAAACACTTTTAAAATGAAAATTCACTGTGAATTAAATTATAATGCATCAATGTCCTTCCTGACACAAACAAGGACCTTTTACACCTTTCATAAGTAATTCCAATGTCTACTTAAAATATTACTTTTAAAAGGTTTGAAGTAAACTAATCACATCTTGACATCGGTTTAGTAAACATTACAAGAGTTTAGAAAATTCTAATAATTCTCCTTTTAAAAAAGATAAACAACGCCGAAAACACTGGAGTGTCCTTACTATTAACTTAATCAGTAAGGATTGTACCGGACCAAGAAAAGCTTTCAAAAGTAGTGGTTAACCAAGGTGCATTTTGTTCAAGGTTACTAATTAATACAAGTAATGTTTAAAACATTTTAAGTTTAGCTTACCACTGTCCGTTTTTAGAAGTTTTGTGACTATCAATCTTGAACACACGTAAAATAATTGATCTAAATATAAAACCAGCCGTGATTTCAATAATTAAAACCCCAGTCATTAAAAGAACTTTACCAAGAAAATTAAGTATCACTGTAATAATTGTAATATATAAATGGTAACTCCATAAAATATGATAACTAAAATATATAAAAAATAGTAACTCATCTAACTTTGGTTTTCATTTTGTTGAATAATTTTAAATAGGGTAAAATTCAATTGATTAATTATTTTATATACTTTATATTTTAGCTGAGGTTGAAATGGATCTGGACTGTCTAGAAAAATGTTGTCAGATGCATACTATTTCATACAAATCACCCGACCGACCGTGATTGTCAGAAACACTAAATACTGTATCACTTTATTAACTGAAAAAAAAGAAAATCATATTTTCTTCGAAAAGTCCCTCTAATGAGTAATTTTGGATAATATGTGTTCAAGGTTTAAATGGGCCGTCAACTTAAAAAAATGAATTTATCACCTTGAATGGAGATTTAAAACATATTCTTGAAGAATAAAACCTATACAATATTTTGTCAAAAAATAAGTTTTTCCTGGACTTCTTTTCAGTGTTTCCAGCAAGAAAATAATCACGAATAATCTGCCTTCTCATTATATTAAAGGTAGTGTGTGTGTGGGTTAGTAGAGGTAATACCAGAATATGACCTCACTTTCGGCGTTTTAGAGGCACTTTTAGGGCACTTTTTATAGGGGAAAAATGAGAAAAAAATGGAAGAGCTTTTTTTGGCCACTTTTTTAAAGATCCAGCTCTCGACCTATACACCCCTATATAAATTTTCTACTTTTTTAATACTGAAAAACACGTCTGGAATATGGCTCATTTTTTTGGCCACCCGGCTCTCGGCACGCGAACTCGGGCTCGCTCCTGGTCGCGGGTGTGCTCTAGGCATGCTCTTGACCCATGGCGTGCTCCCGGTCGCGGGCGTGCTCTTGGCATGCTCTTGACCCATGGCGTGCTCCATGCTATGGTCGGGCTCCTGTCCTATGCTCCCGCTCCTGACTCTAATGAATGACTGAGTGTAACCCAATGACCCCAATCAAAACTAATTGTTAATTTTTTCTGCCTGTCTGGCGCCAGTCTGTCTGGGGCAGGTTTTTTGACAATTTTTGGGTATAAAAGGGGGAGATTCTATCGTATCCTCACTCACTTGGACCACCTCGCCCGCCTGGACCACCTCACCCGCCTGGACTACCTCGCCCGCCTAGACCACCTCGCCCGCCTGGACCACCTCGCCCGCCTGGACCACCTCGCTCGCCTGGACCACCTCGCTCGCCTGGACCACCTCGCCCGCCTGGACCACCTCACCCGCCTGGACTACCTCGCCCGCCTGGACCACCTCACCCGCCTGGACCACCTCACCCGCCTGGACTACCTCGCCCGCCTGGACCACCTCACCCGCCTGGACCACCTCACCCGCCTGGACCACCTCACCCGCCTGGACTACCTTGCCCGCCTGGACCACCTCGCTCGCCTGGACCACCTCGCTCGCCTGGACCACCTCGCCCGCCTGGACCACCTCACCCGCCTGGACTACCTTGCCCGCCTGGACCACCTCACCCGCCTGGACCACCTCACCCGCCTGGACTACCTCGCCCGCCTGGACCACCTCACCCGCCTGGACCACCTCACCCGCCTGGACCACCTCACCCGCCTGGACTACCTCGCCCGCCTGGACCACCTCACCCGCCTGGACTACCTTGCTCGCCTGGACTACCTTGCCCACCTGGACCACCTCACCCGCCTGGACCACCTCGCCCGCCTGGACCACCTCACCCGCCTGGACTACCTCGCCCGCCTGGACCACCTCACCCGCCTGGACCACCTCACCCGCCTGGACTACCTCGCCCGCCTGGACCACCTCACCCGCCTGGACTACCTCGCCCGCCTGGACCACCTCGCTCATCACCTGAATCTTCTTGTTTTAACATGTAAGCTAGACTAGTGTAGGCCTAATATATTGTCGCGTGTCGGGTCATGGGATCAATTGGTTGTGACCAATTGATGCTTGTACTCATACTTGTACTCTGTATTTCTTTTAGTTTGAAGTTTAGTTTCTTTTAGTTCTTTAAGTTGAATTTAGTTTTGATTTAGAAAATTATAATTGCCAAATCTAATTGTGTGAAATAATTTTGAATATTAAAATATAAAATTCAGATTCAAAATTATTATTTTTATGAATTGAAATTTTTAAAATGTAATTTCTACTATATATAGAAGATGTCAACCTAGTTTTTTTAGTTACATTTCAATTGTATGCTGCTTCTCTATCCAAAAAAGCAACCTTATTTTGTTATTACTATTTTTAAGTGAGTCAAAAGTGTACAAGTTATTTTTTTAAAACTTAGCCGAATCTCAATCACTGGGGACTTTGAGTCAAAAGTGTACAAGTTATTTTTTTAAAACTTAGTCGAATCTCAATCACTGGGGACTTTGAGTCAAAAGTGTACAAGTTATTTTTTTAAAACTTAGTCGAATCTCAATCACTGGGGACTTTGAGTCAAAAGTGTAAAAGTTATTTTTTTTAAACTTAGCCGAATTTGACTCACCTGGGGACTTTGAGTCAAAAGTGTACAAGTTATTTTTTTTAAACTTAGCCGAATCTCAATCACTGGGGACTTTGAGTCAAAAGTGTACAAGTTATTTTTTTTAAACTTAGCCGAATCTCAATCACTGGGGACTTTGGGTCAAAAGTGTACAAGTTATTTTTTTAAAACTTAGCCGAATCTCAATCACTATATAATTTTTTCATAGGTAGTCTTCTCTATATAACTAACACTAACTCTGTATAAATGTAGACTCAGCATTCTGCTAAAAAGAGTTTTTATTTAAGATTTAGAATTTAGTTTTGATTTAGAAAATTTTAATTGCCAAATATTATTGTATAAAATTGTTTTGAATATTAAAATTTAGAATTATGATTTGAATTATTACTTCTCATTAATTTAAATTGTAAAAATGTAATTTCTACTATATAGAAGATGCCAACCTATTTTTTAATTTCATATATAAAAATGAAGACCACATGTCAACATTGTTTTGCATCGCTCTCCAAAAAAAGCAACCTTATTCGCCACTACAAGGTAATACATAAAATGAAGGTGAAACTGTGTAAAGTTTGTGATTTAATCTGTGATAGTAACATAGCTCTAAAATCTCATATATTACAAACTCATAAGACTTGTAATTTCTGTAAAAGAAATGTTGTTGGTCATTTTAAAAGACATGTAAATTCTTGTAACAAATGTCCATATACAATGATTAAATTTGTCGGTGAATCGATTAAAACTGAACTTAAAAGTACTCTTCAGTTTTGTCCTCTACCAATAAAATGGACTTTAGTAAGGAGAATCAAATTTATAAAATATTCAATGGATCAAAACGGAAAATTAGTTAATGAGAAAGAATGTATTGCAGATTTTAGAAGCCTTACTATCCTAACCATTGAGAAGAGAGATTTAAAGCATCAAATTGAAAATGCTCTTTTAAAGATTGACACTTCCATGCACAAATACCAAGCCGAAGGTAGTGGATGGATATATGACTATACTAAATATTGGCAGTTGCACGTTTATAAGTATAAGCCCCTAACTCCAAAGTCATATATCCCCACACCAAAAAGTATTAAATTGACAAAAGCAGTTTTAAATATAAAGAATGCTGATAATAAATGCTTCCTTTGGTCAATTTTAGCAGCTTTACATCCAAGGAATGCTAAAAATGCTGAAAGGGTATCGAAATATGCACCCTATGAAAATCAGTTAAATATGACAAACATAAAGTATCCTGTTAAAATATCTGATATAGATAAATTTGAAAGACAAAATAATATAAGTGTTAATGTATTTGGAGTGGAAGACCAAAAATGTATATATCCATTAAGAAGAACCAAACTGAATAGTAATGCTCACATAGATCTATTATTATTACAACAAGGTCGTAAATCACATTACTGTTTAATTCGTGATTTTGATAGGTTAATGCTACGGTCAACAAAAGATAACAGTAAAAAGCATTTTTGCAAGTTTTGTTTACAACATTTTTACACCAAAGATAAATTGGAGCGTCATATAACATATTGTAAAAACTTTGATGTCCAACGAGTGGAAATGTCTAAACAAGATACATTACAATTTAAAAATTATAAATATCAACTTAAAGCCCCATTTGTAATTTATGCTGATTTTGAGTGCTTTATAAACTCAAACAAGCATATTCCATCGGGATTTGCATTCGTTGTAGTGAGAGATTCTAAGATTATTTCTGAAGAGTTATATAGTGGTGCAAATGTTATGGATGTGTTTTTCGAAAGATTATTTGAGACTTATGATTGTATTAAAAGTCAAATGTCGATATATATTCCTCTTGAAATGACTCCAGAGCAAGAGGCATCTTTCCAAAACTCAACTCATTGTCACATTTGTGAAAAGCCTCTATATTTTGATAGGGTACGTGATCATTGTCATTCATCTGGCCAATACCGTGGAGCTGCCCATAATGATTGTAATTTAAACTATAAAGTAACAAAGAAAATACCAGTATTCTTCCATAACTTGAAAAATTACGATGGACATTTAATAATGCAACACTTGGGAAAATATAATCGTAAATTAAATTGCATAGCCAAAGATATGGAAAAGTACATTTCATTCTCTGTTGATGATTTAGTATTTTTAGATTCCTACAACTTTCTATCCCTTCCATTATACAAATTAGCTTCCAATTTAAATACATTTAGATTTATAGACAATCCACTACTACAACGTAAAGGCGTATTTCCCTATGAATATATGACAGGACCAGATAAGTTTACAGAGTCTCTACCTCCAATTGAAAAATTTTACAGTACTTTAACTAAAGAACATATCTCTCCCAATGAATATGAACATGCAAAGCATATCTGGACCCATTTTAATATACATAATTTACAAGAATATCATGATTTATATCTTAAAACAGATGTATTGCTACTGGCTGATGTGTTTGAGACATTTAGAGACCTGTGTTTAAAGGATTACAAACTTGACCCCGTACACATGTATTCACTTCCAGGACTAACATGGGAAGCCTGTCTTAGAATGACTGGCATAAAATTACAATTATTTCAAGATATTGACATGCATTTGTTCATAGAAAGTGCAATCAGAGGAGGAGTCAGTATGATTTCCACACGTTACGCTAAAGCCAATAATAGATATATGGGTGAACATTATGATCCCAATCAAGAAAGTGTCTATTTAATATATTTAGACTGTAATTCACTATACTCTACAGCAATGTGCGAGCCACTACCCGTGGATGGATTTCATTGGACGAAAGAGATAGACTACAAAATATACAAAAACAATCAAAATGATGAGTTTGGATACATTTTAGAAGTTGATTTAAAATATGATAAAAGCTTACATGATTTACATAATGATTATCCATTAGCACCTGAGAAAATGAATGGCAAATTAATACCTAATTTAAATGACAAAACTAAATATATTTTACATTATAAAACATTACAAAAATATGAGGAATTGGGTTTGGTTGCTACAAAATACCATAGAATTTTAAAATTTAGACAGTCCAAATGGCTTGCACCCTATATTAATTTTAATATTGAAAAACGCAAATGTGCTAAAAATGATTTTGAAAAAGACTTTTACAAATTGTTAAATAATAGTCTCTTTGGTCGAACAATTATGAACCAACGCAAGTTTTGCGATATATATCTCAAGGATGAATCACTATTAACAAAATATGTCAATAATCCAAGGTTTGACTGTAGTAAAAAGTTCGATAACAATTTACATGCTATACATTTAAATAAATTAGTTGTAAAGTTTAATAAACCTATATATTTGGGAATGACCATTTTGGATATTAGTAAAGTAATAATGTATGATTTCCACTATAATTATATGTCAAAATTTAAGAATAAAAGATTTCTAATGACAGATACAGATTCTTTAATGTATTCTATAGTTACAGAGGATTTTTACAAGGAAATAGACTGTGACTTGCACTATTTTGATACCTCTGGATATAGTAAAGACCATTTCTTATACTCTGATAAAAATAAAAAAGTCACAGGCAAGTTTAAAGACGAATTAGATGGTCATATTATGTATGAATATTGTGGTTTAAGACCAAAGTTATATTCTTATATTCCTCTAAAATGGTTATATGAAGAAGACAAACAAGCTTTAGAGGTGAAGAAAGCTAAAGGAGCTGATGGTGCTACAGTTAAACATCTCCTTAGACATCAACATTATTTGAACTGTCTTGCCACTGGACAAGATTACTATGAGAATGTGACAAGAATTAAATCTACAAATCATCATCTTCAAACCTTAACTATGAATAAGAAAGTACTATCGTTTGACGATGACAAGAGGTTTATTCTGGAAGATGGTATCAATACTCTTGCACTTGGTCATTATAAAATTGATCAAACATAAATCTATATTTGCCATTATTCTTTAACCTTTCTTTGTCTATTACAAAAAAGCCATATTTAGTTTTATCCCAACATTGATGACAGAGATTTCTAAATTGGTTAAATGAAAAATCATTACCAACATGATTGTTATATACATGTTTTAAATTCAAATCATCTTGTTTAAATAATATTAGGAAGTTTACATTATCACGTAAATGTTTGTGTACTTTGCTGTAAGATTGACACAAGTAAAAACTGTTAATATTTTTATGTCGACCCATTGAGAAAAATTGTGTAATATTTGGACTATTTATGTCATCAAATACAACAACTGACTGTGATTCGACATCATTTGGTGTGATTTCACAGTCAGTAAACGTGTGTAATTTCACTTCGTCACACAAACTAAATATTTCAATTATTTTTTTATATTTTTCTTGTTCTAAAGATTTTGATATTAAATATAGGTTTGTAAATTTTAATCCTTCCTTTCTTACAATTAAATTATAAATTACAACCGTTTTCCCACTTCCACTGGGACCACAAATAACACATCGAATATTGGTAGGAAAAAGACCCAAATTCTTTGGTATATTTTCCTTAGTATGTACTATTTTAAATTTGTGTTTTTGTTGAATAAAAGACATTTTTTATATAATAAAAATGGTAAAAAATAATAAGAAAACATGTAAAAAGGGCAAAGGTTTATACCTAAAGCCTTACAGGGGTCGAGGGTTATTGAATACTCTTATAAATAACCTTCCATTTCCACTTCACATACCATCATATCGGTACTGTGGACCTGGAACGAATATACGTGAGAATTTAGCTAAAAATGTACCTCCAAAAAATAAACTAGACTCTTATTGTAAAGAGCATGACATATTCTACATGAATAATCCCGATACCGCTGCTCGGAACAAAGCAGACATGAGATTAGCAGACTTAGCTTGGACTAGAGTAACAGCCAAGGATGCAAATCTTGCTGAAAGAGCAGCTGCTTATGCCGTGACAAATTTGATGAAGGCAAAAGCAAAGATGGGAATGGGATTAAAATTTAATAAAAAATATGGACAACTACCAGCTGTTAGAGGCCGCAAAAGACGTGCCTCACTTCCGGGGGGTGTACCTAAAAAACGAGCTAAAAAATCTAACACCAAGAGTAAAAGAGTGCGGAATAGTTAATTTAGACAGTTCATCTGGCACACATTGGACAGCATATCGTAAAAATAAAGATATTGTAATTTATTTTGACCCATTTGGAATCCAACCTCCAAAAGAAGTAATTAAATATTTTGAGGGACATAAAATATTCTATACAACCGATCAAATACAAGATTTAAATAGTTCTATTTGTGGAATTTTATGTTTATCATTCATAAAAAATTTTTGTTTATAAAAATGGATTCATTTACTATAACATTTTCGGGTACAGAGCCAGAGCTAAAGTCAGTGTTCTTTCCTCCCATAGAATTAAATGATGATTATGTAATTGGATTAGTTGATTTTCAAAGTTATAATTCTATATTTAATGTGAAAAAACCTCTAAATACTTTAACATATTACAAAGTAGAGAAAAAAACATTACCAAAGGGAGAGATCTTAGTTGATGATTTAAACCAGTTATTAGATGGTAAACTTAAAGTTATAATACATAAAAATGGAGAAGCATTAATTAATACTAAAGTCAAACTTTTATTCAAAGGGCTTATTCCAAAATTAAATAAACTTAAAGGCAACAAATTAACCATTGGAGAAGGTGATGATGTTTTCTATTATGACCACAAAGCTCCAGTTACAATAGAAATTTCTGAAGGAACATATGAGGTGGTTGAGCTTGCAAAGGAAATTCAAAAGCAAATCCCAGACTTTTTCCTTACAGCTAATAATAAAACTATGAAAGCGACATTACTTTCTAGCCACGTGTTTGATTTTACAAAACCATGTTTAGGGTCTGTTTTATTGGGATTTAAAGGTGTTTCTACTCCTGGTGTACAGTTTGAATCTACAAATAAAATAAACATTAATAATGTAAATGTGATTAGAGTAAAATGTAATATTGCAAACGGGTCCTATTTAAATGGAAACAAATCACACACCATACATAGCTTTTATCCAGAAGCTCCTCCTGGCTACAAAATTATTGAAGTTCCAAGAAATATTATATATTTTCCTGTAAATAAGAGAAGTTTAGATGTTGTCAGTATTACATTTGCCGATCAGCATGACAAGGCAATTGACTTTAATGGAGAAGAAACTACAATTACTTGTCATATAAAAAAGATATGAGAATTTATAAGAATTTATCTATAAGTATACAAAATGCTAGGTTCCTAAAGTCAATAGGACTAAAGTTAAAATTTTCTATTAATAAAAATGGAAGATTTTCTAGACGTTACAGGGAAATCCCAATTCGACGATAGTGTGGTTAAAATTACAAATCACTCCTATGTTCCCCACAACACTTTGGCAATAAATAATTCTGATGAAATTCGAATATGTATTAATAATCAAGATTTGCTAACTCTCCCATGTAGGAGTTATCTGTATATTAAGGGAGAAATTGAAAATCATGATAAAGGTCATTTTATAAATAATGCATTTGCATTCTTATTTGATGAAATTAGATATGAAGTCGCAGGTAAAGAAATAGACATTGTAAGAAACCCAGGAATTTCTAGTCTTATGAAAATATTGAGCTCTTACAATAAAACAACTAAATTGTCAAATGTGGCATTTGATTCTGACACGAATTTAAAAGAGTTCCATAAAAGTGGCAAGTTTAGTACTTGTTTGCCATTAGAACTGTTAATGGGTGTATTTGAGGATTTTAATAAGGTATTAGTAAATGTCAAACAAGAATTGGTGTTGAAAAGATCCAAAAATGATTTGAATTGTATATTAACAACCACTAGTGCTCCAGCCAGTGGTACTGCTGATATGATTCCCAAAATTATACTTAACTCAATTCAATGGGTGATGCCACATGTAATACCATCAGATGGGGAGAAGTTACAATTACAAAATATGTTATTGCAAAATAAAAATTTGCAAATTGCATTTAGAAGCTTAGAGTTGCATGAACTTCCATCATATCCCAATACTACAAGACATACATGGTCAGTAAAGACATCTTCAAGTTTGGAGAAGCCTAGGTATATTATATTTGGTTTCCAAACAGCTAGGGATAATAGTGCACGAAAAAGAACTGATGAATTTGATCACTGTAAGTTAAAAAATCTCAAAGTATTTCTAAACTCTGAATATTATCCTTATAGTGATTTAAATCTCGACTTTGAAAATGGAGATGTCTCTAAAGCTTATGAGATGTTTATGAGGTTTAGAGAGACTTACTATAATACTATCCCAGATCCTATGATTAGTAGGGCTGAGTTTATGAAGAAATATCCACTAATTGTAATAGACTGTTCTAGACAGAACGAAACAGTGAAGGAAGGAATTGTTGATATTAAATTAGAGATTGAAACTGCAGAAAATGTACCAGCAAATACATCTGCATATTGTTTAATAATACATGATAAAGTGTTTGAGTACAATCCTTTGTCAAATGAGATAAATAAAATGTAAATAAAAGATGAAAAACATTCAACAAGAATTGGTTGACTCTGCAAATCAAATACGAGAGAAATATAGAGCTTTAAAACGTGGCAAGTTTCTAGAGGCTGAAGAGAGGTTTCAAACATTCCAACCTTTAATAGAGCCATTACAAGAATTAAAAAAAATCGCCAAAACAGAGAGGCCTCGAATGGAGATTCTCCCAATGACTCCATCTAGAATACCAATAATACCAAGATTACAACCATTACAGCAATCCACCCCACAGAAATTAGATTTTGGTCTTTTAGCATCAGACTATTTAGGAAATTACCTCAGTAAAAGTAGTATGACAGACACTACATATGGTATTAGACGAGAAGCAAATAAATTTTTTATTGGAAATAAGGAAGTTGACATTGCCAATGATGATGTTACAATTGCAAATAAAACCTACAAGGGGACAAAAGGTTTGTGGCAATTGTTAACTTTAAAAGAACCTGAGGATTATACTCCGGCTGATTTGCAAAATTATAAAGAAATTTTGGAAGCTACAAATGGACATTTAAAGAGTTACAAAGATGGTGCACCAATTTCAAGTAATAGACATACTAAATATCTTAATATAATTAAACCTCTATTTAAGTCTGTTGGTGAAGGTTTGAGACAAGTGACTGGTAATAAAATAAACTATATTTATTGGGATGATCCTAATGAGCTTGTAGATAGGTTAAGACTTCTTTGGCTAAGTCGCCAAGCCGGTAACTCAGGAGTGGATAATGAAATAGATTCCATTATTGAGGAATTGAGAGAAAGTGGAATTATTTACTAAATAAAAATATGTTTATAGATAAATTTTATCGTTTATATAATCCATATAATAAGCCTGCAGAACCCAGGGCTAGTAGTGAACCTACTTTAAATTTACAAGACGATAGTTGGAATGGTTTAAACCGTAAAATTGGTAACGTTAAAGATGGGGAGTTTGTAGATGATGTATCAACTTTGGGACAGACATTAACTAGAAAAGGTGATGTCTTCTTACAAGGTAGAACTAAATATGTGTTTTTAGAATCTAAGAATAAAAATTGGAATGCTAAAAAACAGAAAATTACTAATGTGGAAAAGGGTGAAAGTTTAGATGATGTGCCCACTTTACAACAGACTTTAATACGAACAGATGGTAAATTTGTACAAGACGATAATAATTATGAATTTTTAGAATCAGAGAATGGTATTTGGAATGCTAAGAAACGGAAAATTACTAATGTAGAAAAGGGTGAAAGTTTAGATGATGTGCCCACTTTACAACAGACTTTAATACGAAAAGAAGATGGTAAATTTATACAAGACGATAATAATTATGAATTTTTAGAATCAGAGAATGGTGTTTGGAATGCAAAGAAACAGAAAATTAGTAATTTGATGGAAGGTACAGATAGTAAAGATGCTGTGAATGTTTCACAAGTTCCAAAAATGGAAGCAGGCTATTGGAATTTTAATAATAAAAGGTTAGTACGTGTTAAACCTGCCATTGATGACACTGACTGTGTTACAAAAGAACAGACTATAACTTATAATAAAAAACTATATTGTTGGGATGCCAAAAATCAATTTATAAGAAATCTACCAGAGGGGAAACATTTGGATGATATTTGTCTAATGTCACAAGCTATGCATTATGATGGATCGAAATTTGTGTATGGAGAAAAAAATTTTAATTTGATGGAATACAATCCTGATTTATTAGTTGCTGACCCCACATCTTTGAGTGGATTTAAGTATATAGATAATAGACCATATATACCAGAAAACTATGTATTTAAAAGAATGGAAGATAATCTATTGATTGGGGCTAATGGTGATGTATTTAGAGTTACAGGAAAGGATGATGTTATAAAAAATGAATGAAATTGCATACGAACTTCATAAACCTGCAAGAAAGAATTTCATAAGAAGGTCTTTCAAAGTATTAGGTATAAATGAAACCGTACAAATAGATTTAATTGATATGCAAAACTATGCTAGAGAAAATTCTGGCAATAAATATATTTTAACTTTAATAGATACATTTTCTAAAAAAGCTTATGCTGCTCCACTAAAGAATAAGACAGGGTTAGTGGTTACAGAAGCCATTAAAACCATTCTACCAAAGGGGGTTAAAAACATTCAATCTGACAATGGAAAAGAATTTTTTAATCAATATTTTAACAAACTAATGAAAAAATTAAATATTAATCACTATCACACATTTTCTACAACTAAGGCTGCAATTGTGGAGAGGTTTCAGAGAACTTTAAAGAATTGGTTATATAGGGAATTTAGTGCTCAGGGGAGTTATAAATGGTTGGATTTACTTCCAAAGTTAATTCGAAAATATAATAATAAGGTGCATAGATCTATAGGAATGAAGCCTAACCAAGTGAATGTTAAGAATAGTAAATATGTGCATGAGAGGTTGACTTCTAAAGTAGAGCAAGTTAAAAAGCCAAGATATAAGGTAGGTGATAGCGTAAGGATTTCCAAGTATAAACATGTTTTTAGTAAAGGTTATACTCCAAATTGGACAGGGGAACTATTTACAATAGCAGAAGTTAAGAATACAAAGCCTGTGACTTATATCTTGAAAGATGAAAATGGCAATATAATCAGGGGAGGCTTCTATACAGAGGAGTTGTTAAAGACAAAGTATAAGGACATGTATTTGGTAGAGAAGATAATTAGGAGAAAGGGTGATTCGTTGTATGTCAAATGGCTTGGGTTCCCAAGTAGCCAGAACTCATGGATTTCCACTAAGGATGTCCAAGGGAGCGCGCCCGAGTTCGCGTGCCGAGAGCCGGGTGGCCAAAAAAATGAGCCATATTCCAGACGTGTTTTTCAGTATTAAAAAAGTAGAAAATTTATATAGGGGTGTATAGGTCGAGAGCTGGATCTTTAAAAAAGTGGCCAAAAAAAGCTCTTCCATTTTTTTCTCATTTTTCCCCTATAAAAAGTGCCCTAAAAGTGCCTCTAAAACGCCGAAAGTGAGGTCATATTCTGGTATTACCTCTACTTGGGTTAAACGAAGTTTTACATACACTTTCGATGAATTGTTCAATATTTTTAATTTAAGGTGTGCACATTTAATAGAACATAAAGATACGTAAGGATTGTTTGCACCGGAATATTATTACTCTCAATGACTAGCTGTTCAGTCACTACATGACTTTTAAGGAAATGAACATTTTAAATTCAATAATATTTTCTAGGAAATTAGTGCGTTTAAGAATAATTACAATATTAGATATTGTTTAAATTACCTCTGGATTAATATTTGTTTTTCAATTATTTAACAGATGTTATCTGACTCAACCACACTTTCATGAAAGTGTTTTGTCAAAATTCATCAACAGTTGTTTAAACCTTGGATCAGTCTAACTTAAGTGTATTAAATCTAACCGTCTTTTAAAATATCAAACTCTGTATTAATTATTCTAAAACCTGTTAACAAGTATAAAAAATTATCATTACTTGAACCAAGCTTTATCTAAAAACCTTCCTTCAATACGAACCATTTTCAGGCTCTTGATGAATATGTAATAATGTCACAGTTCAATTATTCACTGCCACGTTCAACTCGTCGTTGAGAATAGGCAATTTCACACCACCTTAACTGTAAATTTGATGTTAGTTACATAGCCTTAGCAAAAGATTCTGTTTGCTAATACAAAATGAAACTAAGAAATATAAGTTTCAAGTTAAATTATGTGTTAACTACCTGCAAGATAGTTTCCTTTAAGGAAACTGCCTTTTTGGATAGGATATCAAACTATTGAAATATTGTTAGAGTTATCAAGTATTTTTACCCTTTTACAGCTAGATTACAGGTCACATTTTAAACGATTCACTAAACCCCGTCCAGCATATCCTCAATCATATAATAATGCTTGTAAACAACAACAATGCCAGCTACAAAACTGGGTACTAAAGTTTTCGTTTTGTTTCAACACAGGATTGTTAATTAATTTTGATTACTTGATCATATCCTTACAATTTTGATAGCTTTTTCATTTTTGATAAATTTAGATTTTTAATGGGGATTTTCCCATAAAACCACATAAGATAACGGATAAATAGGATTTTCCCAAAAATGGCCCGAACGATTTTGATAAAAAATTAGTATGTTATAGTCCTTTATATTCTGAACAAAATGGTACAAATCCCATTTCTGTAAAAATTACGGTTCAAAAGTTATTGTAAATTATGTTATTTTCCCATAAAAACCCCATAAAATAACGGAAAAATCGGATTTTCCCAAAAATGGCCCGAACGATTTTGATCAAAAATTTAGTATGTTACAGTCCTTTATATTCTAAACAAAATTTTACAAATCCGATTTCCGTATATATTCACCGCTTACACATGATAAAGGTTGTAGACAAACTTATTGGAGAAAGTATGTGTCAGAATGCTGATACCGTTTATTTTTAGTTTTTATCGTAAATAAAGCTAAATAGACGGACTTAAAATTAATGTCCACAACACAAAAAAATTCAAAATGCGTCCATTTCATTATGACGGAATTTTGTGAACATAATACCATCTAAAACATAAGGTTCATTCTTCAAATTTCAAGGCAATAAAACTACAATCATAGCAACCAGAGGACAAGAGAAATGAGGCTATAAAAATAGTTTATGATACTAACTAAGGTAATACTTTTCTCCCAGTCATTAAACCCGCTGTAAGTATTTTTCTCAACGGGAAATAACTCGCATCACTCATTTTCAGAACCGAACCTTCTTTTCATAGATTCTAGTTTCATAAGTATTTTGATAAGCACCATTATTAGAACCATTAATATTTTATTATTTTTAATTTAACACACATAACAACTATGTGTAGGCCTAATCTGGTAAAAGTAGGCCTATATTCACATCAAGGTACATGTATTAAAACTACAAAATGTCAACTAATCTATGTGGATGCCAACCTTAATTCCTGCCAAAAAATATGGGTTAATGATTGTTTTACAATGTCATAGAATAAGATAAGCTATAACCAATGTTAATATATCAACTTATCTAACACATTTACTAGAATAAGAGAGTACAGAAAAGGGCTGATCGTTTCTATTCAAAGTGTCTATCAAATTGTTAAAAGAAGTGTTTATTCAAAAAACCATTATTCTTAAAGCTAATCTATCATTAAGCAGTGATTTGACTTAATTAAGACCGAAACACCTTAAACTCTAAGGAATAGAATTCATCAGGTGCCAAAAATGCAATTTAGTTTCTGGTTCTTCTGTTGGAATCTACGATTTATGCTTCAATAAAAGCACTATAAAAGATATTAATTTCGATGACGGAATGGTATCACATAGACATATTTATTTTGCAAAGTAGATCCTGAAACGTTGTTGAAATACTATTGAAACTGTTAGTGTCCTTATTTTTAAAAGAAAGCAGGGTTTATTTAAATTTTAGAAAAGTGCATCCTGTATAAACGAGTTTTGGGAAAATATCAAATTGTATCTTAAATACAGGCTAATTGCAATCTAAAGTTTTTACTTAACATAATTTCTTATTAATCTGACTTTGGAAAAGGATTTATTTAAAGTATAACGATTATAAATTATTTACTTTAAAAAAATAATGATATGTTTTGTAATTCAGATATGGTCAAATGAAATATATTTATCTATAATTAAAAAAGTCATGTAGGTTGATTGGTTACGATTACGTTCATATTATTCGGAGAGCTACTTAGTGGGAGCTATTATTTGGGGAGATACTTTAAATTCCATAATTTCAAAGAGAGCCAAAGAGAAACGGTGTTTTTAAGCCACCTTTCAGTATAATACCTTCAGTTAGTGAACTTACGCAGATGACCAATATATAGAACAGTCTTTAAACAATATTAGTCTGAATATTTTAAGGCTGGTTCACTAGCGAATCTAATAGTAAATAAATCAGTTTTATATAAGCCTTCACAGACCTTCCTCAAGATACCGTAGTAAATATACCATATTCAAGCCAACAGCAAGTGTCACCAATGTGTCGAACATAGGCCAGCGCCATAGCACAATCTGCCTTCATGATCAACTCTTCTGCTTGCATCAAATAACCAAACCTTACTAGTTGCATGGTCCAAAGGATACCTTGTACAAATGAACTGAATGTTAATGTACTTCTTGGCTTCCTCTATACTTTAAGTTCACTGCGGGAATTTCATAGAATTAATTATCAGTCATTAAGGTCAGGCTACTTTTCTTGTATACAATAATGTAATAATTATAGAAAATATCAAAATGTAGTTTTACACAATATTTTGCATTGTTTACTTTCTCAATCGGTTGTATGGCAATGTTATCCCCATGATATGTCATACTATCAACACTATTAGATGATAGTATAATAAATGGGGTGAAGGATACAACACAATACTCATTGTATTGCGTATTGTGATCAGCAAATACTGTCCCTTGATGTTGCATTAGAAGTAGGCCTATACATATCGTATTTTTAAATTAGCATATGAGAGGTTAGTATGTATTCAGTCATAACAATCCTAATAGCTCCATTATAAATTCATGTTACAAATTATAGTATACATTTCAAAAATCAAATTATAAAATAATGAGGAAATTATGAGAAATTATAAATATAAGAAATTTTTAACACTCGGAAAGTGTAGCACTGGTACCAACCCTCACTCGGCTTTCAGATGATGAGAATATAATATCCTGAAATTCTGTGTCACTTCTAGTAAGAATATTTTCATTTTTAAATATTTTCAATAACTAAGGTGTAACTGCAAACTAACACGATATACAAGGACGTTCTGCTAAAACAACAATTTGCAAAAATAGTTTTATGATTAAATTTTACTAAAATATTTGACTTTTTTCTTTAATTTGTAGTATCCGAGTATTTCAGTTATAAAAACGTTTATTAAATAAATTTGATCTTTTTTTGACAGACTAAAACTTTGTTGAAGATTCAATGGTCCCATTTGGCCAGATCGTTGAACACATTGGCGTTAGTGTTTGGCTGATCGCCCAAAAACCGATGATCCTCTATTGTACATCAATATTAGAAACCAGATATTGGATTAAAGTTTTGGCCATTGAAGATTATGTATCATAACACCTTCTTTCTCTCTAGATAATTATTGATGATGTTGATACATGATATGATTCAATATTTTGACAAAAATAAAACATATTTTTAAAAATTCAACCATTACATTAAGAGATAATAATATAAACATGATTTCATCGAACACAATTAATCTATATTACTTTTTTATTTAAAGGGGCCTGTTTCAATTAACTTACTTGTAATTTTTTACAAATTTGCTGTAAAATAATATTAAAAAAATAACCATTTTGAAATTTACTTATACTGTACCAGTATCCTGCAAAGACAATAATTATGTTTTATCCAAACCTATTTCAAAACATATTAATTGTTTATTCATTCATAAATAGACACTAGCAACCTAGGCTACTCAGTGCTGTTTTTACAATTTAGGAGGTTAACACGCATTTTCTGATCGTGTAAATAAATTGATATTTTACCTGGTTGCATAATTTTTGTGAACACATGTGCTATACATTGTATGGCATTGTGCCTGAGTCTACCTTATTCCACGATGTGGGCTTTACAAGAAACTAATTAATACAATTAAGTTAGTTACAGCACAGCTTAGAGTGACCAGCCAGTTAATTAATACTGTTTTCAAACAGTAAGGGCCTATATGAATTATGCATCAGTATTGTTACCATGCAACTTAATATTAGCCTACCGATGTAGACATGTTAATAGTTGATTTTGTATCTATATTTCATCGCGTGTAGCACTTTGTATGGACTGTCAGAACTGTTCAAAGAGAAAGCACTACAATGCCACCATTATTTATTTATTTACGGTTACACCATTTTTACAGGGTTGAACATGCTGATGATATAATTACGGATTACGATATTGAAAGATTGAGATGAATGAACAAAAAGCAATAATGAATGCAAGTGAAATTTTGAAATATGTTAAATATGTATATATGGTGCACCAAAGTCACCATAGCGCGCTCTCTCTAGGACGATGCTGGGCGCGGGGGTTGCGGGGAAAAGAGAGGGACCTGTTATTAACAAAAGTTAACGCGCTAAAAGAGACCTTTAACTTTTGTTATTAACATTTGTTAAAAACATAACACGTTTCCTTTGATCTTTACCGACTCTTGATGGATAACATAAATCTTGTTAACAACAAGGAATTTTCTGTTAAAAACACGAGTTATTAACATTTGTTAAGAGAAATTTCTGGGCGATTCTGTTATGTTAATAACTTTTTGTTAAAAACACGTGTTATACTGACTGTTAGGATAGCATGAACCTCGTGACCTTTTTGACATTTTGTATACGGATTTGAATATTATAACAATTATAATAATATTTAATATATTATTATTATATATTTATATAA
Source organism: Macrosteles quadrilineatus (assembly GCF_028750875.1). Lineage (NCBI taxonomy): Eukaryota > Metazoa > Arthropoda > Insecta > Hemiptera > Cicadellidae > Macrosteles > Macrosteles quadrilineatus. The sequence goes on from NW_026542600.1 coordinate 17,660,593, forward strand.
CAAGGTTATAAGTGTAAATTGATGAATAAAACTTGCTCCGTTCAGTTTACCGTCAGACAGGGCAGGACAGTGTAGGTGTACTAATATTCTGATGTTACGTCTTGCCAAAAGACATACAAAGTGGTTAACGATCTTTTTCATGAATGTTATTATGCAAATTTAATTTTTCTTTACGCTAAAACAAATTACTAACAATAAATATATTTACGTTTCAATCACACACTATGATTAAAATTACTAAAGTTATAGTCCTCTATTAGGACATTATTATTGGTGTAAAGATTCAATGATCATTATTTTGTGTTATATGGATCGCATGTCGAGGTTAGTAGTTCAACGTTAACATACATGTTAGCATGGGCTCTTTAAAATAGGTCGAGTCACTCAATCTACATTGACCGGTACATATCAAGAAGCAATACAACAGTTTATTGAAACCAATAAAATAATGAACTATTGTATATACATATATCAATTAATAGTATAATTTAAGATTGAACAATATATGTCTTCGAAATATACAAGATATAAATAACAGAATATAGGCTACTGTGACAATTTGAACAAAACTAAAACCCGTCATAAAGCTCAGTTTTCTACCTCAAAACTAGCTAAAAAGAATGCCGTGTTACTTTATCCTTATGTACCTTAAACTTGTCAATCTGATTAAATACAGGTTGTTTATAAAAGAATGCTGGGATTTTAAACGGTCGTTGCTCGGGGACTATTCAAGATAATTAAATGATTTAAACGTCAAATTAAAGGGAAAAGAACAAAGTTTTACTCATACTGTGATACAATTCGGAATAATTTTTAAAATTCTGATTTTCATCAATCTTATATAAGCGTAAAACTGGCAAAGTCCGTACAATCGGCAATGGGCGGGTTTATGTGATGTCTTAACTACTGTCTGAATCTTTTTAGGCACAAAGACTCTAATCTTTTACAGATAACATCATGAAGTTTCGATTTAGGTATGCTCAACCGAAGACTTCGTCGGGCAATCAATGTTTTGGGGCTTCTAATGCAGAATTATCTTCGATTATGTCATCGTTTGTTTTAGCCGACCAGGTGAATGTCTTTTCAAAACATTACTGTGCCAAAAAACTCGTTAAACCAGCGTCAAATTCATTTATCATTAAGTAGATTTGAGTTTAGTTTAATTTAGCAATCGATATAAACTCTGTTAACCACAGATTACACTCTGTGCCTTCTGTTGCGCCGTAAGCATTGCCTTGACGACTGGCGTCAGGCGTGTAAGCGCAATAGCTGCCTATCACCCCGCACCTGTTTTGCGCAAGCCAAGGTTAAAGTTTCCTACCTTGCTACACGGGAAACAAAACCTAGTTATTTAAGCTTCAATTTGACGTGTAAAACGTTTGGTTACTTTAAGAGTATCAAAGCAATTACTATTAAAAATTCCGGCATTCTTTTATAAACACCCTGTACATAAAAACTCCTGTACATAAATATACAAAATCACAAACGACAGCTTCTTACCTGCTTTTTTAGATACCATACACAATTTTGTTCAACATTCTAGCAACTTATAATATTATATTACGCATGAAACCAAGGATCTTTGAGAAGCCGAAATCTCATTATATGAAGCTTGAAATGTTAACTGGCAAATGGTCGTGGTTTGAGGTCAATATATATATATATATAATACATAATGTAAAACTACGCTGAAGTGTACATTGTACATGACATGCACTCATAAAGTTTTGAAATTATATATGTTAGTACAGTATTAATAAATTAATAATAATTTTTATGTTTTGTGAAATACATACATACAAAATACAAGTTTTGTGTATAAATGTAACAATATGTGAAATCATTTTTAGATAATGCTATATTATAAACAATACAGTGTATAAGAAATAATTGTCTCGTTGGTTGATGTCATCTCCAGAGATAAGTGAAACTTATGTGAAAGGTAAAGTGTATGACAAGGCTCTCGGAAAAGTTTATAAACAGCCATACAAAGGAACTACAATTGCAACTAATTTATTACTTAGTCTTCTAAATGTTGTAAGTATACGTAAAAACTGTTTAAATATTTACCCCTGGGTAACAAATCAGTTGGTGATTTTATTGATCCAAACTAGTAAAAATACTTTCTATACACATTGTTAACGCAGTGAATACATGCAATATGTACATTAAGGGGAATGTAAATGATTAATTATGGATTATAATGTATTTTTCCCTTACACTCTAGACACCACAATATAATATGATTTGATTTATTAACGCCCCTGAGTCAAAAATACAGGCAAGGAAAGATTATATGTTATAATAAAGAAAAAGCTAAGGTTAGATTTTTATTTTAATAAAAAAACATTACCCACAACACCTCTAACGACCAGTTTTGGTTGAATTAAATTTTAAAATCAAACGTTCATCTGTTGAAATAGTAGAACAATATAGTCATTATTTTAGTTCGAAAGGGTGTTATTTTACTAATAGATTCTATGTTTATGACCCTTGGATTATTATAAAAGACTAATAATATAACATGGATATTAGGGGAATTGGCATGGCCGGCAACTCTCCTGCCGAACTTAGCGCCATCCCTTAAGTCTGGTAAAGGGATGTCGGAGGAACCCGTTACAGCAACGTCGTCGTTCCAGATGGGATTTATTATTTTTGCTAGATGGAACGTGCAATTAAAATCGTAAGCTTTTAACGTAAAGAACAACAACATTATTCATTAATTAATGTAAGGATTACTTAGCAGCAATGATGTGAATATTACTAGGTACAGTTTATAACTGTTACTTAAATTAATTTTAGTGGTAGTTAGTAACAGGGATTAACCGACAACCGTAGAGTCAGTAACTTTGCTCTGTATTGTGTGTTTTGTAAACAACGTGATATGTTAAAGACTAGTGAAAGGAGAGAGGAGGGTAAAACAAATCCGGCTTTTCTTCCCACTCTTCATGTAAGATAGCTGTGGCATAACAAACAGGGCTTCGTTAACGTTGCAGAATTTTGAAACAGCCAATCTCTACATAAATGGTTCAATTGAAGATACTATTTAGACTATGTCCACATTATTAATTTACCGTACACTTAGATATTAGTTATGAGAAATTTATATAAGTGTTTTTTTTATGAATACTTTTTAAGATCTTGAGTTAGAAATTTGTTAAATACTTTTTTGAGATCATAGCAGTTAATGGAAAGCTCATTTATTGTAATATTTTTTAAATATTGCTTTAATAACTCATAACATATTAATAGAGTTAAAAATGCTTGGAATATTTTTTTCACAGTCAAATTTGGTATTTGTCCATCTTTGCCAAAAAGTTTGTTAACAAATATATTTTCTATTCAGTAAAACAACTTGTATTGATCAAAACCACACACGTGAGGCTATGCAAGAGTGTGAAATGACTTTATATCATAATCTAAAAGCATATAAGCTCTATTATGATGGAAACGACATCTTTTTAGTACAGTTGTAACAGTGGTAGAGATTATCTGTGTGTCGAAGGTAATTTCTTAAGTGAAAATGTTTATAAGAATTATTTAACGTGCATTGCTCTATGTACTAAACCGGGAAATGAGCCTCACAATGTGTATGAAAATGGAGACAGGGAGAGATAAATGGAGTCATCTTAAATACATAAACTACAGTAGTCATTAATTCATTTACATATAAATGTGTAAAGGTTTATATATATCTCTCATTGAATGTCCAGCTAAATTTCTAGTTTATTGGTAAATTCGGTTGTCTATTTAGCCTATGAAGAATAATTGACAAACAAATTGTTTGTGTTACTATCCGTTGCACAGAAATCAGTTTTATTAGCAACCTTGTAAATTTTCTATTCACTCTTTTATGATGTATATTTATATAGTACAAAACAAAATTCCAAGAAATAATATTCGAAATTACTTCTTACTAAAATGAACCTCGTTTTAAAACCAAGGTAGCAGTGTACACCAATTTTGTGGGACAGTACTTTGCGTTTGATTCCAAAATAACGACTTAAAAACCAAAAACACAGAATGAAGGCCTTGACATGCCACTACATTTGATGTACAGTTAAAATAAAGTGACAGGGGACAGGACAAAATCACTATCTTAGCAAAATAACCAAAACGTGTAACTTGTGTAAGATCTAAATCTTGAGGTTGTGTGTATATTAGCATGTCACAAACCCCCATTTAATGTTTTATAGGGTTTCTTTTACCATTGGGGTTGAATAGGAATTTCATCTTTTACATTTTTTTCATTAAGGTGGACAAAGGTTTATCGTTGAGTTAACTTAAAAAGATAATGTTCAAGATCTAAATGCTACTAACTGACTGGGTACAACTGAGAACTTTTACGTTGGTTCAGATCATGTAAATTTACGTGGGAAGGGTGACACGCATGATTGTACTGTGAATATACGACAAACTATTTGTGAAATATCTAATTAAAACCCAGTTTTTCACCCAAGTAGTGTCAGAAGGACACTGCTTACGTTTGTAATAATATACATGTTAGTTTTTGTTGCAAAATCAATGCACGTCTTTTAATTTATGAGTTATCTTATTTTTGAAGAAATGCTCACTGACAGAGTTCAGACAGTTGGTTGAAATAATAGCCTGGTCTGGGGTTGTCTTGTTACCACATCTTGACTCAAACCCAATTTTTCACAGATGCAAGTCACGTTTGCTCCAGGTGACGAATTCAATCCCTTCTACATCGATGACATTTTTCATATTATACATATGTTCCTTAGTGAACCTAAACTAGGTAATTTTAGATTGTGTTTGAAACTATAAACACTGGTGTAGTTTTAACTGTAGATACTACACTGCCAAAGCTAGTACATCTAGATAAATCTTTTAAGCAGATTTTAAAAATACCTTTAATATAAGATTCTTATCAAATTGAAAGAATAACTTCTTGATCAGCATTGTACGTGTTATTAAATTTACGGAAAGTAAATAAAAGAAACGTCTTATAACACTTAAAACATATAGGCCTATTTACGCTTATACTGTTACTCACAAGACGGTAAATATACAAAAAAGGTGGTAAGTGGTGATCGATTTCGATTGGACACTCCAATCATCATCAGACCCAATAGGCGAATTATTTATAATTGAGGTTACTAATTCGCCTATTGGGTCTGATGATGATTGGAGTGTCTAATCGAAATCGATCACCACTTACCACCTTTTTTGTATATTTACCGTCTTGTGAGTAACAGTATAAGCGTAAATATATGTTTTAAGTGTTATAAGACGTTTCTTTTATTTACTTTCCGTAATTGAAAGAAATATGACTTAAAATCTATAGCACAAAGTCAGTTGTTGTATACGGTATATATAGTGGGGAAAAGTTAGTGTCCATAGTACGATGACAGTGACAGAGGAATAACTTAATGTGTAGCATACCCATTGATATATGGAGCATACCCTATGGAGTCTTGCTTTAATGTTTTATGGGTTTCATCCGTTTATGGTGTTAAAATCGTTATGGTAAGTAAAACTATGTTCATGGTAGAATAGTCTAGACAGCTTATACAGAGGCTCCTCCCATAGCTATCTACATAATCTACTAAAACTGTGACATCGAGTCACAAGATTTTCACTTTTGGTTTATAAAGGTAACATAATTAATTTAGCCATTTCACAAATTTCTGATAAGATTCAAATTAAATCAAAATCTAAGATACTGTTAACATAGTTCTCAAAATACGTCTTAAGACTGTTAAAGATTTGTGTATCAAAATAAGAAGATATTACGATTAATTATTTTTCTATCTCATAGTAGTTGGTTTGAATAATATAAAAACATATTTGAATAGCTATAAGGGAGGAAAGTGTCTCTAGGCACGTCACGTAACCGTCTTCTTATAAGAAAATTGACATTTTAGACCTCAGGTACCCTTTCTTTAAATTTTGAATAACTTATGATTTTAGTGTATGTTCCTACGCAATAAATCTCATCTTAAAAATAAATTTAAATATAAATTTTAGGAAAGAGAGGGGAAGGTTCTTTATACACAGCTAGTGTATTTATCGAAAAAAAGAATTTTCCAGTTACCCAAAAGTAACATTTTTTAAATTGTCTTTACTTTCAATGCTTCTAAGGTATCATCGAATTGGCTAAGGGTAGATTTGCAGATAGGTTATACCTTTAATTAAAAACAGTAACATGTTTGAGCTAGTAGTAATAATGTTGGACATTTTATTATAAACTAAGTAATGAGTCTGAAACGTAAACTCTTGTTTCCTTTATGAAAGCGATTCACATTAAATTAATGCAACTTCATATTGGCTCATACCAAAATTCATAAAATCTACTCTGTATGCATGCAACAAGTGTGACTATTCATAGATATTGTGATTGGTTTCTGACTATGTAGTTTGTATTCAGGAAACACGTTCTCAAATTCAAGTCGTAAAATATACGACCTTCATGAAACCTTGGTTCATGCAGGAAACAATAAACTAGAATTTAAATTTCTTTTTTTATTAGGAATTAAAAAAAATAAATTAATAGCACTAATATTAATGCATATAATTTATCTTCATGTAAGATTTAAGAGTAAACATTGACATTAAATGCTAAATTATTCACCCTTCTATAATTATTTTTAATTATTCTAGGGTTTATATAATTTTTCTGTTTGTTGGAACTATCCAAGCCCAATGAATTTAATAACATAACTGCTACGAAACAAGATTATATCATTCAGTCACTGAACTAGCAATTTTTGTTAATCCCAAGAACCTTGTTGAGGTTTTTTGGAAAGTTTGTCGATTGTTCATAATGCATAGGTCTTTATACATTATAAATCGTGTCACGAGACATGCATATATACACAATAACATAAATATACACGAGTGATCTCTAACCTGGATATATGTTTCATCGTAACCTGATTCTTTCTTATTAGCGAATTTTCCTTAGCCTACAGCAAATAAGCTGTTACCGTAGGTCTCATGGTAAGACCTTGACCTGGGGCTGATTTAATTTTTCGTTTTGAGGCCCCCAGAGGCCAAAAAACACCATCCGTTCTAATTCATATATTTATGTACATGTCCGTTTTCACGATAACTCGAGCAAAAGTGATCCAATTTTGATGAAATTTGGTCTAAACGTGTAACACTACATTTATTCAACCGATTTCGCGAACCAGCATAATCCGACTATGAGAATGGAGGCTTATGGGGTGAAAATTGTGTTTGCCATATTCCCCCAAACACAAAAAAATTCAATTTCTTACAAAACAATTTTGTAGAGCTAAAAAAAAGTAATAATTTAGTTAATAATTTTAATTTAATATTATATACTCAATATTAAAAAGGTTTCATTTTATATTTAGGTTTTACTTCAGTTGTTGTAACCGGTCTAGGGGTTGAATGACGTCCCTCCTGTCTTGGAGGTCCAAGGTTGAATCCCACATATCAGCAATCTTTAGAATAACTCTGTAACCAGGTAGTCTAAAGTTTTAAGTTTTACTGTCAAGTACAGTTCCCTAAGTGCATTTGTGTGTTTGACATTTTCTGTGTGTTCTCTATAAACGTTACAAATAGAAGTGTTCAATTGTAGTCTCATTTATACAGTTAAACGTGGTTTGACTTAACACAATGTAACCAGTAAATACGTTTTATAGAGATACAATCCTACTTGAAATATACGACCTTTGTTTAGGAACATGTACAAATCCACTGTCTCGCCCTAAGTTAGATCTCTAATTTGCGATATGTGATACATTTAAATGGTGTAACATTTCTAAAAATACACAAGTGTAAACACTTTTTAGTCGGAGCTATGAAATAGTACCTAATTCTTCATAAGTTAAATACGGTATACTGGGTGACACATAAGTCTGAAACCTCTTTTTTCAATTTTTAAACCACAATAGCAATAAATACCAAAGTTCACACGTGCTTACTGTTGATAGGAACGCACACATCTACCGACCCGATTCCCCCTTTGGGGGAAAGACACAAGGAGTCAGACAACATTCTTAAATAGCAGCATAGGTCGAGTTTGGTTTCAAATTAAAGGTCTCCGTTAGTAAATTACAATGCCACAAATCCTAACTCAAACGGATATTCAAGTCAAAAAAGGCAGCTATTCAAATATTTCTTTTTATCTGCCATTTGGAATTTGAACGGCTACCATTTTTTTACCCAGCTGATATTTTGAACCCAAATTTACAATCTTAGTGCCGAGTACGGGATTACCAAACGAGTCCGGTAAACACATTTTTGACGAGTGACGTACGCTAGCTTACGCCATACTACTAAATATGTTCAAATCCTGATATATTACTACCAACTAAATAAGTGATAATAGTGAAATAGTGATTATTATAATTTCTAGTCATAAACTCTAAGAGAGGTTATGTTTGTGTTTATAACCACTCATCGCCGAATACAGTGGTATGGTGTCTATGGTAAAACTCATTACAGTACAGCAGTACGTAATGAAACCCCATTTGATTAAGCTGGCGGCAAGCAGCTGCTTTCTAGACTAAAAATCCTTGCGTGGGAAGTTCGTCAAAATAGTGTAGTGTGGCGTAATGTACTCAGTTTTTTTTCGTATGAAAACCATGTCTTATCTAATTGTATGAATCTAAATATTTAAAAGGCAAACCCTCACTGACTGACTGACTGACTGACTCACTCACTCATCACTAATTCTCCCACTTCCCATATACCTAAGAGGCTGAAATTCGGTACTCCGATTCTTTGGGCATTAAATAGGAAAACTAAGTAGTTTTTATTCTGATCAGGCTTTCGGGCTCCGCCCCAGTGGCTCTGGAGTTTCCCATGTTAACCTTATGATTGTTCATATTTAAAAGAAATTAATGAATCTTAACAGCTGTTTCAATTAAACATGTTAGTTCTGGTCTATGATTTTCAATAGCATTAAAGTTACAAGGATTATCAACAGGGTGCAGCACTATTATTTTTATCTTTTATTTATGAAATCACCTAATTTGCAACCAAAAGGTGAGTGAGCGTAGCGAACGAACTTCAACCTGGAGGCGAGTTAGCGTAGCGAACGAGCTTGTCTGAAGGCAAGTGAGCGCAGCGAACGAGCTCCGACCAGGACGTGATTGAGCCATGAGAATACTTATGAAGTTAAACGGGGCAAAGCCCGGGGGTACAGCTAGTCATACATAAGTGTAGGTCCATCAATTTTTTAATTTATAATGGCCGGTGGCAAGCCTGCTTGCCTGAATGTGTCACGGTGAATTATCGCTCCCGGTTGTATCACAATTTTAAACAGTTACGTCTTGTGCAGCTTTTGTAGTGTTGGCTAACGATTAGTTATATTAATTACGCTTCGTTCTTTACATGCATACCACTCTGGACACTGTAAGTAAGTTACAATGTGGTAAATGTGTCTGTAACTAACCTACAAAGTTGAGCTGCAACAAACCTGAAAGCTGACCGAGGAGCGGGTGGTTCATATTGGACAGCGCTGCCAACTGCACAGAATGTGATTAACCTCTGTCTACTCAGCCGCTTCTACCCTAACGTCCCGCTGCAAGAATTTTTACGGCGCCTTCAAACTTTATGATACTTTGCGCCCATCATAACTGTGTTGTTCTGCATTGACTACTTTGCAGGGAGTAGATTTTAATCCCTAATTGCGTAAATTTGACAATGAATAACGAAGATGAAATTATTTATGAAACGGGTGATACAATACAAGAATCTACACTTTTCGATCTTACTAACGAGATAAATAGTATAGAAGCTACCTACCCTGACGTGTCTCTAGATAATATTTCCAGACATATATCTACATTGTTGCAAAATATTGAGATCTTAAATGCCGACAAGGAAAAAAAGACTAAAGATATGGAATCATGTATGGAGGAGCTGAAAATAATGTCGTCAAAACTATGTTTGGAAAAAGAACGTCTACAGTACGAGATGAACTCTTCTTTTAAAATTCAAGATGATGCTGATGTTCAGATTGCCGCCTTGAACTCACGTATCGGGCTGCTGGAGGAAAAGCTTCGAGGGAAAGATGGTGACGTGGTATCCTTGATAGCCGAAAACAGCTCGCTGAACGTGAAATTGGTGGAACTGTCTAATACAATAAAATTGATGGACTCCGACAACAAAAAACAACTAAATCTTATTTTGGATTTTAAAGTTAAGACTAGTTTAGCTCAGCAAGAGGTTATTAGCTTAAATAAAATGTTAAAAGACAAATGGATTGACGACAGTATTATAAGTGATTATTTCCTTTCATTGCAAAGCTATGTGGTTGAAGGTAATTGTCTGTTTCTCACTCCAGCTTTGTCACAACTAATAAAGCTTGGTAATCAAGAAGTTATCTCAGACATAACTGGATCCGTTGGTTATACTAACTGTAAATATTTATTTATGTGTCTGAACAATAGTTGTGATCTAGTAAATGGGGAATCTGGATCACACTGGTCTTTGTTTTTTATTGACAGGCTCCAGCAGCATGCTTATCATTTGGATACTGTGTCAGGTGTTAACGATAAGCATGCAATCACCGCTGCTTTAAACTAAGGTATCCCCTCTGAGAATGTCCATTCAATCCCTTGTTTCCAGCAGAGGAATAGTCACGAATGTGGTATTAATGTGTTGGTCCATGCCAAGATCATCCTGCATTATTATTGTTTACCATTAGTTAATAAGAGTTTTATGGAGTGGTTTGAATATGATTTAATGGGTAAGCCTAGACTAGCTACTACTGTTGTCAATGAGCCTTTAGAATGTAAAATAGCAGATTCTAGTTTATGTAGCAAATCTCTAGAAACCACAAGTGTAATTAACAATGGGATGGTGAGCCCATTTGTGATGAAAAAAATCGATGCAAATTGGACACTTGTCAAACCCCACACCAAAACGTAGCTGTAAGTCCAAGTCCAGTAGGGGAAAGATTTCTCATTCTAATGAAAAAATTGAGTGTGATAATATGTATTCATCCCTTAATGTATTAGGAGAAAATGCAACCGAAGATGTGACAGAAAAATATGTGAGCAATACATCTGGCAAATGGAAAAAGTCATGTCAAAGATCTGTAAATAGCTATAAGAGTAGTTGTAATACTGAGACCAAACTTAGGAAGTCAGTTGGTAAAAACAAATGTTCTGTTAAGTTTATTGACTCCCATAGCACAGAAAGTAAAGGTAATCAAAGTGTTCGGTCCCAAACAGAGGTTGAACAGGAGGTTGGTAAACAAAAGGTTTTATTAACCCTTAATTTGGCAAACAAATATTTTTTTTGAAAACTACTTTTCCTTGCAATATTTCAATCAAAAGGGTCCAAAGGAACTTCAAAAAAATAATTTTAAAATTCTTATAAGTATTTTTCACAATTTTTTCATGTGTGCCATTTTTGGCACTTTGCCAAAGATGCGGAGATTTCTCTAGGAATCTTATGTTGAATTAAATACAACAAGTTTATCTGTATAGCACTTAAAAATAAACTTTAGGGTTTGAATAAGTCGACATTATCACATATTGAATATCAAAATTGTATAACTACAATTATATGTAAGATAAAAAAAATCAATTTCTCCTCAAAAGTTATCAAACCAATATGAAATGGTATAAACTTCATTATAAAAAATGAACTAAAATGTATACACATGTAAAACCTACCATAGAAAATACATTATTATATAATTTATTTATATTTTATTAAGAATCAATATATTTCATTATTGATTAGCCCATCAGGAAAATCGTTTGAAATTTCATTAGAGTATGTCCATCAAGAAACGTCATCTACTTTTGGTGAAACCCTACAAAACAATAGCTATTTTCTTTCAGTTACAGCCTCGCATTGCACTTTGAACACTCTATTGACGATTTCTTATTTTTGCAAAATCTGCATCGACCTCTTGATGTATACAAAGAAAGGGTAGTGTCCAACAACATCAAAGCGTACATCTTCAACATACATCAGAGCAGCTGGTGTGAGAAAAAGTAAATCCTTGTCTTTTAGAACTTGTCTTTTACTCCTTTCTTTGGTTAGCAATTCAAAAATCCCATAACTAAAATTTTTTAGTGACATATTGTCTCGCTGGTTTTCAGTTTTATTATTTTCAACGTGGCAGCAATGCGTTATTCCACGAAATGTCGATACGGTGATCAAATATTTGTAAGTACTAAAGTCTTTTTCGGAATGCACAATCAACTTTCATATAAGAAGATTCACTTTCAGCAGGAAATAAAACTCTTTTTGGTAGATATTTGTTGCCATGGATGGTTGGGAATTTTTGTAAAGCCAAAGTCTTTTCTAAACAGCCTAGTGAAAAATATTTCCTCACAAAAACATTTTTATTTTACAATTTGTGGAAATAAGAGACATACATTTACAAATATAAATACCTTTCACTGTTTTATAAACAGTGTGCCACTTTAGGTGCGCTCAATAAACTAAAAAAAAATAACTGCATCTTTGGTAATGTGCCATTTTTGGCACACCCAAAAACTTTCATTGTTCCCTGGTTCTTTGGCGATGTGCCATTTTTGTCACACTCAAATTGCTTAGTTTATAAAAAAATCAATATTCATATTTAAGCTAATTACTGACCTGGGATATGTTTTCTCATCTTTAATCTGTGCAAATCACTTAGATATATAAGTAAACAGCCTAAAATATTGAAATAAGAAGTAATTTACTAACCTTCTACACTAAGCCTCCATACTTCCTTTTCTATATGTTGGTCTAAAGTGATAGTAATTTCCAAAATATCCACTATAGTGCACTAAACCATAATAGCAATAGGCAAAGAACCTTTGGACGCCGTTTGTTGGAATTAAAAAGTTAACAGGCGAACGTGACATTTTTTTGAATCCTCATGTGCCAATAATGGCACGCTGTCAAATTAAGGGTTAATTGGCGACTCTATGATTCGCCATGCAAGCAAACGACTTGGAAATGATGATGTAATTGTTGACTGTTGCCCTGGTGGCAAAACTTATGACATTAAGCGTAAGCTACTTAGATATAAGACCCATGACTTGTCAGTGATATATTTCCATGTAGGTACCAACAACCTTAGGTTGGGTTACAAGGGGAGAGCAGGTTACAATGGTGGCTGTGGGAAGCGCGAGGCGCTCCACTCCATGGCTGACCTGCTGTTCACGGCTAAGACTTTTTTTCCGAACACTAGGATCTTTGTGAACAGTATTTTAATCAGATCGGACCTCACTTACAAAGCCCTTTTTGACTTTAATGAACAATTAGAGTTTATGTGTAGCAACTTTAATGTCTCGTTTGTTGAGGCAAACTGTTGGGTCGGGAGGAGTCATCTTGCTCGAGACGGGAGGCACCTCAACATGGGAGGAAATGCTCAGCTAGAAAGGTTATTCAGCGACATTATCAGTTGGGCTTTAAATGACAAAGTATCCACTATCTCACCAGAACAAGGCAAACAAGATGACATAAACTTGTCAAAAAAGATATTTCACCCGGAGAGTTTGGGAAACTTGAGCGACGGGTCAGTAAGAGGCGTTTCTTGAAGTTTGCTCATATTAATATGCGCTCATTGGGAACTGGTTTTGATGAGATGTGCTCTGTAGTAAAAGACTTTGATTTCGATCTTATAGGTATTTCAGAAACATGGCTATGCCCTCACACTCCCTCAAATACTTACAACATTCCTGGTTATACTTTCCTGAGATCTGACAGAAAAAGTAGTAACTATGCTAAAAGAAAAACTGGCGGGGGAGTTGCTATTTATATAAAAGAGAATATAAAATATGTGGTCAATAGTTTGAATAACGTTGATCAGCAACTAGAGCATATCTCTGTCACAGTTCATACCAAAACAAAAAAACTTGGAACAACACTATAAGGAATGAGTTGAATATTTTAGTACACAAAGCAAAAAGGTCTTACTACATGAAAACCCTGAGTAATTCAAAGAAACCTAGTGAATTCTGGTCAGTCATGCGAAGTTGCAATGTAGGTGATGATAGTAGACCAAACGATTATTCATTTGCAAGTATTAATGAAATTAACAAGCATTTCGTTGACATGGGATCTAACTCAAGCCCGGATCAAAACTTAATTGAATATTACATGACCAATAAATTACACGGCATCAAAGCATTTCAATTTGCTTACGTAACAGAACTAGAGGTCCAAAAAGTAATGAATGAAATAAGCTCAAAAGCAAAGGGAAATGATGGTATAAATATTTTTATGGTTAAATCAATGAGTCCGTACTGTCTTTCAGCAATTACTCATTTGATCAACCAGTCACTAGCTACAGGATACTTTCCAGATGCCTGGAAAGAAAGTATTGTGAGCCCACTGCCTAAAACTAAGCATCCGACGAATGTTAAAGATCTAAGACCTATATCAGTACTGCCAACATTATCAAAGGTTCTAGAGAAAATTGTAGTCAAACAGATTTCAGATTTTATCGAAAAAGAAAGCATTTTACCAAAACAACAATCAGGTTTCAGGAAACAATACAGCACTTGCACTTCGCTTCTAAATTTGTATAGTGATCTCTTAGAAACAAAAGATAATAGTAAATGTTGCTCTTTAATCATGTTGGATTACTCTTAAGCGTTTGATTCATTATCTCATACATTGTTGTTAGCCAAACTACACTATTTCGGATTTAATGACACAGCATTAAAATGGGTCGAATCTTACCTCAAAAACAGAACTCAGGTAACAAAAATCATCGGTAAAGTATCATCACCCCTGTCAAAAGAAAGAGGAATTCCCCAAGGAACATGAATAGGTCCAATATTATACAATATATACACTGCTGACATCACAAAAATTGTAAAAACATGCAATTTACATTTGTATGATGATGATTGCCAGATACACCTGTCCTATGGTAAAACATGTTGCGCTAAAGCCTTTGATGTCATTATTAATGAGCTGAATGCTATATCTGTCTGGTCAAAGAGCCATGGATTGAAACTGAACAACGATAAATGTTCAGTTCTCCATATTGCACCGCAAGACGTTTTAAACGAAATTAGGCAAGACATGGTCAGTAAAATTAAAATAAATGGGACAGCCATCAATATATGCGAGAAACTAAAAACGCTAGGAGTAATTCTTGACGAAGACCTGACGCTAACTGACCATGTAAACCTCATGTGTCAGCGAGCCCTTGGCCGGCTGCGGGGTCTATATAGATTGAAAGGAATTTTACCTGAGAACGCCAAAATAAAACTAGTAAGGGCCTTGGTATTGTCAGTTTTTGATTATTGTCTTCCAGCATACGGAAATAGCATTACGAAAGGCGACCTAAATAAAATACAACGAATACAAAATGCATCACTTAGATTTATTTATAATTGCACGAGAAGAGATCACATAACTCCTTACAGAAACGCTGCAAACATTATGCAAATTAAAGATAATTGTATATACCTAACCTGCAGCCTGATACGTAAAGCTATAGAGCACGGCCAGCCTGAGTACCTGTGTGAGAAACTTCTCTCTCGCCGAGATGTCTCTGTCCGCAGCACGAGACAGGACAAGTTGTTGCACTTTCCTAGAGTCAGGAAGTGGGGAGGCGCGCCTTCTCATACTTCGGCCCTACCATGTATAATGCTCTCCCCGATCAAGTAATAAGGGCCAACTCTTTGAACACTTTTAAAAAAAGGTTAAAGGAATATTTGTTTGCTAAAAGTAATTGTCTAAAGTAAATGTATGTTTTTATTGTTAATTGGTCTAGTCCTAGTATTGCAGATTCTGGTTATTTTAAGTAATGTTTGTTATAGATTTTTTTAATATTTTAAGATTGTTTAATAGATTGTTGGTATGGATTGTTTTACATTGTTTTCATAGATTTTTTATATATTGTTTTATAGTTAGTTTTTATGAATTGTTTATTAGTATTAAGGACAAGAGTTTTTTTGAAAAGCAGAAATATTGTATCTGAAAAACGCTTGCTAAATAAAGACATTATTTTTATTATTATTATTATCTATTAAACGTATTTAGATTGTTCATTTCCACCTACTCACGAAAGTTTGAAATCATTAGGAAATCCCCCAAACTCCTAGTTCAAATGGCACAACAACGTAACAATATCAAAGAACTGAAGGGTCGGAAAACACCGCAAGGAGAATTTTCTTTTTATGAAAACGCTAATGTTTCTCGTTAAATGTTGTTACCGTTAATGCTCTCTGTCTTATGAGGGAGTCATGCGAAATTTCATCTTGTAGAAGGTTCCTTAACATATAAATGACATGTCGGTTTAAGAATTCCATATTATTTTCTTTGTATTATGTATTCTGTAATGACACAGTGGTATGATTAGGTTTAAAATTAATAATCAACCCGTATTATACATAAAACATAATTATCGTTATATAACTATTCTTGAAGATCTGAGAATTTAGAAATCCAATGAACAGGAATTTCAATGACTATTGTTTAATCTTTACAACTTCGTGAAATAACGCTTTCACAACAAAATCCAGTGTTATTGGCTAATTCTACATAATGCATCAAATTTTTACTCAATATCTGAATCAGATGTGGCTATATGGATTTGATCTGTTGAACTTGTCATAGAAAGCAGTTATAAACTAGAAATGTATACAGTCAAAAGTTTAAGAAGAGATACACAATTTAATATAGGAGTTATTTTTGTCGAATCCACACTAACACTTATCTAATAACAAGCATGATTATCTTTATTATTATTATTTTTTTTTTTAGGGGTGCTATTTGAGAAATTTTGAAATGTAAACATGGGTTGTGTGATACATCAATTTAAAAGTCTAATCACTCCGATCATTTTGGTGCAATAAAAGTTAACCGTATTTACAGGGTGGGTCAAAACGTTTTAAAAAAGGACTTTGAAGTTAAGTACCGAATTACCCTAACTACTGAACGGAACAGCGCCAAATTTCTTTCCAAGCTTATTCTTGAGCTACTCTTTAAGATAACTTGTAGTAAGGGCATTTTCCATGTTATTTTCTACTATTAAAAAAATCTCAAATTTTAAGAATAAAAGAAAGCTGAAAACTCAAAATTCTTAAATAGCAAGGTATAACAAATTTCATACCACGTAAAAGGTACTTTTTTAACAAATATTTTACGTATTTAAGTTTTCTTTCTATCTCTTACAGTTTAAAAATTGCAGTAGAAAAACATAATTTTCTATGGTAAAATTGTAACTAGTTTTCTAAAAAAATACCCCCGTCGCAGCAAACCTGCATACTAAGCGAATTTCCATTTACCCAGCTTGATTTCTACTAAAATATTCCCTATAAATTTTCAGATTTATTTCCTATTTAAATAACATTAATTTTAGTGAGTGATAGAGGTTTGCTGCTACGGGGAAGGTGTTGAGGTGTGTTTTTTCAATTGAAATATTGATAGCCTAGTATGAAATAAACCAAATTGCCAAATTTGATTAAAATATATCCATAAACAAGCAAACTAGAACAGTTTATTTATTCTCCATAAGAATAACATGGGAATTTTAAATTTACAATTTTTTTAATTTTCTCCGTAGTCAATGAACATTCAAAAACACTTCAATATACTAAATTATTTGTTTTTTTAAGCTCTTCAAAATGGTCTAGAGAGAAATTTAGAAATTTAAAGTTTTTAGGGTCAAAAATGAGAAAAACCCATTTTTACCCCATAAAACCCCCCATAAACCCCTGATCCCATGGTCCGATTATGCTGGTTCGCGAACTCGTTCGAATAAATGTAGGTTTACACGTTTGTACCAAATTTCATCAAAATCGGATCAATTTTGCTCGAGTTATCGCGCTAACGGACACATATATAAATATATATATATATATAAATATATATATATATGAATTTGAACGGATGGTGTTTTTGGCCTCTGGGGACCTCAAAACGAAAAAGTAAATCGGTCCCGGGTCTAGGTCTTACCATGAGACCTACGGTAATAGCTTATTCCCTATATGGGAAATTCGCTAAAAACAACCAAAATTCGTCCCTAGACACATTTTGTAGTACCTAATCAAATATGGTGTACAGCAGAACAACATTAGAAGAGATAAAAGAGGAAAACACCAGATATATCACATTTAGCTACACGGGGACCACAACACAAAGGACTGCTAACAGATTCAAGAAATACGGAGTTGCAATAGCCTACAGGACTCAGAACACCATGAGTAAAATACTGCATCCAAAAATAGAAGATTGTAACAAATTCGACACTTCGGGCATCTATAAAATCAATTGTAACGATTGTGATAGCTTCTACATTGGACAGACTGTGAACTTCGTTAACCGCTTCAAAAACCACATATCTGCGTGGAGGAACAACACACCGGAAATATCAAATGTCGCACAACACCTGTTACAAAATGGGCACTCATTAGGATAAATGGAGGATAGTCTAGATATTTTAAAGAATTGTAAGAAAGGATATGTAATGAATGCTTGGGAAGAATTGTATATTTATAAGGAAAAATGTAAAGATCGAAATAAGTTGATTAATGAACAAATACATTTTGATTCCAGTTGTACTTATAAAAATGTATTGGCCGGTGCTTCCGGTAGCCAATAGGGTATAAGTAGGGTCGCCATTCAAGATTCTTGTCATTCGCCTATTGGGTCTGATGATGATTGGAGTGTCCAATCGAAATCGATCACCACTTACCATCTTTTTTGTATATTTACCGTCTTGTGAGTAACAGTATAAGCGTAAATATATGTTTTAAGTGTTATAAGACTTTTCTTTTATTTACTTTCCGTATATTTTATATTCACAAAGCAGATAAGGAATGAAAAAATAACAAAGCAAACAAGAAATTACCATAATTACCATCCTCTTGACCGTTGACCATTTCTGGATAGGTCGCGTCATTAATGATACAAATATCATAAAACTCACAAATAAAAAATACTTCAACATATAATTATTAATAATTAACTTGAGTGTCAGGCGGCATAAAAAAAAATATTAAAAAACTAACTGGGCTTTGAAGTAATCCTCCAAGGAATAAAAGCTCTGTTGGCAACACCACGACTTTAACTTCTTTTTGAACAGTTTCGGCTCCAGGTTCTTAATGTTCTCAGGCAGTCTATTAAACATTTTACAAGCCAGTAGTGGGAAACTGTCCTTCACTTTAGAAGTGCGGCATCTGGGAATAGAGATCAGGTTGTTGTTTCTCAGATTGTGACCATGAAGCTGCCCTCTTATTTGAAAATCAGCTAAGTTCTCTTTTACGTAGAGGAGGGAGCTCAACACGTAGTTCCCATAGACTGTCAGGATGCCAAGCTCTTGAAATAAAGGTTTGCAGTGTTGCCTATACTCAGCCCCTGTCATGATCCTCAAAACCATCTTCTGGTACAGGAGGACTCTCTCACATGCTGCAGAGTGCCCCCACAAAAGCAGTCCATAGGAGATGTGTGTATGGAACAGGGAGTGATAGATGACGACAAGATACTGCAAAGTGACCAAATTTTTCAGTTTTCTGATCAGGGAGATTACTCTTGACAGTTTCTTGCACACCACGCTGACATGATCGTTCCAAGAGAGCTTGCTGTCTAGATAGAATCCAAGCAGTTTCACTGGCTGATTTCCTAATTCGACTCCCGCGAGGGAGCAGATGAGCTGTTGAGTCTTGTCTTTGTTTAGACTTAGTTTGTTACGCTCGAACCATGAACTGGCTTTACTGAGGTCGAAAGCATATACCCACACTCACGTACACACATAACAGTATTCACTCAATAACTCAGCAGTCCTAGGACACACCAACCGAGACTGCTCGAAGTAGTGACCATTATGATTAAAGAATATTTTTTCAGTGTTTAATACAGGGTTTTCGCGGAAATTTATAATAAAAAAAAATATAAAAGGTTTATAGTTTAATGAACAGCACTATAGACGTGTTGCATGCCATGCTGTAGTAATGCTGTACACACTCATATCGTGTTCTTTGTTTCAAACCAATCAAATTAATGAACGAATGGTGACAACAATAACTGAGTTAACTTGTTACAACAAACATAACAAACTTAGTGGATATAAAATAACAGGTTGTAGAGATATCACGTCAAAGGCGTTTTTATGCATTTAATGTTGTTCAGAATTAATACAAAGATAATAATACATTGCAAGGAAACTACACAAGTAATCAACGTGTTTTGTTTTACAACATAGAGTATCATTTCCCTATTAGCATTGTATTTGTATCTGTTTGATTCACTCTGTGTTACATTAGAGTGAAAACAAATAAACAATTAGTGCAACCCGGTTAAAAATTTGCCACATTAGAGATTTTATTCTACATAATCAAGATAGACATTTGATACAACACACCAAGAACCACTCCATATAACTACATAAAACACAAAAACAATGCCCAAACAAAATCTTTCTTAAAAATCATAATTTTCATAAGCACTATTCAAAAATCACTCACACAATACACCATAACATTCGTGCCTATCTAGACAATTATTGTAATGTACCTTACGATTCGGTGGACTCTGCAAATCTAATTTAAGTATGCTTGAACATTATTTTTGGGTGATTAAAAAAATATACATTTTAAAGCAATCTGATCTTATGAATTTGTAAATTTTTGTAAACTGTCCACAGCCTAAAACACTGAGCTATTAATCCCTTTTTTAGTCAGCTATTCCTCGACCAATCTTGTGCCCATTCTTTTATTACTAAGTCATCCGAACTGGCAATTTAAATAATTTAGTATGAAGATGGAATACTGAAACGATTTTTAATGGAAATCAAGATTGATTTTGGTCTAAATAATTAATACAAAAAATCTAAAATATATCAATAATGTAGCTTACTCATTAGGTTCACGGCTCTGTAAACAAACCTGTGGTGTATTTAAAAAATCTGTTCGAGATTTTTACCGTCTTAAGAAAAAATATCTGTTTCTCTTTAAAGCTTTGTTGACCTACAAATTTAAATGTTATTTTTATTAAAAAAATATTGTAAAATACGGAATATTTAGTTGATTTAAGCCACGCAAGGTTTGTATTTTAAACCAAAATTATTAGACGAACCAATATTATCAAAGTCTCCGTAATATTCACAGGCAATCCAAATAATGCAGATTCTCCCATCAACACGTATTCAACACTAATGCAACACAAACTAACACAAAAAGACGTAGACCATTTACCATCATCATTTACAAAATACGGGCATGATACAGATGGATAAGTTGGCTATTTTTAAATTGAATTACAACTTCTCGAGATGGGAGATAAGAAATTACGATTTGTAGCCTGCGGGACAAAAGTCTCATATCTGACTTTAACAATCAGCTGTGACAGTCCGGCCGCAACTGTCCAAGCCTTCTGCTCGGTCAGCTGATTTTATTGTTCAAACAAGAGGACCAAAACAAAGGTTTTTTTTATCAATCCGAGGTTTTCATAGCTCTGTTCAAGTCACAAATTAATTGATATTGATATTTATCATACCGTATTTCAATATTACATTTTCACATTCAGATTCAGTAATAATATAACAAACTACTTTGATGTTGTGAATCACTTTTTTAAAATTTAAAATGTCACCAAAATTGAAGCACAGGGCTTTGAATTATTATTTTTTTAAATTCATTATTTTGCCTCCTGAACTGTTATTCAAAGTATTATCTAGGTTACGTACCTTATACAGTAAAAACAGTTCTAAATTCAGTCACTAAAGGACGATGCGCATTTCAGAGATTTTAAGCTCTATCTTCAGGTCCGTGGATACATTTATAAATTTATCTTGTAGATTCGTCAAAATGTTTAAATATTAAAACACATAATACTAACACATAATTAATTACATTTATATAGGGACATGTGCCGGCCGGCTATAGATCCCGACTGAGGAAGGAGTTGACTTGCTACCCTACCCCCACCTGTTGAACTTGAACTGGTGTTATCTTGGGTCTCTTAGACTGGATATCATTGATACGGTTAAATAAAACATTGCAGCTGTATTTTAGTTTTTCATTTATTACTTCAATTGGGTTTGATTTAAACAAAATTAAGTAAACACCTAAATATGTATAGTACAAAAAGAAATGAAAATACTAGAATGTACTAATATGTGTAGAATGTAGAAATATTAAAATGTTCTCAGTGTAATAAGTTTTACAAAGGACAAACTTGCCGCTCATTCGAAAAAAAAGTATTCTGAACACCTCCCCAAACCAAAAACCAGAACCAAAAAGAACCAAAAATCTAAATTTGCAGAACATTTGATAAATAGTAATCATGACATAAAAAGTTTTGATGAAAACTTAGAAGTTCTCTACAAATGCAAAATATCACAACATATGTCAACAATAGAGGAACTTTACAACGCTTTTAAATCAAACCCAAATGAAGTGTTAAATTAATATCACTTAGCGATATTAATATCACTTAATATCACTTAATATACAGAGCTCTTTCAGGTGCGCTGTATATGCAGTTTTAAAATATAATTTCTTTCCGTGATAACAGACAACCAAAGTTGTTTAATGAATCAACTATATTTTATAAGGTCTTAAATGAAATATTATAAACAAGAGATCACATTAACCTAAGCATTTACACTCCAATAGCCATCAATGTGGTCAAATTGGAATAATGAATTCTTATAAATTTAACATTTACTTCTGTAATTCACATTACCTAAAAATAGCATTGTTTTGACCCTACATGTATACAGTATAAAGAAGGATTTGGTGTAATAAAATCTATAACTTTATTTTTTCATCCTTATAAAACTAAAAATTATATCAAAAGTTCATTAAAAACATAAAATCATTCGTGACATAGGTTTTTGAGTTTTAAGAGATTTTAATTTTAATAACTAATATATTTAATTCAATAATTCTGTCTGACAACAAATTAAAACATAATATTGTAAAAATAAACATTGCATTCTGGTTCTTCTTGTTACAATGACTTGATTAATTTTCTTTCATAATTTTATCTTATTATACACACACACTCTACAGTAGCCCTTAACAATTAACTACAGTTTTTGCATTATATGTTTTTGGTATCTTTATTAGTTAAAGAGCTATAGTGAAATTAGAGTATTTTAACGGTTTATTATATGGTATTCAAAGTGTTTGCTTTTGTAAATGTACACGTCTATTTTTGATTAAAACTATGCCTGAGAAAATAAAGTGATACCCAGATTGTAAAACTTGGAAACCTAGACGTGTACATTTACAACGGCAAACATTTTAAATATAATTTAATAAACCATTAAACTACACTAATTTCACTATAGCTCATTAACCAATAAAGAAAAAAAATATCAAATACAAACATTTTAGCTTAATTGGGCTACATTTTGGTATGTGATGAAATCCATATTGCCTTTTGAAATTTTTTAGATAACAGCTTTTAAAACTTCAAAAAATTTGAGAATGCGTAACATAAGTAAGAAGTTAGGAAAATGGTTGAACCAGAGAATATAACATATAATTGAGTATTTGTTTT
This sequence comes from Macrosteles quadrilineatus, assembly GCF_028750875.1. Classification (NCBI taxonomy): domain Eukaryota; kingdom Metazoa; phylum Arthropoda; class Insecta; order Hemiptera; family Cicadellidae; genus Macrosteles; species Macrosteles quadrilineatus. Next base: position 17,684,014 of record NW_026542600.1, read on the forward strand.
AGAGTAATTCGAATTTCAATTAGTGATTGGCTTTACCAATGCTATCACTGTATTTTAGAAACGCAATTGGTATTGACCTTCCAAATTATTACTTGCTATTAATATTCAACACATCCCATCTCACGACTATTAGATAATAGTTTCCAGTTACATGATTTGCATTGCAAATACTTAAACCTGATACAATATAACTTTATGTTGAGTTGGGCAAATATTTCATGAATTTTTTATAATAATTTTTTATAATAATAAAAATTCTTTGTTCATTTCTAAATTGCCAAATACTCTATTACATAATTTTTACATAGTTTTCACCACTTGTTTATGCAGTTGAGTGTTAACGGTTGAAACTTTTCAGTAAAGTCAGTAATAATTATTGATTTTACTGAAAAGTTTAAACTCAATTAATGATACAACAAAAAAGGTGTGAAGCTTATATTTGTCATCTTATATATGATGAAAGAACAATTAAAGTTTTTTAGTATGTTGTAAACTTATTCTGAAAGAAATCATCAACAAATTCGCAGCTGTAAAGTGGTTAGAGCACGGGACTTTAGTACTGAAGGCTTGGATTAAGATCTTGCTAGTCATCAACAACATTAATTAATTTGTGTTATGCGTTAATGTTATAACTTAGAAGATTTGAGCCCACTTTAAGTTGTCGGTCAATCTGTATAGAAAAAAAAAATAAGAGGACCATTGGGAGATTGTTATTTTGGTAGTTTAATTCTCACTACACTGAAAATTACTATAATAACAATTAATAATTAATTATGACAATTACTATAATTATAATTAATTATGACAATTACTATCATTATTATTACCAAAATAAATTATACATTCATTACAGTACAGAATTTTCAAAGTAAATGTTTTCTACGGTACTCTAGAAGCGTTTTTTAATGCTTTACTCATAACCCTAATAAAAATTATGGAACACTTAAAACAGATTTTTGTTCGTTTGATAAATATAATCTATTATAAGATAAGTAATTAGAAAGAATTACATTTGTATTTTGAGGCCCGATTAACGGTATTGTATTCTACTAACAGAGATATTTAATTTGATGTAAATGTCAACCTATGCTTACATTTAAGAATCTTTGCTTACTCTTCGTGTATCGTCCTCCATTTGAGATGGAGAGTCAATAAACCCATGAAAACACGATATTAACATTCAGGAAAGATGTGTGGAGTTTAGGCATTCTAACTTGTACAGTACTTTAATAAAAAGTAGTTGGATAGGAACTTAAAACTCAGCAAGTATATTTAATCGCTAGTGTGGTAGAGCTACTTGAAAATTAATCAGTCCTTGTTTTGACTAAGACGTTGTGTTACATATCTTGCGTCAAATTAAGACATTGTCTCTGCCTGCATCTGGGACTGGGACTTAGTCTGTATTACTGTTTCGAGTTGTAATTATGGAGCCAACTCAACTGTGTCGGTTTCATTTCATTTCAATTCATCACAAGTCATCATTTCATTTCTAGTTCATTACAATTCATCCTTAAATGACACCATGTCCTAAGCTAACAATGATATGTATCTAGCCCATTTTCCCCCTTTTCTTCATTGCCTGTACTATAAACTAGAATAAGCAAAATAAACGGGGATAGCCCAACTCAGTGTGGTGGTCCGATTTAAGATGAGGAAAAGTCTTATGCCCTCTGAAGGGTCCAGTCCAACTCCGCGCGGTGGTCACTTTTAGTGTATAGTCCGACTGTGCGGTGGCCACATATAATCCCTACGCTACCCATTAATCTTTAACTTGTACATGTTGTGCTCTCGGATGAGATATGATATGTTTGATAGAACATATTCTATATATACCTTGTGTATCAAAAGTAATGTTACTCTTTTTTTATTTGTTCATAGCTACTTTATTCATGTGGCAGTTTAGGTTTAGGTTAGGTTAGGTTGATGATATATTCAATTACGGTTCAAATATGGTCAAATACGGTTCAATTGAAATGAAACATAAGTATTATCTTTTGTATTTGTTAACTTTATTTTATTAGTTACTGTGGTTTCGTATAGTTCTAAATTATTTACATTTATAACAATTTCAAACTTCTATTACAAACTTTCAGCAGTCAGGGCAGTGAGAGCCAAAATTGAACACCGCACGGAGTTGGACATGTGTCGCGAGGGACTCGAAGTGACCACCTTGCGGAGTTGGACAGTCGATTTTGACAGGTTTCTGACCACCGCGCGGAGTTGGGACAAGCCTAAAGAAACCATTTAAAAAAGTATTTAAATTTAAATTGCAACAATGTCGTGTGACATAATTGGTGTAAAAGTCATGGTGACAGATGTTATTGGAGAACACGTGTATCTTCAGAAGCTCTATTTAATGAAAAAGTTTTGTATTTCCTTCGTATCAAAATATCGCACCTTTTTACTCCTTTATTTGCGTCAGTTTCTAAATGTGTTAAGTATAAAGTAGTATAAGGCATGGAGTCAGTATTTCATAATCTCGGGATATTTATACTTTATGTTTCTAATTAATGACTGAACCAAACGAATCAAATACGTGATGACCGAACTTAGTTATTACATTCTCATTCTTTTACTGAAATTTAACTTATTCTTTAATATCGGATAACTGCCAAAGTAAATAATTCCCAATTATGTATTTTTACGAATCTAATATTTATAAAGTAAAATAAATTGTAGTTTTTAAAATAATTGTAACAGTATTAACTTATTTTTGCATTCATATTATTTGTCAATAATTACTTTCTTATCACTTTTCCTTTGTAATATTTATCACACATGTTTATATTCTAATGCCTTATCTCTAAAATCCATTTAGTTTTCTTTAAATCAAATAATAATAAAAAGACTTTCCCACACACAATCGTCCTCTTTAAAAAATTTGTTTACCGCATTGCAACTAATTTCATTAAATAAGCGACTACAGCAGAAGGTGTTTGTGGGAGAGTTATACAATTTGTCTCTCCATCTCCAACCCACTTAGGATAATACAGCCCTGTCTAGCTACAAAGGACCTGTTTAAATATTGATGTTGTAATTTAATCTCTCTCTTGTTCCAAATTTATATTTAAAAGAAAAAAAATATTTATATGTACATTTCTTACATAATATTTGCATCCTTGTCCTATAGGTTATGTTTTCTTATGAGTATCTCATATGCTATTACATTTTACTAATAGCTTTACAGCTTTGGTTGAGACACTTGCTAAATTACTAGGTCACCAAAAGAATAGGCAAGTAAAATAATTGTTTATTATGTAGTTTATTAAACTTTAACTTATATAACGAACTCGTAATAAGCTGTAATACAAACAACTAAGATCCTTATTCACTTTACATAAATATTGTCTTTAATGTGAACATGAACAAAATAATGTTTTTAAAATTGATTTAAGGTAATATTGGTTACTAGAATATATGTCTTAGAAGTTTCAATCAAAACAGTCAGGAAATGTGAATTTACTTGTGAAATACTTTAATTTGAAATAATGTGCCGAACTTTATTCATTTCCTTGTTGAGTAGTTTTGTCTACAAATATAAATGGTCAGTGGGTTAAGATTAGTGAGTGTTAAGGGGTCTATTCGCTTAATAGTTTAAGAATTGAACTGAATGGCAAAATGATACTAAATGTATTAGCAATTTTATTTAAAGATTTTAAATGTATATTACAGTGAAATAACTCTGTTAAGTATTGACGCTTGCAACGACCAAAAAGATCCAATTATATTTATGATTTTTCAACGCAGAATCTATAATATAATATTCTTTGTTCCCAAAACAAAAACTAGTTGGTAAATTCCTTAAGTATATCTTCAATTTCCCAACGTTCATTTGTCATTACTTATAGTTTATCAAGAAAAATATTTTTAAATAGGTTCTGTTGTTAGAGATTTTTAACTGCTTTAGCTACGTTGTATGAATTTTAAATATTGTTGGACACGGATGCGAAATTGCTGTCTCTGATATGACGCCACAGGCTACAGCTGAAACTCATTTAAAAAAAGGAGATATTTCAGATTACTCCAAACTCTGTGAATCCATTTTGCGTTCCAGTAAAAACAATATAAAAAGGTATATATAGTATATACTTATATATATAGTATATATACTTATATATATATAGTATATATGTATATATAGTTGTAAATCCTACTATTATTTTACACATTTGATTCTGTTAACAATATCATTCCATTAAATCTGTTCTCGGTACATATTTGCATATTAAATAAAAAGGTGGGATTTTACAACTTTTTCCTGGGTAAATTACACACCTTTAGTTTGTTATTCACCTTATATAATCCTTAGAGATCTCATCTTAGTTATCAATGTATTTGCATTTGTTTTTAGGACTATGAAGGCCAAGTGTTAAACTATATACAAAACTTTCACGATTATTTCACTCTAGGGTTTAAGTGAACTATGTCTGCATATGCACAATATAACATAGTAACTGGTGACCTGCTTAGTGCTTATTGATATCATAAATATTTTAATTATTGTTGTTATTGGTTTAGTTTACTTGTAGGATGTTTTAAATGTCTAATTAATGCCATAATATTTATGTTTTAATAATCAATTATAAAATTCAACATGTTTCAAAACGACGATTAGTTTTAATGAATCTGTATAGCCCTACATATCCTACCTTAAGTTCTACCTAAAATACGATTTTGTTATTTATAATATGATTTTTCTTTAGCAAGCAAACCATTAGCAATTGACATATAAACTAACTTATCTAATAAATGTACCAATGAAATGAGAGTGCACTGAAAATTACTAATTGTTTAAGGAGTATCTATTAAAGAACCCTTTAATCTTGAAGATAATCGACCAGGAATTGATTTGACTTGATTAAGACCGAACCACGCTTAACCCCAGAGGAATACTATTAATCAGGTGACAAAGATGTAATTTAGATTCTGGTTCTTCTGTTAAATCCAACAATTAATGGAGTACTTTTGCAAAATATATTGTCTTACAGGGTTTTATATACGTTTCTCCTCGTGAAAACGTCACAAATAATTAAAAAATCTTGATCAATTTTATTTTTTAAGTTTTGTTGCATAAAATAAACTATTATATTAAACTATGCAAACTTCTACCAAAATATTCGTTTAATAAGCACACTAAGGCCACATATTTTAAAATTTAATAAATAACCTGCTCTCGGTAATCCTACAAAATAAATAAAAGTGCCACTCTTTTTGAAGCAATTGAAATAGAAAAACAAGTTCCCAAATAGAAACAAATAATTAACGTACTGCGTACGGTTTTTGCATTAACAAAACTGCTATAAGCTTAAATTAAATTCATTGCATTACATCATGTATATGTTTATTTATCTATGTTTTGGTACAAATGTTTAAAACAAAGTTATCGTACCCATATAAACAATCTCACTATTTTATTTATTTCGAAAACGGAATGGTATCACGTTGACATATTAGAGTGGATCCTTGCCCCAACAGCACAATGGGCTTGCTGGGAACTTGTTCCAAGTCTATTGGCCCAAGTCCCCAAGCCTGGTTTAAACTCAGGGGCCCAAGTCTATAGGATTGGTTTTGACTTTGGATAGACTACTTTTTCGGGACTTGGGGAACCAAGCCCAATTTTAGTAGGCTCATATTGAACTTGGCTTAGACTCATATTGGAATTGGTTTTGGTGCATGTTAGACTTGGACAAACAAGCTCACACTGGTAAACTCACTCCGAACTTGGTACACAACTTTTTTTGTTATAGCTCTCAATAAATATTTAAAAATATCTATATGTCATAACTCTAAACAAAGTGGAAAAAACATGAATGTTGATGATACTAATGAAATTGTCTTATTAGTGTTTAACTAAGATGTTATAACAATAATCACTGGGTGATTAGAGAAAATAATATTAATGTAGGTTACAATAATAATAATACAATATATATTTAACATAAAAGCAATTTCCCACCATTCACTTTTCATTCATAATTCAGTTAAACTTTTTTACATAAAAAATAATTAATTTTTTCATTAACGACACAAAGAAAGATTTATGAGATAAAAATAAAAAGGTCATATTATAAGTCTCAAGTGATACAAAATCTGTAAAATGTATATATTAATAAATACTCTGTTGGGTCCAGAAAACAAGACGTTTCAAGATCATTTATTACTAGGCCTACATGTAGTAAAAACAATTTCCACTGTTGTACTCCCTCTTCATCTTCAACTTCTTCCCCGACTTCAACTCCTCCGCCTGCTTCCAAAGGTCTATAAAAAATCGTACAATCACATTAGAAACTGTGAAAATTAAAGAGTAGTATTATAAGGGAACGTATCAAATAAAGAATACACCTCTCATAACCTCATTAAGAGGAGGCTTAAAGGAATTAAGTGTCAGCCTGGTGATAGGGTGAGGAATTAATCCTGCTTTTTACCAAGTAACACAGTTTAAAACTAATATTTAGGGTACATACCTTTTCGTTCACAGTTCTTAAATGTTTGAGAACTGTTTTTTTTTATGTTTTAAGAACTGTGGACGTAATGGTATGTACCTTAAATATTAGTCTAATCAACAGTCCAGGGGCTACACAATGAATTTTAGTTTAAAACTGTCAAATAATTTCATTTTTGAGTTGTTGCCCTGAGATTGCCAACATAATCCTTGGTAATTTTAATGGCTACCGGTTTCGACAAACTGTAGGTGTCATTGTCAAGCCTAGCCGTGGTTGTTGCTCAAAGGAGGTTTAGACCTACACCCTGAACCCGCAGCTGTGCCGTGATCATTAGTTGTATGGCCATACAGTATTATTTCTTCGTAAAAATTAAATTAACTGAGAAAAATTTAAATGCAAGCTCAATGTATAGGATTGTCTACTAACACTAAATAGGCCTAAATTGTAATAAAATACATTGAACTTCTTACTGTGTGCAATTTTGAATGTATTTGTTTTTGAAAATGCTATATTCTTTGTCTTCCATCTTTGTATTCCACTGAAACCTGGTACAACTTCAACCTTCGTAGGCAGTTGTACGTCTTGGTTTTTATGTCCTTCCCCCCGACCGGGGTTAGAACTTTGAACTGAAAAAAAATATATATATAACATTTTATATCACATTGAATCAAAGGAGAGTGGCCACACGAAGCGAAGTTAAGCCACGTTGGAGGGGATGACACACGCAGTTTTATGAGAGTGGCCACACGATACGGTTCGACCACGCGGCAGCCGCGCTTATTGGGTTTATTCTTTGGACATTTACAGTGGTTTTTTAGTTTGTATTTTGTGTGTTTGTTACCGGTTGTGTGGTGTTTGAACAATGTTTAAAAAACACCCATCTATGGTTTCTTATGTGCTCGTAAAAGGTTTGAAACGCAAATGGGTTTTTCCGTTATGAAGGGATGGACCCAATGATTTCTGTTAACATTTGGTTCCAGATTACCACACGCTTCTAATGCACAAACTGACATAAGTGCTTCGTCCATGACTAAAAAGAGTGAACTGAACTATGTTTTAATAGAGTACTGATTCTGAGAAAACCCAACGACAGGAAGCGGGTTATCTGCCCCGTGTGGCCAGGCACTTCGCGCGGCTTGACTTCGTGCGAAGGCGCGCGTGCAGATTGGCCAATGGTTTAAGGGTCGTTTCTAACATACAGATTGACCAAAGGTCTTAATGAGCAGTGACAAAAAATGGGGGAGGAGCTTACAGCAGCGATGACCCGTTTGGGGGAGGAGCTTGTCCATTCGAGTAAAATGGTTGTCAACATATAGCAACAATAGCATATTCCTTCGCTCATACATTTAATTAAAACTGAACATTGTGTGCGGAATACTAAAGACAGACATTTCAAGGTAATTTTCAAACAAGGGACCTACACCTACAAACGAGAATGCGTATCCTTTGAATCTTGAAAGAAAACTCCGGGACTTTTAAATTGTAACATTATCTTAACCAGCTGTAACCCACAGCCTTCAACCCGTTTGACTTCATCTAACAGTATAACAGTATATTTAATACGCTAGGCATATTTTTGTCATAATTGTTTTGGAGCGGTGGTGCTACCGATCACCATGTCCAAGGTGTCGTTAGAAAGGTCTTAGCATGTAGTTTTGCCATCAAAAAAATTCTTTGGAATTCCATCAGGGCTCTGTCCCAAGGGCCTTCAAAGTTCCTATGTTATTCTTTTAGGGAAAATTTTTGTTTACAGTTGATCAGATGAATACTTTGAAATTGACACTAATATTTGAAACAGCTGGTTGTACTAAATTGGAGACATGTGCTATAATAATTATTAGATTAGTTGAAAAAAATAATGTTTCATTGTGTTTAAACCAGTTTTTATTTGCACAAAAAAATCAGAACATAACCAAAAAACGATCGACATAATTGGAGACTATAAGACAGTAAGTTGAGCTCGAATAAACAAAACAGAATACAGTAATACAAACAAATAATCACACCTGATTTTAATCATACAGTACTAATATTATAAATGTGAAAAGTTTGTGTGTTTGTTTGTTTATTTGTTTGTTTGTTTGTTTGAAGTTCAATCACGCATTAACTAGGCCCTGTTTCATAAAAATACTAGTCTAGTAATTACTAGTCTAGTAAATACTAGTCCCGTATTTACCTGTCCAACTAATTTGTGTTTCATAAACGTTTTTATACCGCTAGTAAATACTAGTGTATTTTACTAGTCACGTGACCAAAACTACTAGTCACGTGACCAACTTTACAAGGTAAATTTTGAAAACAAATTTCTAACCTCAATCACGGGTTTTCAAACCCTTTATAAAGGGTTTTAATTTTGTTTTCATTTGATACAAAAAGTAAATAGTTGTAGAAACGCAGTGTTTTCTATTAATTGATAACTATATAGACACATAAGTAAAACAATCACACATTATTTATCAAACCGCTATTATTTATGTTCATCGATGAACCCCCCGACACGCCGGCGCGGCGTCGCGTCGCTGCAATCAACACGGTGATTGTAGTAGCCGGTTGTAGGCATCTGTAGGCCTACTGTCGGGGAAATAAATATGTGCACTCGAGTTTGAGCCTAAATATCTCTGAGATGAATTATCCGATTTTGTTGAAACAAAAATTAAATGTAAGCTTGTTTAAATACATTTTACGTGGTAACAATTTACAAATTTTCCGTTTACCAGAAAAATTTATATAGTTGAAAGATCCTAAAAAGTACCGGTTTTTAAGGAACTCTGCACTAACACTGAACTTTAAAAATTAATTGTAAACAAACCACTGAGCCAATCTTTCTGAAATTTTTATGGCTTATTGGTAGGTTTATTGTTAACATTTCCATGCATTTTAAAATTTTTACTCACAAAAGTTTTTATGCTGCTGTTAATTTTTAAAACCTATGCTAACATCGTTAATCAGACGCTAAAAATTTCGTTCAAAATACCATCGTGTTTGTCGTGACACAAGAAATAACACCAATATGATAGATTTATAATGCGAACAAAGGTGTTTTTTAAACAGATTTATATTTGTAAACAAAAATTTCTCCCGCGACTGGCAGCGGGCCGCCTGGTGTGTGTACGATATTTCCCAGCCGGGCGGGAGCGCGGCGAATCTGCGACGTTGCCGATGTGTACCTGGCCAGTGGCCACCACACTGACATTGCATCGGTAGCCTATTCAATCATGGTAAACAACTTTGAAAATCAATATTTAGCTTCTGCCTTAATTTTTCGATCGTTGGAAACATTTTTTGCACGTAAAAATCATATAAGTACCTTCGTATCGCTCCCACGGTAAATTGGTCCACATTTATCCTTGTTCCGATGTTAAAACAATTGGCCACATGATCATACACGGGATAACGTTTTTCACCGCACTTTTCTTTTTCCACATGAAAGAAACAAATCGCACTAACTATCATCTGTATTTCACCATCGAAAAAATTCCGGCGAGGAGCCATTTTCGAATGGATGTTACCGACCGGTGTAAAAATCTAAGACGAACTGGTTAGCTTGGTTAGTCATCTCTCATAGCGACCATAGTTCAAGAAAGGTGGGAGCTAATGTTTACATTCCATTACTCATCGGATATTCCAGCTTAACGCAACACTTCCCGGAAAGGGTGATGACCGCTCCGATTTCTACTCTCAGTTGTATAAAAGTGGCAAATTAAAGAAACCATAAAATAAATACTGGTGGAAAATATTTACTTGGCATTTAGCTGTTATAATTTATTAACTAGCTCAATCAACACAAAACAGTTGGCTTGTTGCTTGTAATACAAAATTAATTTTTCATACCACCAAAGTTAACTTATTATAATGTATTTGTTTCATGACTAGTTAATTAGAATATTTTGTTAGTAAATTTATGTAAATTTCAAACTAAATATTGATATACACAGTTGTTTGCCGTGAGTTAATACCGATGCAATGTCAGTGTGGTGGCCACTGGCCAGGTACACATCGGCAACGTCGCAGATTCGCCGCGCTCCCGCCCGGCTGGGAAATATCGTACACACACCAGGCGGCCCGCTGCCAGTCGCGGGAGAAATTTTTGTTTACAAATATAAATCTGTTTAAAAAACACCTTTGTTCGCATTATAAATCTATCATATTGGTGTTATTTCTTGTGTCACGACAAACACGATGGTATTTTGAACGAAATTTTTAGCGTCTTATTAACGATGTTAGCATAGGTTTTAAAAATTAACAGCAGCATAAAAACTTTTTTGAGTAAAAATTTTAAAATGCATGGAAATGTTAACAATAAACCTACCAATAAGCCATAAAAATTTCAGAAAGATTGGCTCAGTGGTTTGTTTACAATTAATTTTTAAAGTTCAGTGTAAGTGCAGAGTTCCTTAAAAACCGGTACTTTTTAGGATCTTTCAACTATATAAATTTTTCTGGTAAACGGAAAATTTTTAAATTGTTACCATGTAAAATGTATTTAAACAAGCTTACATTTAATGTTTGTTTCAACAAAATCGGATAATTCATCTCAGAGATATTTAGGCTCAAACTCGAGTGCACATATTTATTTCCCCGACAGTAGTTGCGGCGCTCAACAGTTGGGTGGAAGTTGATCTGTTGCTGCCGCATTCGCTGTGATTTGTATAGTTTTAGTTTTATTCCGACATATAAAATTAAGCTTGCTATGAGTAAAGAAAAGAAGGCTCAAATTTTGAATGTAATTAAATCGTCTAAGGACATTTTGTTTATTGGAACGGTTTCAAGTACCCTTACCTATGTTATCAAATATTCGAATGCATAAGGATATTTGGGTTGAAAACCATTTGGTGATATTCTAATTTTGAGTCTACAAACCATGAATAATAAGCCTAAACGTTTATTGATGTAACAAATAATTGCAACGCCGTTACAAGCAATGGAGAAGTAGGTTTTCAAGTATAGTAAAACATGACATAGTTTGTAAAGGCAGGGCAGGGCGTAGCTCAGAAGTAGAGTTCTCGCTAGTCATGTGGCGGGTCCCTGGTACAAATCCACGCCACTCGCTATACTTTTTATTCCATAAATTAAACTTTTACATGTTTTTACATTAAAATAACAGCTCTAATTAACATCTAATTTTTTTATTACTTTGAATAACAAATTCAGAATACCAAAATGGATTAAAAGTAATGTTTTTATGATAAGCAGTTCAGTTCAACGCCCAAAAATCAAATATAGGCCTACAAAATTGTTAGTATATCAAAGGGTTTTAGCTATTTAGAGAAGCAAATAATAAGCACCTCAAAAAATACAATGCAACTCCTCTTTAAAATTTTCTTAGGCTACTATTATTTCCTATTAAAATGTCTTTAAATAAAACCGAGAGCCTTATGGGTGTAAAATAATCTGATTAATGTTGCAATGTTGGATACATTTGTTACATCTTTGTATGCAATACGTTATGCGGTTTTAATTTGGTTTCTCTCAAAGCTTAAAAATCTTTTCTCTGTGATAACTAAATAGTTGATATAACCATGAAATTTAACTCAAGTGAAATTTGACTAAAATTTCACAGAAATTGATAACTTATAATTAATTCTAATAGGGCGATTGTACATACATTATAAAATTCTATTTCTCTCATTTTGTACTACGCCACATTTATTGATTGTAATTTATATCTAATAATTATCATTTTAGCACTCACAGATCTATTTTTATCTTAAATTGCAAACGTGAGCCAATTCCCACTTGCAAAAAGAACTTAATAATATTTTTTTTTTATGATGTGAGTAATGAAATAACTCTCTTTCCAAAAATACTAGTCTACTTCAAATAATACGGGTGTTGAGAGGTTGGTAGAAAATGGCAAGTATTTACCAGTGTAATTTACAAGAGTACAACTTTATGAAACACATTGCTGTCTACACTAGTAAAAACCACTAGTAATACTAGTCCCTACACTAGTAACTAGTATTTTACACTAGTAGGTTTTTGAAACGTAGACTTGTAAAATACACTAGTATTACTAGTCCATGGACTGGTAAATACTAGACTAGTAGTTTTATGAAACAGGGCCCCTGGTCAGATTGTGTTGAAATTAGGTATGATGTTAGCTCACATTCCCGATTAACATATAGACATATTCTTACCTCAAAAATCCTTTCGGGCTCCGCCCCAACGGCCCTAGAGTTTCCCATGTTAACCTTATGAGTATTCATATTTAAAAGTAATTAAATAATTTTTCCAGCTGTTTCAACTATACAATTTGTTTCTATGATATTCAATAGCACTAAAAGGTTATACGGTTTACCAACAGGGTGCAGCATCATTAGTTCTTTATACATTTATGACAACAGCTAATTTGAACCAAGCAGCAACAGCAACCTGAGTGTTGGAACTTTACTTCTTTCTATTGTTTAGGTGAAGTGGTAGAACATTATGGCTATGGTAGATGTTCTATATACTATAGTATACCGTAGATTATAGTAAGTTAAACCAAATTTTCTCAAAACGTGTCCTCCATCATTAAAAATGCAAAGCACGAGTATTTAACTACAATAAGTATTGTATACCAACCCCGTACGAAGGACGGGTACTCAGCTAGTAAGGTAATAAATTGAAAGAATAACATACTAATAAGTACAGCTGAGGTATTTTTAACATTAGGTATATGGAAAGTAAAGCAATTACGACCTTAAAGGGCAATTTATGAAATAATTGGATAGTTTTGCGCAAGGTTTCTCATCATGACGAACATTTTAAGTAAATGGTTTATGGGGGTGTGACTTAGCGTTTTCTCAAAAGTTCATGGATACTTTGGGCTTTATATATGGATTATTGCTATAAGTAGGTAAACAAATTAACAATTTTGTAACAAACTCCTCAAAATACCAAAAGATGTACTTTGTGCACTTTACAAGATGTTGATGGTGAGTTTATCCGTAATTAGTTATATTTTATAACCTATTATTTGCCTCAGAATACCACACTGTTTTATTTAAGCTGTAGTCGAGTGTAAGAACCTTATTTGTTTACCAAACAGCTTATATAAAACCTAATGTTTTATAAAATTAAATGCGTCTCTTGAGTTCGGCCACCTATTTGACTGTTAAGATTAGAAAGCGTTGACAAACACTTCACGTGAATAGACAAGCTCCTCCTCCACACGGGACATCACGGCTGTAAGCTCCTCCCTCATTTTTTGTCACTGCTCATTAGGACCTTTGGTCAATCTGTATGTTAGAAACGACCCTTAAACCATTGGCCAATCTGTATGTGGCCGTGCGAAGATAAGCCGCGCGGCTTAAACTCGCCTCAGGGGGCCGGGCCCTAAGGTAACGAGTACAGACTACGGCCACACGGGCGTTTTTTCACGCAAGAATACAGCGTGAAAAATTGAGAAATATGAGCAGTATTAAATGTGATGAGGTATGCCACACGCAGTGTTTTTTCGCGCTTATAAATTTATGATAAAAACTTCAAATAAAATATATCAAGATTATAATATTTAAGTGAAGCGCCGGAATTACTTAAAGGTTTAATTTACAAAAGAAATTCTACAAGTTCTTGATGCAAGGAAATTAATCATTTGATTGATTGATACTAATATGAAACAAACTTTAAAACTTACCTTTACATGAGTACTTTGATTCTTCTTCAACAAAACTAACTAATGGTAACAAATAAAACTAAAATTAACAAGAGAACTAGAGAAGTTATAACTTATGGTAGGTAGAAGGTAGAAAGCTTAGCTACACGCATAGTACATCCGACCAAAATGGTGGTTGAGCATAAACAAACACAACACATCACACACACAGGTTATAGTGGTAGTGGGTGGGGGAGGAGGGAAAACCGGTTTTGTCCTTGTCATGGCACTCACCGCTGGTTGTGTCCCGATTGCGAACAGTCCAGATTGCGAACAAGGGTAAAATCGTCCAGACAGCGAACACCTCAAAAATGATGTGGACTACCTGAACATGAGTCGTCCAGACTGCGAACAAATATTTTCTGTTGTTGAACGTGAGTTTTAATTGCTTGTTTTTGATGTTTTTAGGTAATAATTGAGTTGGAATGTGATTGAATGATTGATGTTGCAATGTGTAATGCATATAGGCTACATGTTATTTAGGATGTAAGATGTATGTAAGTATTGTATTTGTTTTAGTTGATATTTAAATTGCTTGTTGACGATGTTTCTTTTTAGGTAATGATTGAGTTTGGAATGTGATATTGGCAAATGCATGTTATTTCGGCTAATTATGTTAAACTATAGTCAGTATCTCTTATATTAATACGTCAGGGCTGTTCTTTGTGAACAAAACTCCTCCGTTATTTCTGGGCCAATTTTAACGTTTGAGGTGTCAAATAATTCGTCTCAATTTGTAGTTTTGCATTAAGGTTTTAGAATTTAAAAACCCTTACCCTTAAGGGCTCTCAAGGGTCGCATTTTCCCCATAAGAATTACATTGAAAACAAATTTAAAAACAAAAACAACTGTATATAAAAAGAAACTCACCAGCTTTCGGGAGTAAATATTGATGTTTGTAATAATTAAGAGGTTATAGACAAATCTAAACTCAATCAGTTTTGTTGGAAGAACAGACAATTTCTTAAGTTTAAAGGAGAAATATTGAAAACAGGTGGAAGAGACAATTGATAGGAAATCTTATACGTATGAGAAGAGTAGAGGTGAGGCCTGGTCTCACAGTAAGGGATCCAGGTACACAATCACTTGGGGAGATGAATTACTGGTAAAAAGCTTTACTTCGGAAAACATTTGTAGAAAACACTAAAAAATAAGGCCGGGTCAAAAAAGAACTGAAAAAAAAGGAAGTGTTTATTATTACAAAGCGCTATTAAATAGCGTGAGTATTTCAATTAGTTACAATCATAAGCATTTAGTTGGGTCTTTTAAACTGATTGAAAATTATGACTGTTATTACTGTAGTTTTAAAATAACTTCTGTATAATACCGGTACTTGACAGTTGCTTGATTTCGAGCATCAGGTACCCTAGTTCATATGAAATTATTGTTTTATTTCTTTTACTCTGAGATTTTTTAGTTATTGTTGTTGCTTGTTCAAGTCAAACACATTATAATTAATTTTAAATTAACAGCCACGTTAAATACCTATTATCAGAACGAATTTGTGAGTCTGGAAGAATCTGTCTGTTAATATACAAGCGGCTTTACGTAAAATTATACTACGTCTCATAAAGATATGTCTTCAAGAACATTCATCCTCTCCATTATGTATATTACCAGTCTTAAGTTGTGATTAAGGCTAAATCATTCTGTTAAGGGTTTCTATGAAAGGGTTGAAAACCCCGACCACTCAAAATGTGTTCGAAATCAGGAATCCTCCCCACCCCACGGACGACCCCCTCCACCTCGTAGAACCAAACATGTTCGCAGTCTGGACTGTTCGCAATCAGGACTGTTTGCAATCAGGAGGACACCTCACCGCTCACCTTAGCTTCACATAAACAAGCTTGTCATGGGAATGGTTTTGTTTTAAAATTATGGGCTTCGCCAACCAGGTTATATGTGTAAAAAGTTCACTTAACCAAAGCTGTTTTAAATTTGTTGTGGGTTCCAAACTCCAAGTTTGCCATAACAATTCAGAAATATGTCAAAGCCAAGTTTAGTCCAAGATAACGTGCTGCCTGAGTAGTTTGTTGACATAATTTAATATTGAAAAGTTCCTTGTAAAGTACGATAAGCACTAAAGTATCGGTTTTATTTTTTTTTTTAGGACAGTGAATTTAATTTCGTTTGTAAAGGAAATGTTTATACGGTATGACAAAAAAAGTTTTTTTTATGTCAACTTGTAACTGAACCAGAACCTAATTAAACTATAGATTTCTTTATAAACATATTGTTTGATTAAACAAACTATGCTGAGAGATTTAGGATTGTGAATTATTACTGCAATGAATAAACAAATAAACACATTTCGTAAAGATGTTAGATTTTTTGAAAGGTTGTCAAATTAAACATATTTAGGTGTAATTAAATCTGCCATTTAGACTTATGGTTCACGATTACATGTATATTTCTTATTCCTACGGTTGGCCACAGTAATTCACAGTAATCCTCCATAATAATTACTTCTAATTACAACAAATAACCAAACCTTTTTAATGAGCGCGGTACAACCAAAGAGCATATAATAGTGCAACCTACGGCCAACACCATAGCACAGTCTTCCTCCATAATAATTCCTTCTACTTACAAAAATAACCAAACCTTCTTAGTGAGCATGGTGCAACCACTAATGTGCAACCTACGGCCATTGCCATAGCACAGTCTTCCTCCATAATAATTACTTCTAATTACAACAAATAACCAAACCTTCTTAGTGAGCATGGTGCAACCACTAATGTGCAACCTACGGCCATTGCCATAGCACAGTCTTCCTCCATAATAATTACTTCTAATTACAACAAATAACCAAACCTTCTTAGTGAGCATGGTGCAACCACTAATGTGCAACCTACGGCCATTGCCATAGCACAGTCTTCCTCCATAATAATTACTTCTAATTACAACAAATAACCAAACCTTCTTAGTACAAGGTTCAACAGTTAGCCCCGACAAAAGAAATGGACGTTAATTTACAATTTTCCTCCTTAGTATCTAACATCGACCGTGGGATTTTACTGAAATGAATGTAAAGAGGCCAACATTTTTTGAGAGAAACTCTATTGGCCAGAGTACTTGTAAAAAAAAATTACCATAGAATATCAACATGTAGTTAATCACAATTAATTTTTTGATTTTTTTTATCTAATGTATGGCAAAGATATTTCCATAATATTGCATGCTAGTAACACTATTTGATTATTCTCCAATAAATGGTATTTGCAAGATATATTGTATTATGAATTGTAACCCACAAACTCTATAAACATTCTAATGTTGTATACAAAGCAATAATCCTCTTAGGTATTTGAAAAAAACACAAATCAGTTTTATTTACTGGAATATGTCATAAATGTATTATTTAATCAATATTTTAGAATAATGTCAAAGTCAAAATGTACAATGTATAGCTTTGCCTGGGTCTACCGCATGCCACTATGTGGGATTTACAAGAAACTAATTAATACGATTGGGTTGGTTTCAACACAGCCCTTAGAGTCCAACAATCTAATTAATATCTGTTTCCAGGAAACAATGTCAATAATTTAAGAGTATTGAGACAATGCAACTAAACATTAAGTGACCGACATTAGGTCATATATTGTTTTTTTTCTCAATGCCATTGACACTCTATATGGCAGGTCAGAACCGTTTTAAGAGAAGGGTTTGGAATCCCGTAGATATTGCACAAAAGTCAAATACATTAACTATTACGATAGCACACTTAACTTGTTTTTCAACACACAGTCTCAAAAGCTAGTTAAATAGAATGTCTTAATACTTTATGAACCCTAACCTTGTGAGTCTGATTCGGTACAGGAAAAAATTAATTAATAACCTGCTTTTTAGATACCTTAACATATTTAACTAGCCATAATACCAACAATATAACCACATATAACATATTTAATATATTTAACTAGCACCTCATAATATTATACAGAGTGTTAACTATGTTATATGTTTTGAGCAATTATAGCTAGATTAACACAAATAACACCACAAGGGTGATCGCTATTATCTGCTATGATCTAAAAAAAAATATTTAGCTTTAAAAAAACCATTCTAACCACAAGATCTTTTAAAGTTTTCATTTACTAAAAATACTTATATAAACCGCTACAAATAATATCTAAGTGTACGGCAAATTAATAATGTGGACAAAGTCTAAAAACTACCTTCAATAAAAACATGTTTGCAGAGTTAATAACTGTTTCAAGATTCTGCAATGTTAACGAAGCAGCCATGTTTGTTATGCTAAAGCTATCTTACATGGGGAGCGGTAGGAAAAGCCGGGTGGTTACCCTCCTACTAGTCTCTAACACAGAAGTTTCCAAAGGTTTTGGTCACACGACCCACTTTCATTTTGGATTATTTTTCGTGACCCGTCTATTTAATAATTTTAATTACTGTTTTGATTTTGGTGTTCACGAAATATTGCTGCTGATATATTAAAGGGGTAAGTTAATAAATGGCAGGGCGTTACGTTGTGTTTAATTTACTACTTTAATTATTAATTACTTATTTTGACCAAGAACGCCGGAAAAATAAGTCCACAGAGCGGGTTCAACTTGGACGAGTCATGGAAAGCAGTATTAAACGAGATAGATGTATACAATTAAATGTTTAACCAAATATAACACAAGTTTAGAGATATTTGGTTGAAGCTACTAAAACACTTCATCTGATAATAAATTGTAGCCAACTTTATTGCATGCTTTGTGTAGTAAACCAGCGCAGGTTAAAACTATTATTTTAACAATATACTCAAAAGTGTCCTTTTTGCTTTATAGATTTTTGGTATTGGGAAGTTATCTTGAAGCTGATAACATCAATCATCAACTGTTGATAATTTATAATTAAGGCTTGGTATTTACTTATTGGACGAAGTTACATGTTATTGTAAAAAGAATGTAATTAAAAAATACAAATAAAGGTTTTTGAGTGATTTTTATAATTATTCGGCATACTTTAAGGTTTCGGAAACGATTCTTAATAACATAGAGATTCGACCGTTTTTATTTTTTAAAGGTATAGCAAGATTATCTTCAACGTGAGAGTTCAGTTCAAATAATGTATGTTACACTGTGCTGTGGAGTAAATTACGCCGATGGATATAACAATTTTATTTTATCTATGTTGAGTATTAAAAGATGCAATTTTAAGAGAAACAACGATACCATTACTTAATTTCGCAATGCGATGTCTCCAGTTCAAAGAAGCAATTACTTGCAAGCTTAAACCTTTAATATAAATTGGAAAACTTATTTAACTTAAATATTTCACGTCATGATTATTGTTTAACCTTTTCAAAGAATGTCATCCAATTATAGTTGGCGTAAAATATCAAATATTATATGACATCGTTTTTGTAAAATAAGTTAATTATCTTTAAGTTTTGATGTATATCATGGTTAATTATACTGTAAAAACATACATATCAAATACAACCAATTAATACTCGAAATATAACAGACCAGCTAGTTAGTTACTGTGTTACTTACCGGAATCATTATGGACCACAGTATAATGCCCAATATGGATACTAAAATGATATGATTGATAAAATGTCAAAGTGATATGAATAAATCCCTTAATTATCAATTTAACTCAGAAAAATATATTTATAATGTTTTATATAATGCTCTTTTGTCCTTATTTAATGTGAAGATGTATATATTTAAAAAGGATACAAATATATATTTATGGTTCATTTGCTAAAGAAGGCAAAGGTCGATCTTGAATATTGTTTTATAGCTTTAGATTGTAATTGCATCGCTTAATTCAAAATCCATGTGTAATTTAAACTTTCTCCCCCAATACATAGTCCATATACTATGTATAGGGTGAGAAAGTAAAAATAGAAAATATTGTTTTCAGTATTGCTTCAGTTTTGAGTGGATATATTCGTTTTGAGTCCCCCATAGGCCAAAAAATAAGTTTACGCCACACTACACTATTTTGACGAACTTCCCACGCAAGGATTTAGTCCAGAAAACAGCTGTTTGCCGCCAGTTAATCAAATGGAGTTTCATTGCGTACTACTGTAATGTAATGAGTTTTACCGGACACCAATCAGCTGATTATACTGTATTTTGGTGGCAATGAGGGGTTATACAAAAACATAACCTCTCTTAGAGGTTATGACTAGTGATTTTTAGTCCTTTAGTTGGTGGTAATATAGCCTATAAAGATTTGAAAGGATTTAGTAGTATAGCGTAAACTATCGTACGTAACTCGTCTAAATTGTGTTTACCGGACTGTGTTTACTCGACTTCGTCTCGCACGCGAACGACCACACTCGTCCGGTAAACACTTACTTTCAGGACTAGTAACGTGGTATACTATTTCGAAATTATGTCTGTTTGTGTGTGTCTGTATGTGTGTATGTGTACAGAGCTACAGATCACACATGTAATCCGATTTTGATTAAATTTGGTATGTATGTACTTATCCATAGTATTTCCAGGTGTGTGTGTTTTTTTTTTATGGTGATTTTATTTCATAACGCCCCATAAAATAATGGAAAAATTGGATTTTCTCAAAAATGATCCGAACGACTTTGATGAAAATTGTATATGTCCTTTAAATTCTGAACAAAATGATATAGATCCCATTTTCGTAAAAACTAAGGTTTAAAAGTTGCTGTAACTTGTTTTTCCCATAAAAACCCATAAAATAAAATCAATCGGATTATAGAATAAAACCGTTTTTTTTTCATTGAAATTAGTATGTTATGGTCCTTAAAATTGTTGTTAATTACTACATTATTGTTGTTAATCACTCCATTATTGTTGTTAATTACTATATTATTGTTATTAGTTTTTGTTGCCTATGTCAAAGTGTCAAAAGTTTACAGTTGTTATTTAATATTAGTCATCTTGAACTGTACAATGTTATCTTTAGTACCACATCAAACAAAATGGAATGTCCGTTGAAATAAAATAAAATAAAATAAATAAAATAAAATACGAAATGCATTTTCCTATGGTATGCCCGTTAACAACAGAGATACCAAACCAGCTTGTAACGACCAACACCAGAAATAATAATCAAAAAGGTATCAAAAGTACATAAAAATATTAGAAAACACTCTTTAAAGTTGGTAAACTGCTAACTAAGTAAACTTAATCGGGGATGAGTGCTAGGCCGTTGTCGTGCGATATGTAGAACCAAATAAATTCTCGATCTGCATTGTACGTGTTACTAATGAGCCGTGACTGATTCCACCGGGCGAATGTCACGACTCATGATCAATGGTTAAGGTGTTTTTTTTTTATAGTAGGCTAGTTTAGTGTGTCGATTTGTTACTGCCCACGACCCTCAACAAGGCTGTGCCTTGTTCTTATTACTCCCACCGCCAAGTGTCATTCATAGGTTGTGTGACCGTGTTTCTGACTACATCGTCCGTCACAATTATCCATTATCATCCAAGTTTTGCATTTTTCAATTTGTTGCTTTTTGATGATATTTAAGTTGCTATGGATACCTTTTATATGATGGAGTATTCATTCGTGCCACCGGCACCTTGATGGGGCCCAGGACGAGGAGCATCTACCTGAGGCGGAGACCATTTACCACCTTATGGCCTCCATTTGGACTCTGTATGGCCTCCTCTCCGCCCAGCTTCACCAGCCCTCTAGCGACCTGGATCTGTGCCGCCTAATATAGAACTGTTACCGCCGTACCGCAAGTTCCCTGTTTTCTTTGTTATACATTCATAGTTTATTAATTGCTGTTGCCGAATGGACTTGAAATCTTTATCATCTGTTATATAGTTTTAAGCACAGCATTCCATTTTGTTATCTGTTTCAAATTTTATTTAACAGTTTTTAGCCTAACTTATTCATTAAATTTTTACAACCTTTCTACAGTATTCACTTTTGGGGCCCCTAAAAATGTTATAGTTACCAGGTCAAATGAATTTATTAAAAGAGTCATTATATATATCATTGTTGTAATTTGTTAATTTAAAAGTTGTTTTGAAAGGTAAAAGCTAGTAAGGTCCTTTAGCCTATATTGAATAATAAAAGAAATGACTGTAAGTCAGCAGGTTAGATGGGTGACTAAATCCTTTAAAGTTTTCTTGAGAGTAATTCATGCATTATTGTTGATTATTGTTGTTGTGCAAAAGAAACGTCTTATAACACTTAAATTAAACTTCATACAATTTAAATTATCCTAAAGTGTGTTGACTATGTGTGTAACACTATGAATTGTTATTTATTTTACCATCGAACAAGAATAATTAGTTTATCAGCATGTTAGTGACGTTAACCACTCTAAAGCTGTGACTGTGTTTATTAAAATAATACAATAATTACAATAATACAATAAATATGGTCAACATACACTTGGTTGACAGTCTGGTGAGGTTAGTTTATACTAATAACCACAGAGGAGTCTCTGTGGAATACACAATATGATCTAGCGTCTCCTGATAAATATTTACCACCATTCTAAACCATAGTGATTGTTTACAAAACCAAAGTGTTATTTGAGTACACGCTTATTAAATGGAAGATTATATTCAAATTTGGGACAATCAATAATTATTTATAATAAAGCGGAATAAATTATAATAGATTAGATGAGCCATTTCATTAATTGTTTGCATCCCATCTGAACTTTGTTGTATTTTTTATAGTACGTAGTTTATAAACTTTCATGGATTGTTTGCAACATATGTTGGGAAGCATTTGAAATTATTCCCTAATAATGTCAAGTGTATTCGTAATCCGGCTTTTTTCACTACCAGGCTAGAGGCTAGTTTTTATGTGGTAAATGTTTTTTTTCTTTAAAGGTATTTTCACATTTTAGTACCAAATGATTGTATAAGGTAACTATTAAATAAATTTTTACGTAGTGTTTTTCTGAGCATCTTTAAATAAATATCACCAAATGGTGAATTACAGCTAAACCAAGCCGAATTCAAAATAAATAGGTATAGATTTCGACTTCTTTTTTAAAAGTTGCATATGGTTCAGCATATAACGCTAGGCTACGTATACGTTTGTGACAACCTGTATTTTTTTCTATCCCAAAATAATTTTATCACAAGGTATGAAATAGAATAAAATAAAAAGCTCTCGATAAACCTACAACTATAGATTAGTATAGGAATGTATAGTACTCTTGTAGGTTTAAAACAACAGTTTTGTCCATGAATAACTCTTATTTCGAATAATTCAAACATTTTGTAGAAGAATTTATCAGCTAATAATTTAAATTTTATACTTTACATTGAAACTATCCAAAACACTTTTTGCCCCTATACATGCCGGGGCTTTCAAAAATAGCAACTTACCACGACAACTATTACTGCCAATGCATGAGGTTTAGGTCAATTTTCGAGGTAGTCATTGAACAGGAACTCTAGTCCTATGACGAGATCTTAACAAGTTATTTCGTATTACGATCATGTTTTGTTTAAGCTGGGTTTTCCTAGCAGCGGAGTCGGCCAGCGGAGAGAGGAACGCGGAGAGCGGAATTGAAATTAACATGGCATTCCGCTCCGCTGCTAGGAAAACAGTAACATTAAATTGCCTAAGACCAGCTGAGTCCGCTCTCCGCGTTCCTCTCTCCGCTGGCCGACTCCGCGTCTAGGAAAACCCGGCTTTAGCTACACTCACAAGTTGTAGCTTAAATAACGTATATACATGTTAAAAACACTTGTCGATCTCAGTGTTAAAAGTTTACTTTTTATTTTGTTTGTAATAATGATTTTACAGTAGTATAATGTTAATGTTGGAAGCAAAAGATTTAAGCAAATTCTAGTGAGAGTTGAGGCAAATAAAAACTGCTTTGCCAACATTGCCAAGGGAACTACTTTACCTATTGCATTTGGTGCTATCTGTCGGTGATGGGCATACCTAGTCATGTATATACATAGGCAATTGCAATACTTTCAAGTGAATGTTTAGTTGGTTACAAATAGAAGGAGATTATCTCAAGAAATTATTATTTTACGTTTGTAGTTAGATTTAGATTTTTTTTACGGTAGGCTATATTACCTATAAATAAGTTGCTACTAAAGACATTTTTAATTTTCATTACATTTTTACTTCTTATAGTACTGAAATAACTAATAAGTAATAAAAAACTTTGGATTTATTTTCAATATAAATGTAGCAAATAGCTTTAAAATAGAGAAGCCATCGGTTAAAAATGCCTTTTAAGTTATATTTAACTTATATTTAAATACACATATTCAACGATCCCCAATAATACTTATCAACCAATTTTTGTATTTTCCAAAACTAAAAAGATTTTAACCTTCTCAATGTTAATTTGAATCAAAACGAAAAAGACATTTCAAAATTAATAGAAAAGTTTATGACTTTAAAGTCCGTAATTAAAGATATTCATGCAATTATGATTGCGTCCAGTTCTTGTTTTGTTGATCGACCCAAGCCAACTAGGTTATGGCCAAGATTTTACTTTTCGTAAATGATACTTGATTGACCTGTTGTTTGCAGTTACTTTGTAAAATAATTCTTTTACTACCAAAATAAGTGTAACAGAGAAAAAGTATTTTCTTATTGGATTTAGTGTTAGATTTTTGATAGTTGATAGCAACTTCTTCTTATTTTATTTAGGATGTACGCGTTTCAGTCTTAAATATCAATTTAGTGTTTTTCTTTTTTATTTTAGTTTTAATATCATCTTCCTTCATACCAAGGTCATTTATACCATTGGTAGCCCAAACAGTTCATTTGGAATTATTTCATATATTATCATATAAACAATATTGGTTCTAAATAGATCCATGCAGGACACCGAAATGCATTACTGCGAATTTTGTACAGCTGTTTTGGTAAAATAATAAATGTTTGAGGAAAACATAACTATCTAAACAATAACTACACCATTTATGTTTAGTAATCATAATACGTCCCATACAGTAAGTTATTTTTTATTATTATTAGACCTAACCTATTGACCTGTCCAATTCCTGCCCTGGACTACGGACGGAAACTTCAAGTATTACAAGTAAGTAAGTAAGTATTACTATTTGTTTTCAGTTTTTTATCAATATAATAGCATTTACATTGCCTGTTGCATATTTATAAATGTTCAGTAGAACGCAAACTTTTATCAACAGAACCTATTTTAGGCTTCTGAGAAACTGGTCAATCTTATTCTCTAAGTTAAAACCACCTTTCATAACAATTTTACTCTGACCTGCAAGAAAACCATTTATTGGTGTAAATTGCAAGTTTGTTACGGACTTATCTAAAACATCACCATCACACAAATAAATTAATATTACAGACAAGTCCTTGCAATCACATGTTTTAATTTCTGTGAGGTCAAAACCAGAAATATATCGTTTATGTCAAAAGAACAAATGCAGTTCAATAATCTATCGGGAACTTATAGTTAGTTCAAAAGTAAATTTGTTAGATCAAACCTTCAAAAGTAGGGTGTAAAAATAGTGTGTTTATTTAAGTCTATTTAATGTATTGTCAACGACCTTAACACCTACTCAATCCTACAAACCACTTTTAACAATGTTTAGGAACTGACGAAAACAAGGTAGCTCAACCGTAGCATAAGTCGTGTATATTGCAGAGCCTTCTGAATAAAAAACATCTTTAGTCAATTATTTGGACAGAGTTTTGACACAAATCCATCTTTGAAATCCAAGCCCAATATTTTAAAAATTTTTTAAATTGTCAAAAATTTACGTCAGTATAATTCAATTTTACAGACATAGAGGTTAAAAGGTAGAAAGGATTTCCTAATCATATCATTGTCAAATTTGTTATCAATTTAATTATGTTATTTTATTCTGTAGTGTACGATCATGTATATTTGTTTTTTGTCTAGTACCTAGATATTATTGACGTTAGTTATTAGCCATCGGTTAATTATAAACGAACTTCGGTAGGATTTGACTTTAACTACCTTCATTAAATCTCAGGGAGACTAGGTTAAATTGTATGGAAAGCATTTGTTTTTGGGTGTGAAGAATTTAACTTAACCATGGTTTATCACTGTAATTATTTGTTATCGAGGGCAACAGGCAAATGCGGTAATCTTCTTATTTAGGTAATTCATATATGTTTTTAAAACCGATAGTAGCTGATAATTAACTGACCAAATACAACTTATTCAGTGTGTATTTCTGCTAGATTCGGCACTACTGTAAACCAACCCTTGAACCTGATATTTATAATATTTAACATAAATTTTTTTAATCTATGCAACTAAACAAAACATTCGTTGAAATATTTGAATATATAGTGAAGTAGGAAGTTGCATGGAACTATTAGATTATTGAAATTATAATATTAATATATATCTCATAATAAATGGTTTGTTTAATGTGGTTAATATGTGAAAGAATATAGCTTCTCTCCAAGATAGAATGAATAAACATTAAAATCTTGAACAAATATGACAAGGAAAATTTATAAATTCCAGTCTGCATTCCTAAACACTAGAAGAAACTGTTATAAGTGAATTGGAAATGAAACAATTTTAAATAGTTACAGTTTTCAGTCGCGATTAAAATACTGATATGCACAGTAGCCTACGTACAAATGATAGGGTGGCGCAAGTTCGGCAAACCACAATATATTTCTATAATCTTCTTCCATTAATAATTGGCTGTAATATTCCAAGATAGTATTGTGTTATGCATTGTGGGCTACATAGGTCTAGTTATTTCCTTTACTAACAGATAGCATCACGTGCAGTAGGTAACGTTGTTTATTCAGCTAATGTTTGCAAAGCAGGCTTCAGTTTCCTCTAATGCACACTAGAATTCGCTCTTGTCTCTTGCAGCTACATTCACATACCGTTTAAACACATAAGAAAGTTAACAAAATAATGTTAAAAGAAATTTGTATACTCAGGCTGTTAACTGTTTTAAATATATATAAAAGCAATGTGAGGTACAAATTTTAAAGCAAGTTTTTCATAATTTGATCCCACTGCGAAAATACTTTCCAAGTTCTCGCAAGGAGAATAGAGTTTCTGTAGAAAGACTACCCGGAAAACCTAACTGAACTTCATCCACTTGTTTAATAATGTTTTCTTGGTAAGTTGTTGAATTTTTCACCGGCCCCTGCATGCTAAGGGGCCAAAGAGGATTAGAAGATGTTATATAAGATTTAGTATACCTAAATGATATGAAAGATAGTATATTAAGTTTAATTGACACGTGGCTTCCTTACTCAATAATATGTATCCTACTAGGGATCATTTATATGTAATTTATCATTTTTTATATGCTCCTTAAACATAATTATTTCTTTATTATAAATCTACATTCAGAATTATAATTTTGACAGTTTTTCGTACAATCCATATCAAGGCATCTAATAGACTACAATCAACTACAATCTAGTAATTTATAGATTGGCCAGGTATCGACAGTTTTGACACATCTAAATGTGGTGTGTGAAGGTAGGGATCGTGGCAGACGATGCTGAAACAGCGCGGCATTGCAGACGATTGTAAATACACAATGAAACAGCTGTTAAGGTCAGCTGTTCTTATATTACTCATGCTTTGACTAAGACGTACGCATCTGCTATTACAACTGTATGTCAGAAAGTCAGCAGTTCATTTGCAGCCTGAGGCCTTTGTTTAAAACAAGGAGAGTGTGAAGATCTGGTATCCATCCAGTATAAAGTTTATACTTTTATGAGAGTATGAATTACCTTTCTCTCCCCCTGGACTGAGTTTTAAGCAGAATTCCAGTATATTTTACCCCATCATTCATTTTACTTTCTTTCATAAACAAGAAATCTTTATTATAAATATTAAATATTTATTTTTTTAAAAGGTAGATCAAAGGTCTTTGGATCTTGAAATCAAAAAATTCTCTTCCGTCTTTTAAAACATTATAAAATACATTTTCATTAATACGATGCGTACACATGTTGATTTAAATATACATGTATGTTGATTTTAAACAAACACGTTAAAATCATGTACCTAAACATAGACAAAAGAAATAGACATGCAGGGAAAAACTTTTTATAAAGAAGTGTTGTCACATGACATCATAAATCACAGTACGAGAGTGTCATATATCACAATGAAGAATGTTGGTGGACGTCGTGAGACAGACCACTCAGTATATAACGAACAATTACATATATTGTGTCATATGGCTTATAGATGGTTTATATTGGTTCACTTCCATTAAATAATTTATACTAATAAGGTAAAAAATGTCTGCATTAATGGGAATTTATTCATCTTTGTAGGTAACAACACAGTATTTGAACCTGGTGGTAAATTTTCAAATATATAGGCTATCCAGCTAACATTTGCACTTGACGACTGAACGTTTTTATTGTTTCAATACGTACATGTGATGCTTGTTAAGAGATGAATAATTTTTTTTTATATGATATAAGTAGTGATAAAAAAATGTTAAATGGGCCCGTTACATCTAACACTTGATTGCTGACAAAACATTAGCGTACATTTGACGATGAAGTTTATAGAGGGTACAGTATGTGATTTGGAACAACTTCTGGGCTGGAATAAGATAAATGATAGGGGATTTACCCTCAGTAAGTTGACGATTGTATATATTTTTATTAAATTTACTACAAGTAAACTTTGTATTCTATTGGGTAATATATACTCTGTTTGTGTGTATAACTTTTTGCACGATTACGATAAGTTTTACTGATGTTTTACTTATATATTTAACAATAAGATATATTTAAGCATTGAAGATATATTTGTTCAAATAGCTCTTAAGGTTGTTCAAGGAAATTATATTAACATATGCTGGTATTCGACGTAAGCCGACCTAAAATAAGACTTAAAGTTTTCTTCAGTTGAAGAATGACAAATCCGTAAGCAGCACGTTTTATCCATGGTATTTTACGTTAGATACATATCTTACTTATCCATAAAACGTTTAAAAAATTTAAGTTATATTTTAAAGCTAGGAATAAATTCAACTTGAAAACCTTTTGAATCAAGACCAGATTGCAAAAACAATGTGTTACGACAGTGGAAATCTGTGGTCACCGAGTCAAGGGCCTTAGAACTCTAAATGGAGTCTTTGTTTTAGAATATGTTGTCCTCATCATATATAAATTTTATTTGTAGTATAAGAGGTTAAATGAATGAGGGGTACTGGAGTCACACCTGGAAACTTCATTTGAAACCTTTCTTCTCATAAAAGCATTAATTTACCTTTAAGCTATTATTATAACCTTTCGAGCTTGGGGAAAGCCCGAGTTGTGTCTTATTTTCAATAAATTCCCAATTGTACTAATTCTGATTGAAGAAACAATGCATATCAGATAAACAAACGAAGTAAATAAAACATGGATACCAACATATAAGCTTGTTTTTTCTTTCATTAAAATGTGTCTCACAGTTCGTTTAATATGGGTAACGTTAAGAAACACCCTGTATGTGTTTTATAGTACTTGTACAAGGAATTATACAATACTATACAGGGTGTAAAAAAAGTGGAGACATAATTTATGCACTGATTCCTTGGGTCAAAATAAAGAGTAAATAAAAAACAAATTTTTAAATAGCTTCGTTAACTAGATATCTGTCATTTTGTATTTTTACATAATAATTTTTATCTTTACAAATTTTCAACCGATCTTTATGAATCTTGGTATACATGTTTAGGTAAAAGAGACCCGTGTTATGTAAAAAGATTATCTTGATTCAACTTCAAACTTCAAAATGGCGGCCAATTTAATCTTTTAAACTTAAATTCCTCAAATCGGCTGTTTTTTTTAACAAATTCAAAAACATTCTATTTAACATTTTTAATTCCATATCAAACGATAACAAGTTCAGAAAGATCGAATAAGAAATTTTTAAAATATTACGATTTTTATTTGTAGAATGAGGCAAACCTGACTTAGCTTCTGCCTTATTCTACCCTATATTACAAATAAAAATCGCAATATTTTAGGTATTTTTATTCGATCTTTTAAGCTTGGTATCATTTGATAGGGAATTTAATCTATATAAAATTGTACTTGAAATTGTTTCACAAAATCAGCCGTTTTAAAGAAATTAAGTTTAAAAGATTAAAATGGCCACCATTTTAAAATTTAAAGTTAAATCAAGATGGATTTTTCTAACATGGGTCTTTTCTACCTTAACATACAAACCAAGTTTCATAAAAATCGGTTAGACAAATTCAAAGATAAAAATGTTTATGTAAAAAATACAAAATGATGGATATCTGATTAACCAAGCGATTTTGGAAAACTAATTATTCTAGATTTTCTCTTAATTTTTACCCAAGAAATCACTACGTAAATTATGTCCCCACCTTTTTTGAACACTCTGTATTATATAACATAATATTATTGCCATTACTTTTAAAAATAAATGACAAAAACCAGCCTAAGTTAACCATATAGACCAATTTTGTTTCTACATTTTGTTCCTAAGGTTTATTCACACTGCGTTCTTTATTATTTTGTTATAACATCAAAGTACTAAATCAAAATACTGCCTTCTTCAACCAGCTGGTGGACGAAGGTAATATTGGTATTTAGTTACAGGACCAGCTCAGGAGGGGCTAGAACATATCCATTGTAAAATAAGAGAACCTGCAACAATTTTGTGGAATGAATGTTCTAGTAGGTCATAATTTTAAAGTTGGGGTAATATAGAAAACACCAAAACAATTCCTAAATATATCACACAAAAAACGTGCCTTGAAACTGTATTTAGTGAATCAAAATATAAAATGTTTTAATATAATCTCGTAAAGACGTTTTAAACGCACGACATGTTCTCAAGCTACCTCTTATTTATCCAGAAATAGGATCAAACCTCTAGCTACACATATTTTAGTATTTTCTGCAAAAATTGGTTTGCATATTTTCGATAAGCTTAAGCAGAACGAAAGGAATCAAAATCCAATTAGAAAGGCATTACCGTCTAAGCTTCTGGTTGTTTTGATTGATTTAACCCGTAATCAGATCAAAGTCTTTACCCAGAGTGGTGTTTTCTGCAATATAGATAATTGAAAAAATGTATTAAAAAATATCATTGTCATTTTATTTGATAATTCACAACGTTTCGTAATATTCACAGGCAATCCAATTAATGCCAATCCTCCCATCAACACGTATTCAAAACTAATGCAACACAAACTAACACAAAATGACGTAGACCATTTACCATCATCATTTACAAAATACGGGCATGATACAGATGGATAAGTTGGCTATTTTTAAATTGAATTACAACTTTTCGAGATGGGAGATAAGAAATTACGATTTGTAGCCTGCGGGACAAAAGTCTCATATCTGACGTTATAGTCCAGTGGCTTAGTGTAATTACCGTTACATGGCGGATAAAAGCATCAAATTTGGTATGAAGGTACCTTAGGGTATACTAATAAATTTTAGCCTAGGAGCCCTTTTGAAATTTTAAATATTTCCACACACGGCACCAAAATCCAAAATGGCCGACAAATACGACAAAAACTACCTTTAAAACAATCCATTCTCCTGTTAACCCTAAAATATAACTTAAATCCAACCAATACTCTACAATACAAACCGGAGACATAC
The DNA here is from genome assembly GCF_028750875.1 of Macrosteles quadrilineatus. Taxonomy (NCBI): domain Eukaryota; kingdom Metazoa; phylum Arthropoda; class Insecta; order Hemiptera; family Cicadellidae; genus Macrosteles; species Macrosteles quadrilineatus. Next base: position 17,715,633 of record NW_026542600.1, read on the forward strand.
TAAATTATATGAAAGAAATCTTATATGTATCTGTGTGTGAGTGGGTGGGGGTATGTGTGTGAGTATTTAGGTAACGAAAGCTGTACTGGACATTGCGCAAAAATGGTCAAACCAATTTAGGCCTACTGCAAATTTGGTGTGGACTTTGTTAGTATAAAATGCCAACATTTAGATCTGTTTCCTTTTATTTATCTATTTTATAATTTTTTTTTGTAATTTTTACAATTTTCATCTATTTTTGTTTTTTTTTTAGATCTACAGAGTAAGGCAAAAGTATGGAACCCCCCAGTTAACTTTTTAACGCGTTGCAGTAGGAAAACTAAACTCAGCATATATTTACAAAATAAAAAATTGCACTTTTTCATCAAAGTCACAACTTTGCCCCAGCCCCCAGAATGGGGTATTTTGGGGGCAGCCCCAAATTTTCAAATTTAAACACCTATCATGTGATTACTCATTTTAAAGGGTTTATTAAGAGAAGTTGAATGGTGCAAACCAGAGGTCAATATCCCACTCCAAATCGAAATGGCAGCCATTTTAATTATTTAAGATGATCAAGCAAAAGATAAAGTCTTGACAATCCCAGTTAACTTTTAAAATTTAATATTTTAATACTGGCCAAAAGGTGAATTATCTTTTTTTATAAAGGTATGTAGAGTTTCCAGCTATAACCTGTTACAAAGTTAATAAGGTATATTTCAAAATGACTGCCATTTTGATTAGGGATCTTTGATCTTTGGTTGATTAGGGCATTTTGATCTTGGTGTCATACTGGACCGCACACTTCCAGACATTTAAGGCGCATTGTATTGAGACAAGAGGAAAAGTCTCAGCGAGCAATAATATAATCAGGAAGCTCACCAGCAGATGCTGGGGTGCTAACCCTAATGTCCTCAGAACCTCAGCTTTAGCACTTAGTGTGTCGGCTGCGGAGTACGCTGCACCAGTATGGAATGCATCGTCACATGCAAAAAAGGTTGACATTGCAGTCAATGACATGGCTCGGATTGTAACTGGGTGTTTGAAACCAACCCCAGTACACAAACTCTATCCTATCATAGGGATCGCCCCTCTATCAATCCGACGTGATGTCGCTGCCGACGCAGAAAGGACTAAGCAAGAGACAGACCCTCGTCACCCATTACACGGCCAACAACCTGCAGAGGGACGGCTTCGGTCCAGGAAGAGCTTTTTATCACGGACGCGAGTCCCGGATGGATCACTCTCAATCAATCGGGTGGAAAGGTGGGAGGCCACGTTGACTAACCCTTCCTTACCAGCCAGGGAGGAACTGGCTCCTGGTGGAGGCCTTCATTACATGGTGTGGAAGACCCTAAATTGAATTAGGGTCGAGGTACCAAAATGCAAGACAAACATGCAGAAATGGGGTGTCTTGCCAGACGAAAAAAACATCTTGTGCGCGTGTGGTGCTGTCCAGGATCCTGGCTATCTGCTGATCTGCCCACGCCTAGACCAGTCTTGCACATTAGATGATCTTTTAAATGCGAATGACAAAGCCATATCGGTCGTTAATTTTTGGAAATGCGAAGTCTGATTTCCGGGCACGGAAAGTAAGTAAGTAGTATTAGGGGGGCGATATTGACTTCTAGTTTGTGCCATTTAATTTGTTTTGAGAAACCCTTTAAGATGAGGGGTAACATGATAGGTGTTTACATTTGAAAATTTGGGACTACCCCAAATACCCCATTCTGGGGGCTGGGGCAAAGTTGTAACTTTGATGAAAAAGTGCAATTTTTTTTTTTGTAAATATATGCCGAGTTTGGTTTTCCTACTGCAACGCGTTAAAAAGTTAACTGGGGGGTTCCATACTTTCGCCTAACTCTGTAGATCTAAAAAAACAATAATAGATGAAAATTGTAAAAATAAACAAAATAAAATCATAAAAATAGATAAATAAAAGGAAACAGATCTAAATGTTGACATATGATACTAACAAAGTCCACACAAAATTTGCAGTAAATTGGTGGGTTGACCATTTTTGGGCAATGTCCAGTACAGGTTTCGTTACATAAATACTCACACACATACCCCCACCCACTCACACACAGACACACGTAAGATTTCTTTCATATAATTTAGTATGTCTCCGGTTTGTATTGTAGAGTCTTGGTTGGATTTAAGTTATATTTGAGAGTTAACAGGAGAATGGATTGTTTTAAAGGTAGTTTTTGTCGTATTTGTCGGCCATTTTGGATTTTGGTGCCGTGTGTGGAAATATTTAAAATTTCAAAAGGGCTCCTAGGCTAAAATGTATTAGTATACCCTAAGGTACCTTCATACCAAATTTGATGCTTTTATCCGCCATGTAACGGTATTCGTAAACTAAAGCCCTAAGCCACCGGACTATTAACAATCAGCTGTGACAGTCCGGCCGCAACTGTCCAAGCCTTCTGCTCGGTCAGCTGATTTTATTGTTCAAACAAGAGGACCAAAACATAGGGTTTTTATCAATCCGAGGTTTTCATAGTTCTGTTCAAGTCACACATTTTAAATTAATATTGATATTTATGATACCGTATTTCAATATTACATTTGCACATTCAGATTTAGTACTAATATAACAAACTAGTTTGATGTTGTGAATCTCTTTTAAAAAGGTTTAATAATGTCACCAAAATCAAAGCACAGTGCTTGGAATTATGTTGATAAAGGTATAACTGACATTAAGGTTTGCCACAGTATATTGCCACGTGTTAGTTGGCCAGTTTTGATACTTTTACCTAATTATTTGTAATATACTTATTTCAAGTACATTACCAATATGATTACATTAGTCTATATTCTATTTTCAGCTCAAATATTTTTTCGTAAATTTATCGAACAACTATTTTTTCATACTTTCAATATTTATATTTCTATTAGTAATTTATTCATAGTTAAAAAAAATAATTCTCGCATAGCTTTTAATGAAATTGTGGTCCAACTACACAGACCACACACATCTTACCTGTGGTACGGATGCAACCACTGACCTGCAAAAAAACCGTGTTTTTATAAATTTTCTACTAGTTGTATGGTAAATTTCTGTGGAATGTAGAAGCATATAGTTTGTTTTATTCAACTTGATGTCAAATGTATTAAAATAAAGTAGAAAAACGTGATTTAATAGGTAAATGAAAAAAGTGAATTGATAATTATTATGGGAATTAAAAATAAGCCTTATTTATAATATCAACAAATTTTAATTCTATCAGATCTTAGAATATTTGGATCCCCTTAAGGTGATGATTGCTCTGAATTCCTTCTTCGTCGTTTAACAACGTAGCGCTTAGGAGAAGTGCCAACCTGTATATGCAATTTTAAAATGTAATTTCTTTCCGTGATAACAGACGACCAAAGATTTTAATGAACCAACTCTATATTATAAGGTCTTAGATGATATATTATAAACGGGTGATCACATTAACGTAAGCGTTTACGCTCCAATAGCCATCGATGTGGTCAAATTGTTATAATGAATATTTATAAACTTAACATTTACTTCTGTAATTCACATTACCTAAAAATAGTATTGTTTTGATCCTGCATGTATACAGTTTAAACAAGCATTTGGTGTAATAAATTCTATAACTTTATTTTTTATCCTCATAATACTTAAAATTATAGAAAAAAAGCTCATTAAAACCATAAAATCATTCGTGCCATAGGTTGTTGAGTTTAAACAATTTTTAATTTAAATAACTAATATATTTAATTCAATCATTCTGTCTGACAACAAATTAAAAACATATAATTAAGTATTTGTTTAGAGTAATTCAAATTGCAATAAGTGATTAACCCAAACTGCTGTTAAATGGATTTAACTATCATTGTATTTTAGAAATTTAATTGGTATTGACCTTCCAAATTATTATTTTTTATTAATATTCAACACAATCCATCTCATGACTATTAGATAATAGTTTCCAGTTACATGATTTGCATTGCAAATACATAAACCTGATACAATATAACTTTAGGTTGAGTTGGGCAAATATTGCATGATTTTTTTATGTTCTTTATTCATTTCTAAATTGCCAAATACTGTATTACATAATTTGTACATAGTTTTCACCACTTGTTAATGCAGTTGACTGTTAACGGTTGAAACTTTTCAGTAAAATCAATAATAATTATTGATTTTACTGAAAAGTTTCAACTCAATTAATGATACAACAAAAAAGTGTGAAGCTTATATTTGCCATCTTATATATGCTGATAGAACAATACACGTTTTTTAGTATGTTGTAAACTTATTCTGAAAGAAATCATAAACACTTTCGCAGCTGGTGTAAAGTGGTTAGAGCACGGGACTTTAGTCCTGAAGGCTTGGGTTAAGATCCTGCTAGTCACCAACAACATTAATTAATTTGTGTTATGCGTTAATGTTACAACTTAGAAGATTTGAGCCCACTTTAAATTGTCGGTCAATCTGTATAGAAAAAATAAGAGGGCCATTGGGAGATTGTTATTTTGGTTGTTGAATTCTTTCTTTACTGAAAATTACTAATGGTTGTTATTAAAATTACTATAATTAATTATTATTACCAAAATAAACGATACATTAATTACAGTACAGAATTTTCAAAGTAAATGTCTTCTACGGTACTTTTGAAGCGTTTTTTAATGCTTTACTCATAACCCCAATAAAAAATTATGGAACACTTAAAACAGAATTTTGTTCGTTTGATAAATATAATCTATTATAAGATAAGTAATTAGTAAGAGTTACATTTTATTTTGAGGCCCATTTAACGGTATTGCATTTTACTAGCAGAGATATTTAATTTGATGTACATGTCCACCTATGCTTACAAGAATCTTTGCTTACTCTTCTTGTATCATCCTTCATTTGAGATGAGTCAATAAACCCATGAAAAACACGATATTAACGTCCAAGGAGGATGTGCGGAGTTTAAGCATTCTAACTTGTACAGTACTTTTAAAAAAGTAGGTGGATAGGGACTTAAAACTCAGTATGTAAATTTAATCGCCAGTGTGGTTGAGCTGTTTGAAAATTAATCAGTCCTCATTTTGACTAAAACGTTGTAATACATATCTTGCGTGCAATTAAGACATTGTCTCTGCCTGCATCTGGGACTGGGATTTAGTCTGTATTACTGTTTCGAGTTGTAATTATGGAGCCAACTCAACTGTACCGGTTTCATTTAATTTCAATTCATCACAAGTCATCATTTCATTTCATGTTCATTACAATTCATCCATAAATGACACCATGTCCTAAGCTAACAATGATATGTATCATACCATTTCCCCCCCTTTTCTTCATTACCTGTACTATAAATTAGAATAAGCAAAATAAACGGGGATAGCCCAACTCAGTGTGGTGGTCCAATTTAAGATGAGGAAAAGTGTTATGCCCTCCGAAGGGTCCAGTCCAACTCCGCGCGGTGGTCACTTTTAGTGTATAGTCCGACTCCGCGCGGTAGCCACATATAATCCCTACGCTACCCATTAATCTTTAACTTGTACTTGTTGTGGTCTCGGATGAGATATGCTATGTTTAATACAAACTGTTCTATATACCTTGTGTATCAAAAGTAATGTTTCTCTTTTCTTATTTGTTCATAACTACTTTATTCACGTGGCAGGTTAGGTTTAGGTTAGGTTAGGTTAGGTTGATGATACATTCAATTACGGTTCAAATACGGTTCAATTGAAATGAAACATAAGTATTATCTTTTGTATTTTTTAACTTTATTTTATTAGTCACTGTGGTTTCGCATAGTTCTAAATTATGTACATTTATAACAATTTCAAACTTCTATTTCTAACTCTCAGCAGTCGGGGCAGTGTGAGCCAAAATTGACCACCTCGCGGAGTTGGACAGTCGATTTTGACAGGTTTCTGACCACAGCGCGGAGTTGGGATAAGCCTAAGCAAACCATATGAAAAATTATTTAAATTTAAATTGCAACAATGTCATGCGACATAATTCGTGTAAAAGTCGTGGTGACAGATGTGATTGGAGAACACGTGTATCTTCAGAAGCTCTATATAATGAAACGTTTTAGTATTTCCTTCATTTCAAAATATCACACCTTTTTTAATCCCTTATTTACGTCAGTTTCTAAATGTGTTAAGTATAAAGTAGTATAAGGCAGGGAGCCAGTATTCCATAATCTCGGGATATTTATACTTTATGTTTCTGATTAATGACAGATCCAAACGAATCAAATACGTGATGACCGAACTTAATCATTACATTCTCATTCTTTTACTGAAATTTAACTTATTCTTTAATATCGGATAGCTATCAGACGAAATAATTCCCAATTACGTTTTTTTTTCGAATTTATTATTTATAAAGTAAAATAAATCGTCGTTGTTGTAATACTATTAACAGTGTTAACTATTTCTTGCTATCATATTATTTGTTATTAATTAATTTCTTATCACTTTGTAATATTTATCACACAAGTTCATAATCCAATGCCTTATCTGTAATATCCATTAAGTTTTCTTAAAAAAAAAAAAAATAATAAAAAGACTGTCCCATACACAATCGTCCTATTTAAAAAATTGGTTTACCACATTGCAAATAATGTCATTAAATAAACGATTACAGCAGAAGGTGTTTGTAGGAGAGTTATACAATTTGTCTCTCCATCTCCAACCCACTTAGGATAATACAGCCCTGTCTAGCAACAAAGGTCCTGTTTACATATTGATGTTGCAATTTAATCTTTGTTGCAAATTTATATTTAAAAGAAAAAAATATTTATATGTACATTACTTACATAATATTTGCATCCTTGTCCTATAGGTTATGTTTTCTTAAGAGTATCTCACATGCTATTACATTTTACCAATAGCTTTACAGATATGGTTAAGACACATGTTAATATACTAGATCATCAAGAGGATAGGTATGTAAAATATTTTTTTTGTTTTGTAGTTTATTCAACTTTAACTTATATAACGAACTGGTAATAAAAGCTGTAATACAAACACAATAGTTATTTCTGCAACTAGTGAGAAAAGTGAGCAATTGACTCACTCGAGAGAAATCCTTACTCACGAGCCGTAGGCGAGTGAGGAATTGTTTCTCGAGTGAGGCAATTGTACTTTGAACTCGAGTTGCACATTATACTTTTCCTACAGTTACCATAAAACCATAATTTGTTACCATAATTTGTGAAGAAACATAACCTATTTTTACACAGAAGTGAACTTTTAATATAACATTTAATGTGAAATGACAAATACAACAGTACAACAGCTGACCAGCTGATTTACAGCCAGTGCTGCCAACGTATTTCGCGCGCATACGACGTTGACTGCATGTTACTACAAGACTATTTCGTGCCTTCACGCTGCAAATCTGGAGTGAGACAAAGTAATTAGAGTGAGACAATGTTAACATTGTCTCACTGATGAGTGAATTGGCCACTTTGCTTTCTCCAATCAGTGAGAGAACATGTACATTGTTAGGTAACTGTAGGAAAAATAATGTTTTTAAAATTGTTTTAAGATAATATTGGTTAATAGAACGGATGTCTTAGAAGTTTCAATAAAAACAGTGAGGAAATGTGGATTTATTTGTGAAATACTTTAATTTGAAATATGTGCCTAACTTTATTCATTTCCTTGTTGAGTAGTTTTGTCTACAAATATAAATGGTCAATGGGTTAAGATTAGTAAATTAGTCAAGGTATGAATTAGCTGAATAGTTTTAGAACTGAACTGAATGACAAAATGATACTAAATGTATTGGCAATTTTATTTAAAGATTTTAAATATATATTACAGTGAAATAACTCTGTTACTCATGCTTAAGTATTGACACTTGCAAACGACCAAAAAGATCCGATTATATTTATGATTTTTCAACGCAGAATCTATAATCTAATATTCTTTGTTCCCGAAACAAAAACTAGTTGGTAAATTCCTTAAGTATATCTTCAATTTCCCAGCGTTCATTTGTAATTACTTATAGTTTATCAAGAAAAATATTTTTAAATACGTTCTGTTGTTAGATGTTTTTAACTGCCTTAGCTACGTTGTATGAATTTTAAATATTGTTAGACACGGATGCGAAATTGCTGTCTCTGATATGACGCCACGGGCTACAGCTGAAACTCATTTAAAAAAAGGAGATATTTCAGATTACTCCTTACTCTGTGAATCCATTTTGCGTTCTAGTAAAAACACATTAAAAAGGTATTTACTATTATTTTACACATTTGATTCTGTTAACAATATTATTCCATTAAATATGTTCTCGGTACATATTTGCATATTAATTAAAAATATGGGATTTTAAAACTTTTTCCTGGGTAAATTACACACCTTTAGTTTGTTATTTATTTATTTTATTTATTCATTACATGTCATTACATCATTTGACAGGACATAAAGTCATATACAGGACAATACTAAAACTAAGAAATATAAAAAATGTCTTACTAAATTGTTAATCTAACTTAATGTCCCTATTTAAATAACATTCGATAGGAAAAAGAATTTTTGTTTTTAACCAGGTCTTCAGGGTGGATCTGAACTGTGTATTACTATCAATATTTTTTATGCGGAGTGGTAATTTATTGTAAACTTATTGTAAGTTGACTGGGTACAACTGAGAACTTTTACGTTGGTTCAGATCATGTAAATTTACGTGGGAAGGGTGACACGCATGATTTTATTGTTTATATACAACAAACTATTTGTGAAATATCTAATTAAAACCCAGTTTTTCACCCAAGTAGTGTCAGAAGGACACTGCTTACGATTGTAATAATATACATGTTAGTTTTTGTTGCAAAATCAATGCACGTCTTTTAATTTATGAGTTATCTTATTTTTTTAAGAAATGCTCACTGACAAAGTTCAGACAGTTGGTTGAAATAATAGCCTGGTCTGGGGTTGTCTTGTTACCACATCTCGACTCAAAACCAATTTTTCACAGATGCAAGTCACGTTTGCTCCAGGTGACAAATTCAATCCCTTCTACATCGATGAAATGTTTCATATTATAGATATGTTCCTTAGTGAACCTAAACTAGGTAATTTTAGATTGTGTTTGAAACTATAAACACTGGTGTAGTTTTAACTGTAGATACTACACTGCCAAAGCTAGTACATCTAGATAAATCTTTTAAGCAGATTTTAAAAATACCTTTAATATAAGATTCTTATCAAATTGAAAGAAATATGACTTAAAATCTATAGCACAAAGTCAGTTGTTGTATATGGTATATATAGTGGGGCAAAGTTAGTGTCCATAGTATGATGACAGTGACAGAGGAAGAACTTAATGTGTAGCATACCCATTGATATATGGAACATACCTTATGGAGTCTTGTTTAAAGTTTTATAGGTTGCATCCGTTTAAGGGGTTAAATGCGTTATGGTAAGTAAAACTATGTTCATGGTAGAACAGTCTAGCTCATACTGAGGCTCCTCCCATAGCTATCTACAAAATCTACTAAAACTGTGACATCAAGTGACAAGATTTTCACTTTTGGTTTATAAAAGTAACACAATTAATTCAGCCATTTCACAAATGTCTGATAAGATTCAAATTAAATCAAAATCTAAGATACATAGTTCTCAATAATACAACAACAAAAACGTCTTAAGACTATTACAAATTAAGTTTTTGTATCAAAATAAGAAGATATTACGATTCATTATTTTTCTATCTCATAGTAGTTGGTTTGAATAATATAAAAACATATTTGAATAGCTATAAGGGAGGAAAGTGTCACTAGGCACGTCACGTAACCGTCTTCTTAAAGAAAATTGACATTTTAGACCTCAGGTACCCTTTCTTTAAATTTTGAATAACTTAAGATTTTAGTGTATGTTCCTACGCAATAAATCTCATCTTAAAAACAAATTTAAATATAAATTTTAGGAAAGAGAGGGGAAGGTTCTTTATACACAGCTCGTGTATTTATCGAAAAGAAGAATTTTCCACTTACTCAAAAGTAACATTTTTTAAATTGTCTTTACTTTCAATGCTTCTAAGGTATCATCGAATTGGCTAAGGGTAGATTTGCAGATAGGTTATACCTTTAATTAAAACAGTAACATGTTTGAGCTAGTAGTAATAATGTTGGACATTTTATTATAAACTAAGTAATGAGTATGAAACATAAACTCTTGTTTTCTTTATGAAAGCGATTCACATTAAATTAATGCAACTTCATATTGGCTCATATCAAAATTCATAAAATCTACTCTGTATGCATGCAACAAGTGTGACTATTCATAGATATTGTGATTGGTTTCTGACTATGTAGTTTGTATTCAGGAAACACGTTCTCAAATTCAAGTCGTAAAATATACGACCTTCATGAAACCTTGGTTCATGCAGGAAACAATAAACTAGAATTTAAATTTAAACTTCTTTTTTTTATTAGGAATTAAAAAAATAAATTAATAGACTAATATTAATGCATATAATTTATCTTCATGTAAGATTTAAGAGTAAACATTTACATTAAATGCTAAATTATTCACCCTTCTATAATTATTTTTTAATTATTCTAGGGTTTATATAATTTTTCTGTTCGTTGGAACTATCCAAGCCCAATGAATTTAATAACATAACTGCTACGAAACAAGATTATACAATTCAGTCACTGAACTAGCAATTTTTGTTAATCCCAAGAACCTTGTTGAGGTTTTTTGGAAACTTGTCGATTGTTCATAATGCATAGGTAATACATTATAAATCGTGTCACGAGACATGCATATATACACAATAACATAAATATACACGAGTGATCTCTAACCTGGATATATGTTTCATCGTAACCTGATTCTTTCTTATTAGCGAATTTTCCTTAGCCTACAGCAAATAAGCTGTTACCGTAGGTCTCATGGTTTCTCATTTCATCTTTTGTTAAAAATTGGCTCACTCTAAATCCTTTTTACCACATATCCGAATTTTTCAACTGTGACAAAAGCAATCTGGTGGTAACCTTTTGAGTCATTTTCAGGTACACCTGCATGGTTTGTGCATGTTTTCTTGTTTTGTTTTTTGACTTGAGCTTATTTATTTGAATTGTTTGTTGATGGATTTGATTTTGCATGTTTTGTTTATTTAAATGACGAGCCTATTGTACTTGTTGTATTTAATGGCAATAAAGACTTTGACTTGACTATGGTAAGACCTTGACCTGGGGCTGATTTAATTTTTCGTTTTATGAGATCCCCAGAGGCCAAAAAACACCATCCGTTCTAATTCATATGTTTATGTACGTGTCCGTTTTCACGATAACTCGAGCAAAAGTGATCCAATTTTGATGAAATTTTGTCTAAATGATATGATAGGTTACGTACCTTTTTTTATTCCGTCTTCAGTCCTAAAATAGTCAAAGGGTGACTAGTTTCGGGTCAGAAATGACCCATTTTCAAACCCATTTTCATCAAATTGATTGGTCCAAAATCCGACAAAAGTCTTCGTTATGAGGTACAAACACAAGTCGACACATAAAGTTCGCACATTTACGACACAAAGCACATTTAATGAAAGTATCCGGCTACATTTTATAAGAGATACATTGACGCAGGTAGCACGGCGGACACGACGGAACTAGTAGAACCGCCGTGCTACCTGCGTCAATGTGTCTCTTTCATTTATTTCATTTATTCATTCCGACGGCAATCGCCATTTTACAAAATAATACATCAAGATTTACATACAACAAGATAATACAAGATAATACAATATAATACAACAGACAAGATAATACAATTGAAAACATCAATAAAGGAGTAAGTAAGAAGTTTGGTGGTGGTGGTGGACAGTTTGAGTGAATTGCAACAGTTGCAACATTGTGAAAAAAGTAACAATAACAAGAAACAGTGTAAATAATTAACATCAATAACAATAACAAGAAAAATTGTGAATAGTAAACATCAATAACAATAACAAGAAACAGTGTAAATAATTAACTACAATAACAATAAGTGTGAATATTTACATCAATAACAATCAGTAACCATCAAAATGACAACATTGTGGATAATTAACATTAATAAATTTACTAAACATAACAATAATAGACTATGGCAATGATAACAATATAATAAACTGTGAAAGAGCTAACGTAACATAAGAAAAACTATATAACAAAAGGATGGATCTGGAGGGAGAAAAACTTTTTGATAGAATGCTGACAAGACATTTAATCACTTGACACTGTTGAGCGTGTGGCCCTCTAAAGGCACCACCAAGGAACTCCAAGAGCACAAATCGCATCACTCGACACAAATCAGCACTTCCCGGCACCCAGCATGTGGCCCTTTAGAGGCACCACCAAATAACCAACACTGATAGAGAGCTGAGAGGTGTCAGTAGAGCAGCCTCTGGACATCACGTCTGAAGGATGCTGGCGATGGCCCAAAGAAATCCAAGTGTGGGCAGAGGTCTTCGCTAAATCTCAGCAGTCTGGAGATTCCGTGGTGAAGGGTATAGTTCGTGGGCTGATACCTCCTTCTGAAGACAGCTCTGGATCGGGTTCCTCTGGGAGCGTTAAAGTCCACTTCGTTCAAGAGTTCGGGGCAGTCAATGATCCCATTTGCCACTTTGAAAAGGAATACAATGTCGTTGACTTGTCGTCTCAGGGGAAGTGGTTGAAGGCCAAAGTGCACCTCGAGAGCTGCTACAGGAACTTCGAGGAAAGGAAACCCGAGTTTCAGACCCAGTAGTTTAAGAAATCGTGTTTGAATCCTGTTTAAGATTTCAATATGGCCAGTTTGATACGGATTCCAGATGACAGAGCAGTACTCTAAGATTGGTCGGGCCAGGGATTTGTATAGCGTGACGAGTGCCATGGGAGATTTGAAAGATAAAATCTCTTATAAAATGTAGCCGGCTACTTTCATTAAATGTGCTTTGGTTCGTAAATGTGTGAACTTTATGTGTCGACATGTGTTTGTACCTCATAACGAAGACTTCTGTCGGATTTTGGACCAATCAATTTGATGAAAATGGGTCATTTCTGACCCGAAACTAGTCACCCTTTGACTATTTTAGGACTGAAGACGGAATAAAAAAGGTACGTAACCTATCATATCATTCTACATCAGTCCTGGTGGCAATAATGTTTAAATTTGGTCTAAACGTGTAAAACTACATTTTTTATTCAAACGAGTTCGCGAACCAACATAATCCGACTATGAGAATGGAGGCTTATGGGGTGAAATTGTGTTTCCAATTTTCCTCCTAAAACATAAAATTTAGCAATTTCTTACCAAACTATTTGTAGAGCGAAAGAAATCAAATAGTAATTTTCATTTAAGTTTTTATGATAAAATTGAAAAATTAATGAACAAATACATTTTGATTCCAGTTGTACTTATAAAAATGTATTGGCCGGTGCTTCCGGTAGCCAATAGGGTATAAGTAGGGACGCCATTCAAGATTCTTGTCATTCGCCTATTGGTTCTGATGATGATTGGAGTGTCCAATAGAAATCGATCACCACTTACCATCTTTTTTGTATATTTACCGTCTTGTGAGTAACAGTATAAGCGTAAATATATGTTTTAAGTGTTATAAGACGTTTATTTTATTTACTTTCCGTATATTTTATATTCACAAAGCAGATAAGGAATGAAAAAAATAACAAAGCAAACAAGAAAGCTTATACCCACACTTACGTACACACATACCAGTATTCACTCAATAACTCAGCAGTCCTGGGACATACCAGCCGAGACCATCTGCTCAAAGTAGTGACCATTATGATTAAAGAATATTTTTTTTGTTTAATACAGGTTTTTCGCGGAAATTTATAATAAAAGGAAATATAAAAGGTTTATAGTTTAATGAACAGCACTATAGACGTGCTGCATGACATGCTGTAGTAATTCACACTCATATCATGTTCTTTGTTTCAAACCAATCAAATTACTGAACGAATGGTGACAACAATAACTGAGTTAACTTGTTACAACAAACATAACAAACTTGTTGGATATAAAATAACAGGTTGTAGAGATATCACGTCAAAGGCGTGTATGCATTTAATGCTGTTCAGAAATAATACAAAGTTTATAATACATTTCAAGTAAACTACACAAGTAATCAACGTGTTTTGTTTTACAACATTGAGTATCATTTCCCTATTATCTTTGTATTTTTATCAGTTTGATTCACTCTGTGTTACATTATAGTGAAAACAAATGAACAATTAGTGCAACCCGGTTAAAAATTCGCCTCATTGTAGATTTTATTCTTCATAATCAAGATATAGATTTGATACAATCCGAAACTTTCACACCAAGAAAAACTCCATATAACTACATAAAACACAAAAACAATGCCCAAACAAAATCTTTCTTAAAAATCATAATTTTCATAAGCACTATTCAAAAATCACTCACACAATATACCATAACATTCGTGCCTATCTAGACAATTATTGTAATGTACCTTACGATTCGGTGGACTCTGCAAATCTAATTTAAGTATAATTGGCTTGAACATTATTTTTAGGTGATTACAAAAATATATATTTTAAAGCAATCTGATCTTATGAATTTGTAAATTTTTGTAAACTGTCCACAGCCTAAAACAGTGAGCTATTAATTCCTTTTTTAGTTAGCTATTCCTCGACCAATCTTGTGCCCATTCTTTCATTACTAAGTCATCCGAACTGGCAATTTAAATAATTTGGTATAAAGATGGAATACTGACAACTATTTTAAACGGAAATCAAGATTGATTTTGGTCTATATAATTAAGAAGGGTGATCCTGCACAGCCAGCCAATTTTCGACCAATATCGATTCTCCCTGTTTTTTCCAAGGTATTAGAGGCAGTTATGAAAGAACAGCTGGTGGCCTTCTTCGAGAACAACAGTCTGTTCAATGACTCCCAACATGGGTTTAGAGCTGGACGATCCACCACATCTGCACTACTTAGCCTAGTGGAAAATATCTCGGACGCCTTTGATCTAACGACTCTATCCATCTAAGTCTCTGTGACTTAAGTAAGGCGTTCGACGTGGTCTCCCATGACATCCTCCTTGCCAAGCTCATCAAATATGGCATCTCTGGAGTGGTCCACAAATCACTGGCTAACTACCTTGAAAACAGGAGGCAAATTGTTTCGCTGCATGGAGTTTCCAATGTCCAGGAAATGCACCATGGTGTGCCCCAAGGCTCGATTCTGGGTCCTGTCCTGTTCATAATAATGATAAACGATCTGTCCCTTAACAGGCGCACGCTGCTTTTTGCAGACGATACAACGTTACTGACCAGGCACAGCAACCTGAATGACCTTCGAACAGAGGCAGCTTTTCTATTAAATGAAGCCAAAGAATGGTTTGTGTTAAACCGTCTCAAAATCAACGATGACAAGACACAGTCCATCACGTGCACCCTCAAACAGGGTATTGAAGATGAGGCGGTGAAACTGTTAGGATTCTGGGTCGACTCCAAACTAAACTGGAATCATCATGTTGAGAAGGTATGTGTTAGGCTTAGCAGAGTACTCTATCTGATCAGAAGACTAAAGAATGAGATCACACGCCCCTACCTGCTCATCATGTATCACGCACTATTCCACAGTCACATTAGCTATGGCTTGGTGGTATGGGGACATAGCCACGCAACTCAAAGTGTGCTGCTGCTACAGAAGAGGGCTCTAAGACTGATAACATCTTCCGGCCCTACCGACCATTGTAGGCCGATTTTTCAAGAACTTGGTATATTATCGGTCTACAGCCAGTACACACTGAACACCTTAGTCCTTCTGAGAAGCAACCTAACTAACTTCTCAACTAGAAGCATGCAGCACAATTATGGGACTCGCGGGGCTGGTGACCTTGACCTACCTCGTTGTCGGCTTCGCCACACACTTCAGTCATACCCCTCAATTTATTTATTTATTTATTCCAACGGTTTCTCCATTAATACAATTTTGTCAAACTATGAACTATACATAAGTAGCAAATAATAGTTAATATAGTGGTTACAAAAATCGTGCAATAATAATAAATAAGGAAGCTGGCAATAAATACATGAGTGGGACCTAAAAACTACAATGAATAACAACAAGAAGACTATGCCTGGTAATAATAGTAACAAGTAACAAGCAGTCATTACGGTAACTTTACAACAGGCAATAACAAAAACGATTAAATAAGACCAACAAAATAGACTATGGCAACAAAGATAACAAATTATAAACTGTGAAAATAATAACAAAAGACAGCAAAATATTACAGAAGTATTAACAAAAGTATAATTTGTGGAAGTGTGTGTGTATGTGCAAAAATCGTGCAATAATAATAAATAAGGAAGCTGGCAATAAATACATGAGTGGGACCTGAAAACAACAATAAATAACAACAAGAAGACTATGCCTAGTAATAATGGTAACAAGTAACAAGCAGTAATGACGGTAACTTTACAACAGGCAATAACAACAACGATTAAATAAGACCAACAAAATAGACTATGGCAACAAAGATAACAAATTATAAACTGTGAAAATAATAACAAAAGGCAGTAAAATATTACAGAAGTATTAACAAAAGTATAATTTGTGGGAGTGTGTGTGTGTGTGCATGCATGACATGGGAAGAACACTGTGTCAAACACCAAACACCATGCTAAAAAGCACCAACTTTCAATTTTGTGGCCCTTTAAAGGCACCACCTATATTGCACTGCACCTCGCTGAGGTAACACCAGCCTCAAAACAGAACTAAGGTGTGGCCCTTTAAAGGCACCACTTAAACAAGAACTACACATCACTTGTTCCCACAGGATGGCAGGAAAATGCTTCTAAGATGTTCTCTCTAGTAAAAATCTTGAGGCGTCTCTCTTGAATGAGGAAGAAGAAATCCCGAAGAAGTCAATGTGAGTCGAAGCCTCTCCACCCAACCTCAGCAACCTTGACAACCCATGATGGTAGGAGTAATTCCTTGCTTGGAATCCTCTGGCAAATAACGTTTTGGATCTGGTTCCTCTAGGGGCAGAGAATTCTATATTATCCAGCAAAGATGTGCAGTCGATGATACCATTCACGAGTTTGAAGAGAAACTGCAGGTCGTAACATTTCCTTCTCAGACTGAGTGGTTGCAGATCATAGTATTTCTCCAGGGTGATAATAGGAACATCCTGAAAGTGGTACCCCAGTCTAAGACCAATCAGTCTAATAAATCTTCTTTGCATCTTATCTAGTATATCGATGTGCAAAGACTGATAAGGAGACCAGACAACAGAGCAGTATTCCATCACGGGACGTACCAAAGTCTTGTAGAGGATTATAAGTGTGAGAGGGTTCTTGAGGTCTTTTGTTGTTCGAAAAATGAAGCCAAGAAGTGATGAAGCCCTTTTTGCTATTTGGCTGATATGCTCATAGGGACTGAGGGTAGGAGTAGTTATGACGCCCAAATCTTTGACCATATCAACCACTTTCAGAATGGCACCGTTTATGCTGTAGTTGTAAGGGTGCACTACAGTACTGCGACTGAAGAACATCGTGAGGCACTTGGCAACATTCATCTCCATAGCGTTTTCATCACACCATTTACTGATTTTATCCAGAGATGACTGGAGTTGGTCTTGGGAGTCTGAGCATGTTACCTCCGCAAATACCTTGATATCATCAGCAAAAAGAAGAAAATTGGATGATATTACCTTGCTTATGTCATTTATGAAAATATCAAACAGCAGAGGACCCAGGTGAGACCCCTGGGGTACCCCAGACGGAACAGGGAACGGATAAGAAAAGCCTCCATCACACTTGACAATGAGCTCTCGATCACTCAAATAACTTCTTAGCCACCGCAGTAGGGATCCACATATACCGTAGCCTTCCAGCTTTGCTAAAAGTAGACGATGGTTAACCTTATCGAAGGCTTTGCTGAAGTCAAGATATATGCAGTCCACTTGTGAAGACTTATTAAATGCTGACATAATGTAGTTTTGGAAGACTAGAAGGTTTGTAGAGGACGAACGACCACGTAGAAAGCCATGTTGTTCAGGGATGATAAAACTGTTAAGTTGGAAGAGTAAATTATCCAAGACAAGACTTTCATATACTTTAGCTAAGCATGGTTGAATGGCAATTGGCCTGTAATTCTTTACATCGTTGCTACTACCAGACTTGAAGATGGGCACAACATAACTTTGCTTTAGCGTGGAAGGAAAAATCCCCTCATCAAGCAGTTTTTTAAAGTAGATTGCAAGGTGTGGGGCAAGGACTTGGGCACAATGTTTGAGAATTGCAGGTGGAATTCCATCAGGTCCAGCTCCCTTGTTAGTGTCAAGACACTCAAGTTTCTTTTGAACATCAATCGCCGAAAAAATGCAGCCGTTGATGGTTTTGTTCAGACCAAAGTTGAAGATAGGCACGTTGACGTCCATGTCACCAAACACCGATGAGAAATATTCTGCAAAGAGATTACATTTTCCGTCAGCTTCGGTAGCATTTGCAGATTCGAAGATCATTCTTGAGGGAAAAGTAGAAGAGCTCTTTAGGTTTTTCACATGTGACCAGAATGACTTTATATTGTGAGGGATGCCTTCCTCCACTCTACTGATGTAATTTGAGTAGCAGATACTGGTTAAAACCTTGCAGTCTCTTCTGGCACATTTAAAATCTTCATAATCAGAGGGTGATAGAGATGACTTATATTTCTTGTGAAGTATTTTCTTAAAAATAATTAGTCTCTTCAGATCCTTGGTAAACCAGCATGGGAAGTTACAATTTGCAGTCTTCTTTAGGGGAGAATGTAGTCTGATACTCTTTCCAAGAAAATCCGAAAACCAGTTAAATGTCGTTTCAGCATCATGAAGCTCATCAAACACAGGGTAGTTGAGGTTATACAGGTCTTTCAACACTAAGTCAACATTGCATCTGCGATAGTTGATGTATTCCCTAGGGCCATCAGAGGAAGTAGACAGAGTGGCATCAAAAGTAAAGAACAAGGCAGGGTGATGTCTATCCTCCTCTAAAAGGACATCCTCAGCAGTTTCAACTTGCAGCCCGTGAATCGATGAGAAAATCAAATCCAGCAACACGCCTCGAAAATTTGGAACTCGGTTGACTTGTTTCAGATCATAAGAAGACGCAGCCTCTAGAAGAAAATGGGAAGAAGGAGATATAATCTTGGAAGATTCGTGGTTGATCCAGTCTGTATCGGGCTGGTTGAAGTCACCCATTAGGAAAATGTTAGTAAGATCCTTTGTTAGGTTCATAACCTCATCAACAATATCAGAGAAGGCAGAATATGTTGAGGAGGGTTGTCCTGGAGGTATATACACATTTCCAATCATAGTAAAAGATGATCCAATTTTGCATAGGATAAAGAGGCACTCGACTGACCTATTTGAAGGAAAGACCTGAGTGCAGGATATACTTTTTCTGATTGCGATGAGTACTCCTCCTCCACTTCATTTGTCACTGGTGTGCTCTGACCTATCGCACCTAAAGACTGTAAAGTCCGTGAGGCCGAGTTCGCTATTACTAACATCAGGAGATAGGTTAGTTTCCGCCAATGAAATCACATCATAGAGAGATGTAGGTGCTGATTTAGCCAACAGGTTGATTTTACTTCTTAATCCATTTACATTCTGAAAATAAAGGTTTAAAGGAGAAACAGCAGATGGGAGACCGTTGGATTTTAATCGTTTTTTGAACTCTGAACTATTGATGGTATATTGTTCTTATATTTTATTGTGAGGTTGAGCTCTCCTTGTTTCTTTCTCTCTTCAAGTTCCGCGGCAATCGATTTATAGTAGTTTTGTTCATTGGGAGTGCGATCTCTTCCAAGTTTGACGGACGAGAAATCTGGATCAACATTTTTGGCCACCTCTGACGAGAATTTGGACAAGACAGAGCGAGCATCTTGCTCACTCTTTAGCAACACTTTCAAAGGTCTGGCTTTGTCTGCAGATTTCTTCCCAACCCTGTAGGCCTTAACAGCTGTGACGCTTAGTTCAGGCAGAGCAGAGTTAATCAGTTTCGAAATTTGATCAAGATCATGATTAATTCTTGTCTGAGTGTCATTGCTGGTAGATTCAGGGAGTCCATAAACCATTATGTTAGAAGCTCGACGATTTCTCTCATTGACTTCAGACACTACCATCTCCATATCAAAGTTACTTCTCGCAGAGTCATTTACTGATTTTTCAAGACTAGCTATTTTGGCCTCATTAACATTTACACGTTGTTCTAAAGACACTAGATTTTTGTTGAGGCCATCTACCTGTTCCAGAATTTGGTCTACTTTTGCAGGCAGAGGCGTAAGCTGATCAACCTTTGTCACTAACTCTCCTATTACTTTTGATAACTGAGACAACTGATTAATCAACAAATTTAAAGGCTGTTTAGAGCTGTTAACACAGTAGCGATAAAACTATTCAACACACTGCCGACCAATATCCGAGCTCTAGACCCAAAGCGATTCAAATCTGCACTTCGCCAGAGCCTACTCAGCAGGCCCTTGTACGCCTTAAAAGAACTGTTTGACGAGCCACTCGCTTTCCCTAATAAAGTCACATCCGTCAGTTCAGTTTAATTGTATATATGTAATATAGTGTTAGTAATTAGTGAAATATTTTAATGACGCAATCTATACAACATTTGTTGGTCAACGATGAAGAGATCAAGTATTTCAAGTAAGTATTTCAAGTATTTAATACAAAAAAATCCAAAATATATCAATAATGTAGCTTACTCATTAGGTTCACGGCTCTGCAAACAAACCTGTGGTGTATTTAAAAATATATTCGAGATTTTTACTGTCTCAAGAAAATATATCTGTTTCTCGTTAAAGCTTTGAGCAAATATTATTCCACAACTTTATCGAACAACAAATTTTTTATACTTTCAATATTTATATTCCTATTAGTAATTTATTCATCGTTAAAAAAATTTAATTCTCGCATAGCTTTTTAATGAAATTGTGGTCCAAGTACACAGACCACACACATCTTACCTTTGGTACGGATGCAACCACTGACCTGCAAAAAACGTGTTTTTATAAATTTTCTACTAGTTGTATAGTAAATTCCTGTAGAATATAAAAGCATATAGTTTGTTTAACTCAACTTAATGTCAAATGTATTAAAATAAAGTACAAACGTTTTTCAATAGGTTAATGAAAATAATGAATTGATAATTATTATGGGAATTAAAATAAGCATTATTTATAATATCAACAAATTTTAATTCTATCAATTCTTAGAAGAATTTTTTTATCCCCTTTAAGGTGTTGACTGCTCTGAATTCCTTCTTCGTCGTTTAACAACGTAGCGCTTAGGAGAGATGCCAACCTGTATATGCAGTTTTAAAATATAATTACTTTCCATGATAACAGACAACCAAAGTTTTTTAATGAGTCAACTCTACGTTATAAGGTCTTAGATGAAATATTATAAACGGGTGATCACATTAACGTAAGCATTTACACTCCAATAGCCGTCGATGTGGTCAAATTGTTATAATGAATTCTTATAAACTTAACATTTACTTATGTAATTCACATTACCTAAAAATAGCATTGTTTTGATAATACATGTATACAGTATAAATAAGCATTTGGTGTGATAAATTATATAACTTTATTTATTTATCCTTATAAAACTAAAATTTATAGAAAAAAGTTCATTAAAACCATAAAATCATTCATGACCTAGGTTATTGAGTTTTAAGAGATTTTAATTTAAATAACTAATAAATTTTATTCAATAATTCTGTCTGACAACAAATAAAAAACATATAATTGAGTATTTGTTTTAAAGTAATTCAAATTTCAATAAGTGATTGGCATTGCGAACGCTATCACTGTATTTTAGAAATGCAATTGGTATTGACCTTCCAAATTATTACTTGCTATTAATATTCAACACAACCCATCTCATGACTAGTAGATAATAGTTTCCAGTTACACGATTTGCATTCCAAATACTTAAACATGATACATTATAACTTTAGGTTGAGTTGGGAAAATATTTCATGAATTTTTTATAAAAATTAAACTACGTTCTTTGTTCATTTCTAAATTGCCAAATACTGTATTACATAATTTTTACATAGTTTTCACCACTTGTTTATGCAATTGAGTGTTAACGGTTGAAACTTTTCAGTAAAATCAATAATTATTATTGATTTGATTTGATTTGATTATTATTATTGATTATTATTTAAAAGTTTCAACTCAATTAATGATACAAAAAAAAACCGTGAAGCTAGTATTTGTCATCTTATATATGCTGATAGAATAATCAAAGTTTTTTAGTATGTTGCAATCGGTACTTTCCTGTTAAAGGGAACATTCATTATTATCGATGATTTTTTCGATATATCGATATTTTAGTTTTTCGATCCATTACGAATTGACAACTGATCTTGGTTAGGCTAAAATAGACTATATTATATGGATTAAGAAATAAAACTGTTCTAAGCTAACCTAACATAACCAACCAAACTTGTTGTACTATTTAAAAATTCCTTTTAATAACAGAAAAGGAAAGTTAAACACGGAATTTTTAAATGTTACACAGCAAGTTTGGTTAGTTACGTTAGGTTATTTTTTTAGAACAGTTTCATTTTATTATTGTTTGTTGATACTGAACAATATTTATCGTAGTTGTCAGCTGATATGTTTCAATTTGTTGATATCGATTTATAGAGAAAAAAATCATCGATAATAATGAATGATCCCTTTAACAGGGAAGTTGTGGGTTCTGGAAAGGCTAGTAACTTTCTATCAGGAACTAAAAAGGCTTGGTTTCACCTGGGCAAGGTTAAGAAAGGGACAACTGAAGATTCGGTTAAACAGTTTGTGTCTGAACAGTTTCCTAACATAGACTGCATCGTGGAAAAGTTGGAAACAAAGGGTACTAATGACAGTTTCAAGATCGGTATAGACTTTGCTGGTAAGGACACCTTCCTAAATAGTTCTATCTGGCCTAAAAACGTAACAGTAAAGCGTTTTTTATTCAGGAAAGCCTCGGAGAAAAACTCGACTCAATCTCAATCAGTGCAGGGACTAGGCCTGAGCTCAGAAGCCCTAGGCCAAACATCAAACAATTAAGTGTGGTGCAAAGTGTCTCATCCACTCATGTAAATAACAATTTGTGTAATATATCTTTTTTAAATGTGCAATGCCTTAGGACTAAGTTTAATCTGGCTTCGCTTTTTTGTTCTGATGCTAAAGTAAATGTGTTCTGTATTTGCGAACATTGGCTAAAGGTAGAGGAACTGGAGTTCTATCCAAAAATTGAGGACTTAATACTATCTTCTGCCTACTGTAGGCTTCATCACAATGGAGGCGGTGTGGCAATATACGCAGACAAAAACTTCGAAACTAAGTGCATTAAATTTGATGATCTCTGTGCTGAGTTTGATATGGAAGTCACAGGACTTGAACTAGTTGGGACATCCATTATTATATTAAGCATCTACCGTTCTCCTGACGGTTCCATTGAAAATTTCTTCGAGCGTCTTGACGCCTGCCTGACTCGACTTTCATCTCTTCGTAAGACGATCCTACTGGGTGGCGACTTTAACATCGCTCTAAACCATGACGAGCTACATACAAGGACTTTCACCAACCTTCTGAGGACTCATGGCCTTTTTATTGCAAATTTTGCTCCAACCCGTGGAGATCGTTGCCTCGACACGGTGGCTACAAACCTGGACACCTGGGCCTTTGAGGTGGACGTGACCGAACCTCTTGTTGCTGATCACAAAGTGGTGACTATAAGGACTAACATCGCCTCGGTGAGTACCACTTCAGATTTTCCTAGTTGGCACTCAGAATATAGTAGAAGTTTTAGAAATATTAAAGAAGATATTCTTCCACATTTCAGACATGCTTTGTCTCTAGTAAACTGGACTGTCTTATTAATGGACTTAAGTCCTGAGTTAGCCCTAGAAACATTTTTTAATGAAATAAATGACTTATTTAACATCTACTTTCCTGAAAAGATTAAGGCAAAGGACCGTAGTACTAAGCCTAATTCTAAGTATGTGGAACCGAAAGTAAAGGCTAACACGTGGTATACTCCTGAGCTGTCTAGATTTAAGGCACTAGTTTTAGCCATTAGAGATAGGTATGTGTCGACTACATGTCAGGAAACTAAAGAACGTCTTAGACGCTTGTACTTCAAACAAAGAGTACGTATAAGGTTAAGGTCGATGATGCTAAGAGACTCGATACTATAAGTAAGATTTAAGGTGCACTAAATCCATGTAAGGCGGCTTGGTCTTTAGTTAATAGTAATAGAAGCCTCTCAAAGCAAAATACAGCCCTATGTAAAGCTAGCCCAGACGATTTCAACAAATTTCTGTTGGGTAACGTTGAGAAACTGGTTTCGGAGATTCCATCAGTGGCTGACGATCCTGCTGAAAATGTCCCACGTTCAAATGTCAACCTTGTACGATGGCAGAGAGTAACTCCTTTGGAGATAGTAAAGATCGTGTCGGGGTTTAAATCCTCACGTAGCCCGGATATCTACGGCATGTCAACTGTTGTCCTCAAGGCCATAGTGGATGTAATTGCTCAACCTCTATCCATGATTATAAATGGCTGTCTGAGCATTGGAATTTTTCCCGATCTTTTGAAAGTTGCACGAACGGTCCCCATCTATAAAAAGGGCGATCCTTCAAACCTAAACAGCTATAGGCCTATTTCTGTAATTCCTGTGTTTAGTAAAGTAATAGAAACCATCATCAAGAATCAACTAGTAATTTTTTTTGAATCAAACAACCTTTTTTCCGATCTTCAACATGGATTCAGGCGTAATAGATCTACTGTGACTGCGATGGCCGAACTTGTAACCAGAGTGCAGGATGCTTTTGAATCTTCGGACACGTTGGCATTGACACTTTGCGACCTGAGCAAAGCATTCGATTGCATCTCCCACAAAATCCTAATTGACAAACTCGAACGTTATGGTGTGGGTGGTGTCGCCCTACACACATTCAAATCCTATCTTGGTAATAGAAGGCAAGTGGTCTCTTTGAGTGGTGCAAAATCCCAGGCCATGACTGTAGCCCATGGAGTTCCCCAAGGCTCGATTATGGGGCCTGTACTGTTCCTTGTCGCCATAAATGACCTCGAATTAAATGGTATGGCCCTTAGATTTGCGGATGACACTACCATCTTCTCGTCTGGTGCAAATCCTACTCTTGCACTTGAGACAGCTGACATCCAATTTGAAGAAGTGAAACACTGGTTTGCGTCCAACAAATTAAAATTGAATGAAGACAAGACGCAGAGACTTACTTGTACTCTCAGTCACCACGTACAAGATGTACCAAACGTAAATCTTCTTGGTTTTGCAATTGATCCAAAACTTGCTTGGGATAAACACATCCAATCAGTTGGAAAAAGACTGTCCAGGGTGGTCCATCTACTTCGGAAGTTGACTAGGCTTGTCAGTAAACCTTATTTGATTATAGTGTACCATGCTCTGTTCCATAGTATTTTAAGCTATGGTCTCCTTCTCTGGGGCCATGCACCATCATGTCTTGAAATTCTCAAATTGCAGAAGAAAGCAGTACGTATTTTAACTTCTAGTAAAAGAAATGACCATTGCAAACCTCTGTTTGTCAGCACCGGTATTTTAACTATTGTCAGTCATTACATTTTTTTGTCAGCCGACCATGTGAAGGCAAACCTACATAAATTCCCTACAAGAAATACTGTTCATAGCCATGGTACAAGACATCGCTCCGACCTGGACATACCGTTCTGCCGGCTGTCTAAAACCAAAAACTCTTTCCCAACGCTTGCCCTGAAGATTTACAACCACTTGCCTACGTCAATCAAGAACCAAGGGGAAACGGCCTTTCGTACAGCCCTGAAAAACTTGTTGAGGGAGAAACCATACTACAGCCTACAAGACTTTTTTAATGAAAAACTCTTAAGTCAATAAGCCTGCGGCAAAATCATCCACCGCCAAAGTACTTTTAAATACAGTTCATACTTCAATCTATGGAAGTTTTTATGTATATAGTGTAAATAGAAAAAAGAAGAAAATTGACGCAACCTATCCGGCTTTGCTGGTCTCGGTCAAGGAGGAGGTAATTAAAAAAGGTAATTAATTACCTTGCAATCTTATTCTGAAAGAAATCATCAACAAATTCGCAGCTGGTGTAAAGAGGTTAGAGCACGGGACTTTAGTCCTGAAGGCTTGGGTTAAGATCTTGCTAGTCACCAACAACAATAATTAATTTGTGTTATGCGTTAATGTTATAACCTAGAAGATTTGAGCCCACTTTAAGTTTTTGGTCAATCTGTATAGAAAAAAATAAGAGGGACATTGGAAGATTATTATTTTGGTAGTTGAATTCTCTCTCCACTGAAAATTACTAATGGTTTAATAACTAAAATTACTACAATTATTATTACCTTTACCAAAATAAATTATACACTCATTAAAGTACAGAATTTTAAAAGCAAACGTCTTCTAGGGTACTTTATAAGCGTTTTTTAATGCTTTACTCATAACCCCAATAAACAATTATGGAACCCTTCAAACTGATTTTAGTTCGTTTGATAAATATAATCTAGTAAGAATTACATTTGTAAAGATAAGTAATAAGTAAAAATTACATTTGTATTTTGAGGCCCATTTAACGGTATTGCATTTTACTAGCAGAGATATTTAATTTGATGTACATGCCCACCTATGCTTACATTTAAGAATCTTTGCTTACTCTTCATGTATCGTCCTCCATTTGAGATGGAGAGTCAATAAGCCCATGAAAAACACGGTATTAACGTCCATGGAAGATGTGCGGAGTTTAAGCTTTCTAACTTTTACAGTACTTTTAAAAAAGTAGGTGGATTGGGACTTAAAACTCAGCATGTATATTTAATCGCCAGTGTGGTAGAGCTGTTTGAAAATTAATCAGTCCTCCTTTTGACTAAGACGTTGTAATACATATCTTGCGTGCAATTAAGACATTGTCTCTGCCTGCATCTGGGACTGGGATTTAGTCTGTATTACTGTTTCGAGTTGTAATTATGGAGCCAACTCAACTGTGCCGGTTTTATTTCATTTCAATTCATCACAAGTCATCATTTCATTTCAAGTTCATTACAATTCATCCCTAAATGACACCATGTCCTAAGCTAACAATGATATGTATCTAGCCCATTTTTCCCCTTTTCTTCATTGCCTGTACTATAAACTAGAATTAGCAAAATAAACGGGGATAGGCCAACTCAGTGTGGTGGTCCGATTTAAGATGAGGAAAAGTGTTATGCCCTCCGAAGGGTCCAGTCCAACTCCGCGCGGTGGTCACTTTTAGTGTATAGTCCGACTGTGCGGTGGCCACATATAATCCCTACGCTACCCATTAATCTTTAACTTGTACTTGTTGTGCTCTCGGATGAGATATGATATGTTTAATACAAACTAGTCTCTATATACCTTGTATATCAAAAGTAATGTTACACTTTTTTATTTGTTCATAGCTACATTATTCATGTGGCAGGTTAGGTTTGGGTTAGGTTAGGTTGATGATACATTCAATTACGGTTCAAATACGGTTCAATTCAAATGAAACATTATCTTTTGTATTTGTTAACTTTATTTTATTAGTCACTGTGGTTTCGCATAGTTCTAAATTATGTACATTTATAACAATTTCAAACTTATATTACAAACTCTCAGCAGTCGAAGCAGTGACAGCCAAAATTGACCACCGCGCGGAGTTGGACATGTGCCGCGAGGGACCCGAAATGACCACCTCACGGAGTTGGACAGTCGATTTTGACAGGTTTCTGACCACCGCGCGGAGTTGGGATAAGCCTAAACAAGCCATATGAAAAATTATTTAAATTTAAATTACAACAATGTCATGTGACATAATTCGTGTAAAAGTCGTGGTGACAGATGTGATTGGAGAACACGTGTATCTTCAGAAGCTCTATCTAATGAAAAATGTTTGTATTTCCTTCGTTTTAAAATATCGCACTTTTTTACTCCTTTATTTAAGTCAGTGTCTAATGTGTTAAGTATAAAGTAGTGTAAGATAGGAAACCAGTATTCCATAATCTCGGGATATTTATACTTTATGTTTCTGATTAATGACAGATCCAAACGAATCAAATACGTGATGAGCGAACTTAGTCATTACATTCTCAGTCTTTTCTGAAATTTAACTTATTCTCGGGTTATTATCGGATAATAATTCCCAATTATGTATTTTTACGAATCTAATATTTATAAAGTAAAATAAATTGTAGTTTTTAAAATAATTTTAACAGATTTGACTAATTTTTGCTATCGTATTATTTGTAATTAATTATTTTTGTATCACTTTTCCTTTGTAATATTTATCACACATGTTTATATGCTAATGCCTTATCTCTAAAATCCATTTAGTTTTCTTTAAATCAAATAATAATAAAAAGACTCTCCCATACACAGTCGTCCTATAAAAAAAAAATGTTTACCACATTGCAAATAATTTCATTAAATAAGCGACTACAGCAGAAGGTGCTTGTTAAGAGTTATACAATTTGTCTCTCCATCTCCAACCCACTTAGTATAATACAGCCCTGTCTAGCAACAAAGGACCTGTTTAAATATTGATGTTGTAATTTAATCTCTCTCTTGTTGCAAATTTCTATTTAAAAGAAAAAATACATTTAAATGTACATTTCTTACATAATAGTTGCCTCCTTGTCCTATAGGTTAGGTTTTCTTAAGAGTATCTCAAATGCTATTATATTTTACTAATAGCTTTACAGATATGGTTAAGACACATGTTAATATACTAGGTCCCCAAAAGAAAAGGTATGTAAAATAATTGTTTGTTATGTAGTTTATTCAACTTTAACTTATATAACGAACTAGTAATAAGCTGTAATACAAACATCTAAAATCCTTATTCACTCTACATAAATATTCTCTTTAATGTCAACATTGACATAATAATGTTTATAGAATTGTTTTAAGATAATATTGGTTAATAGAATGGATGTCTTAGAAGGCTCAATCAGAACAGTGGATTTATTAAATGTGGATTTATTTGTGAAATACTTTAATTTGAAATATGTGCCTAACTGTATTAATTTCCTTGTTGAGTAGTTTGTTCTACAAATATAAATGGTCAATGGGTTAAGATTAGTAAATTAGTCAAGGTATGAATAAGCTTAATAGTTTTAGAATTGATCTGAATGACAAAATTATACTAAATGTATTGGCTATTTTATTTAAATATTTTAAATGTACATTACAGTGAAATAACCTCTGTTACTCATGCTTAATTATTGACGCTTGCAACGACCAAAAATAACCAATTATATTTAGATTTTTCAACGAAAAATCTATAATCTACTATTCTTTGTTCCCGAAACAAAAACTAGTTGGTAAATTCCTTAAGTATATCTTTAATTTACCACCGTTCATTTGTCATTACTTATAGTTTATCAAGGAAAATATTTTTAAATAGGTTCTGTTGTTAAATGTTTTTAACTGCCTTAGCTACGTTGTATGAATTTTAAATATTGGTGGCCTCGGATGCGAAATTGCTGTCTCTGATATGACGCCACAGGCTACAGCTGAAACTCATTTAAAAAAAAGGAGATATTTCAGATTACTCCTAACTCTGTGAATCCATTTTGCGTTCCAGTAAAAACACATTAAAAAGGTATTTACTATTATTTTACACATGTAATTCTGTTAACAATATTACTCCATTAAATCTGTTCTCGGTACATATTTGCATATTAATTAAAAATAAGGGATTTTACAACTTTTTTCTGGGTAAGTTACACACCTTTAGTTTGTTATTCACCTTATATAATCCTTAGGGATCTCACCTTGGTTATCAATGTATTTGCATTTGTTTTTAGAACTATGAAGGCTAAGTGTTAAACTGTATACGAAACTTTAGCGATTATTTCCCTCCAGGGTTTAAGTGAGCTATTTTTGCATAGAAAAATATAGCAAAGTAACTGGTGACCTGCTTAGTGCTTAGTGCTATCATAAATATTTTAAATATTGTTGTTATTGGTTTAGTTTACTAGTAGGATGTTTTAAATGTGTAATTAATGCCATAATATTTATGTTTTAATAATCAGTTATAAAAGTCGACATGTTTTAAAACGACAAATAGTTTTAATGAATCTGTATAGGCCTACATATCCTACCTTAAGTTCTACCTAAAATACGGGTTTGTCGTTTATAATATGATTTTTGTTTAGCAAGCAAACCATTAGCAATTGACATATAAACTAACTTATCTAATAAATATACCAATGAAATGAGAGTGCACTGAAAATTACTAATTTCTTAAGGAGTATCTATTAAAGAACCCTTTAATCTTGAAGATAATCGACCAGGAATTGATTTGACTTGATTAAGACCAAACCACGGTAAACCCCAGAGGAATACTATTAATCAGGTGACAAAGATGTAATTTAGATTCTGGTTCTTCTGTTAAATCCAACAATTAATGGAGTACTTTTGTAAAATATATTGCCTTACAGGGTTTTATATACGTTTCTCCTTGTGAAAAGGTCACAAATAATTAAAAAAATCATGAGAAATGTTATTGGTAAAGGTTTTTTTACATAACCTAACCCTTTATATTAAACAATGCACATTTCCACCAACATATTCGTTTGATAAGCACACTAAGGCCACATATTTTAAAATTTAATAAATAACCTGCTCTTGGTAATATTACAAAGTAAATAAAAGTGCCACTCTTTTTGAAGCAATTTAAATAGAAAACAAGTTCCCAAACAGAAACAAATAATTAACGTACTGCGTACGTTTTTTGAATTAACAAAACTGCTATAAGATTAAATTAAATTCATTTGCATCATATATATGTTTATTTATCAATGTTTTGGTACAAATGTTTAAAACAAAGTTATAGTACCCATATAAACAATCTCGCTATTTTATTTATTTCGATAACGGGATGGTATCACCTTGACACATTAGAGTTGATCCTTACCCCAACAGCACAATGGGCTTGTTGGGAGCTGGTAACAAGTCTATTGGTCCAAGTCTCCAAGCCCGGTTTAAACTCAGGGTTCCAAGTCGGTAGGCTTGGTTTTGACTTTGGATTGACAACTTTTTCGGGACTTGGGGAACCAAGCCCAATTTTAGTAGGCTCATATTGGACTTGGCTTAGACTCATATTGGAATTGGTTTTGGTACATGTTAGACTTGGGAAAACAAGTTCACACTGGTAAACTAACTCAGAACTTCGTACACAACTTTTTTTGTTATAGCTCTCAATAAATATTAAAAAAAATCTATACGTCATAACTCTAAACAAAGTGGAAAAAACATGAATGTTGATGATACTAATGAAATTGTCTTATTAGTGTTTAACTAAGATGTTTGAACAATAATCACTGCGTGATTAGAGAAGACAATAATAATATATGCTGCAATAATAATAATACAATATATATTTAACGTAAAAACAATTTCCCACCATTCAATTTACATTCATATTTCAGTTAAACTTTTTGACATAAAAAATAATTAATTTTTTCATTAACGATACAAAGAAAGATTCATGAGATAAAAATAAAAAGGGTCATATTATAAGTCTCAAGTGATAAAAAATCGGTAAAATTTATAAATTAATAAATTATCTGTTGGGTCCAGAAAACAAGACATTCACGTTTCAAGATCATTTATTACTACATGTAGTAAAAACAATTTCCACTGTTGTACTCCCTCTTCATCTTCAACTTCTTCCCCGACTTCAACTCCTTCGCCTGCTTCCAAAGGTCTATCAAAAATCGTACAATCGCATTAGAAACTGTGAAAATTAAGAGTAGTATTATAAGGTAACGTATCAAATAAAGAATACACCTCCCATAACCTCGTTAAGAGGAGGCTTAAAGGAATTAAGTGTCGGCCTGGTGATAGGATGAGGAATTAACCCTGCTTTTTAACAAATAACACAGTTTAAAACTGTCAAATGATTTCATTTTGGAGTTGTTGCCTTGAGATTGTTAACATAATCCTTGGTAATCTTAATGGCTACCGGTTTCGACAGACTTAATGTGTCATTGTCAAGCCTAGCCGTGGTTGTCGCTCCAAGGAGGTCTAGACCTTCCTCCCCCTTCTACCATTACTAAAGATAAGCACCGCCTAGACTCGTCCAACTAACCATGAGTCCAAATGCCTTATCTGCCTGTTCGTATAGAACAGACCTACACCCTGAACACGCAGCCGCGCAGTGATCATTAGTTGTATGGCCATACAGTATAATTTCTTCGTAAAGATGTTTGTTTTTGCGTTTTACAGACTTTTTGACAACCTCCTAGGAGCGACAACCACGTTTAGGCAATGATACCTGTAGTGTGTCGAAACTGGTGGCCATTAAGACTAATAACGATTATGTTAGCAATATTACGTTGATCAATATTTTGATTTTTTTTTTTTGCAAAATGGCGATGTGTTCGGACATTATGGATAACTATAAATCAACTACAAACATCCTTACCTAATCATCTAAACAAAAGATAGCTTTTGAGTAATACCGACTATCAAATTACAATAAACGTTAATTTACTACAATAATTGATAAATAAATTGAATTTAGGCTTTGAAACAACTGACTTTGAAGCAATAAGATAAATTACTTTCAACCAGAACAATTTCTGAGGCACCTAAACGGTGAACATTCCCGGAATGCACATGAAACAAGACGACAGTGAATGATAAAAATATATCACAAACAGCAATATATACTATTCCAGATCATATCAAATAACAGCAACACAAGGCCCTGTACTGCCCCACAACACTATTGGATGTGGTACCCTTAGCGGGTTGCCGGAATTTTATCCCCCTGGAATTTTACCCCCTGGGCAAAGGTGAAGTCACTATGACGTAGTAACCTGAGCGTTCAACTTATTCCTACGGTTGGCCATTGCAAAGTCTTCCTCCATAATAATTACTTCTAATTACAACAAATAACCAACACTTTTTAATGAGCGTGGTACAACCAAAGAGCACATAATGGTGCAACCACCTATGTGCAACCTACGGCCAACGTCATAGCAAAGTCTTCCTCCATAATAATTCCTTCTACTTACAACAAATAACCAAAACCTTCTTAATGAGCATGGTGCAACCACCAAAGTGCAACCTACGGCCAACGCCATAGCACAGTCTTCCTCCATAATAATTACTTCGGAGGCGAGAGGAAAGCGTAAGCTCCTCAGGGAGGGGGAGCTGTCTATGACAGCTCCTCCTCCAAGACCGCTGTGAGTCGACTTTGTTCAGCAAAGTCGTACTGTGCTATGCACAGCCTGCAAGGGGTGCCTCTGCACTCGCTGAAGGCAGCGGATCTAGCGCTGGCTGTGTCGTGACTAGACAGCCCTAGGGTAGGGAGCGGCTGCTCTAGTACTGGCCTTGGGCGGAGGTGACAATCACCAATCCGGCCAAGGCCCAGATAGCTAATGTTACCGCCAACTGTTACAGGTATGTGTGCAGCTGTGACAGGACTGAGCTGGAGACGATGAGGGGTCCAACCCCGAAAGGGTCCAGTCTTGGATATTAGCAGGCGTAGTGAGTGGGTCACGGTTCGGCTGCTAAACTGCTAACTTTTTTGCTTTTCTTGTTTTAGTAATGGCTGAAAGTAAACGAACGGAATCATTACCCCAGGTGGGTACCTGCTCAAGCGGGGAATCCCACTCCTCCTTTTTGGAGGACAAGCCCATGGATTCTGGGGAGGGCAACGATCAGCTTTCCTTTAACAATGATAATGTTACTGTGCAGAACACCGCTATGGAGACGGAACCTGGGGAGATCTTGGACACGCCAGAGGTCTTCTCGAGAAGTTCCTTAACAGCAAGAACTCCACCCAATTCATCAACTGATGTGCTTGAGCTTTGCCACAGGTTAGATGCGGACCTGAACAAGCCACTAAACACCAGCAGTGCTGGCGACTCTCCATCTCTGGCGGATGTTTCGTCTGACTCTGAGATCACTTTTACAGTTATGACCAAAACTGAGTACAATATGTCTGTTAGAGAAAGGAAAAAGGCTGAGGGCACGTGGATCCCTAACAGACAGTGGAGAAAGAGGAAGCGAGAGGCCTTGAGTTCTCCTGGGGAAGGTTCAGGCGTATCACCGATGCGTAGAACCGGATCCGATAGTAACCCTGGGTCGTCTCAAAATCCTCCTCCTAAGAGAAATAAAAACTCTAATCAATCAGCAGATGGACTCGTTGCAGGAAAGGCCAGCTACAGAGATCAGCTTGTGGGTCACAAGTTGGCAGTAGCTCCAGCGGCCTATCCCGATGCGAGATTCTCTGTTGAGGAATGTGATTTGTTGCAGGACAAACTGATGGAGTTGGTGTTTGGTGATGACGGCGCCAACATTCCTCATCAGTTTGAAAAAATTTACCATGAGAAGGGTGCTCTTGTCGTAACTTGTGGTAATTCTGAAACAACTGACTGGCTAAAGAGGGTGGCACCGAAGCTGGCGCTGGGAAGTGAGGGGAGTATGGAGGTCATTGTAGCAGACTATAAGGATCTGTTGCGCACGACCAAAGTGCTCCTACGCACTGACAGGCGCTTGGCCAAGGTCGAAGCCTCTAAAGTGTTTGTTCAGATTGAGCGGCAAAATCCTGGTGTCACGACAAAGGACTGGCGCGTCATTGGTGGGAAGAGGAAGGATGATCATCAGATTCTTGTTCTTGCTATTGATGAAATGAATGCGCAGGTTCTGAAAGATCGTGGCTGGATTATCTATCTGGGTCTGGGGAAAATACAGCTCAGAGTTATCTCTGGTGCTCCCTCTGATGACTCAGGTCCTTCAAGCGAACCTACAACACAGTAAGGCTGCCACGGCTGTGTTCTGTCTGAGCACGGTTAAGCAGTCCTTAGATTATGCCTTGATTCAGGAACCCTGGATCAATAATTTTAGAATTGCGGGGATGGGAACTATAAAGGGTAGCATCTTCTCTGCATCTGTACCACACCCTAGAACTTGCATTTGGGTTAAAGAGGGGCTAAAATGTAATCCAGTTCTAGAGCTTTGTTCGAGGGACGTAACAGTAATTAAGACTGTATGTACTAAATCCAACATAAAACTGCTGCTGGCCTCTTTTTACATGCCACAGGGCGACGATGGACTGTTCCCATCGGCCGAGGTCAGAAGATTGGTCGACCTCGCACACGAGTCTGGATCCGAACTCGTGATAGGCTGCGACTCCAATGCCCATAATACGGCCTGGGGATGCAGGGACACTAACAACCGAGGTAGGTCACTTCTAGAATACATAGCTTCTTGCGGCCTACTCGTTGAAAATGTAGGCTCAGAACCAACTTTTTTAAGCAGGATAGGCCAATCAGTAATTGATCTTACCCTGTGTTCGGCGGGTATGGCTGACAGGATTATTGACTGGTCAGTGTCCCTTGAGCCATCCCTGTCTGATCATAGGCACATTGTCTTCGGGTTGGGGAATTTCTGCGGCGAGGTTCGCTTATTCAGGAGCCCAGTTAAAACCGACTGGGCATCCTTCAGAGCTGATCTTCGGGGCAGAATTGCCTCGAACCTTAACACATCTCCTATAAACACAGTTGATGCGCTTGACGAGGCGGCAGATCGTCTAACTAGGTGCATAGTTACATCCTTTGAGGATAATTGTCCTTTGAGAAAGGGAAAGAGCAACAGGGCTAGTTGGTGGGGTCCTGAACTTGCCTCTCTTAGGAAGAGAGTAAGGGCCCAATTTAGGCGAGCAAAGATAACCAATAATTGGGATATATACCATACAACTCTCACAGAATATAACCATGCAGTACGTAAGGCCAAAAGGCTTTCATGGAAAAATTTTTGTGGAAATTTAGAGAGTATCAAGGATACTTCTAGAATACATAAGGTACTTGTTAGAGACAGGCATGTTACTTTGGGTGCCGTTGAGGGACCGGATGGTGTAATGGCTTTTGAACCTACCGAAATACTAAAGGTTATGGTAAAAACTCATTTCCCTGGTTGTATTGTTTCTGAAGTGCAGCAGGAGGAGGTGAGTCCAGAGCGGCCTAACCTGGGCCGTCGTGCCACTCATTCTATGTGGAGCACTGCTTGCCGCATAGTCACCTTCAGCAAAGTAAGATGGGCTGTTGGCTTATTACGACCCTTCAAATCGCCGGGTCCTGATGAGGTAAGACCTGTTTGTTTGCAGGAGGGTCTTGATACAATTATACACCCACTCTGTAAACTTTTCAGAGCCAGCTTAGCCTTAGGACACATTCCCTTAGGGTGGTGTAATTCGCGTATCGCATTTATTCCTAAACCAGGAAGGGATAGTTACACTGACCCTAAGTCATTTAGACCCATTTCTCTATCTTCTTTCTTTCTTAAGATCCTAGAAAAGTTGGTCTCAAGATATATGATGGATACAGCTCTTAGGACACATCCTTTACATATTAATCAGCATGCGTATGTCTCAGGAAGATCATGCGAGACTGCGTTGCACCAACTTGTAAGCAAGATTGAGAAAGCTCTAAAGAGCAGTGAAGTGGCCCTGGGTGCCTTTCTCGATATTCAAGGTGCTTTTGACAATACTGGTACTCCAGCGATTCTTAATGCGGTGAGAGCAAGAGGTTTTCACGGTATAATTTGTAGATGGATTGAATCCTTGCTTCTCAGTCCACAATGATACGATCGAGGCAAGAACTACTCGAGGATGTCCTCAGGGGGGGGGGTTCTTTCTCCTCTACTTTGGAATTTGGTAGCAGACGACCTTATGAGGACCCTCAACGAAAGTGGGGTTTTCGCCTTAGGTTATGCTGATGATGTTGCAATCCTTGTGGTTGGAAAGTTCCACGGAACCATAACTGACCTTATGAATAGAGCTTTAAGGGTAGTGGACCGTTGGTGCCAGGAAGTTGGGCTCTCTATAAATCCCAGGAAGGTTGTAATGGTACCCTTCACAAGAAGGAGGAAACTGGATGGGATCGGCCCACTAAGACTGCAGGGTACTGTAATAGAGCTGCAGAATCAGGTGAAGTATCTTGGTGTAATTTTGGACAGATCACTTCACTGGGGACCACACCTTCAAAAAGTCATTGAGCGTGGCAAATGGTCCCTTATGGCATGCAGGCGGATGGTAAGTGGCACATGGGGGTTACAGCCTAAACTTATGCACTGGCTGTATGTATCTGTTGTTCGACACGCCCTTACAAATGGTTCGCTTGTGTGGTGGCCAAAGATGGAATCAACTATAGCTGTTAAAGCTTTAGCAGGAGTTCAGAGGCTTGCTCTTATTATGATAACTGGGGCAGTAAGTAGCTGTCCTGGAGCGGCACTTGACTGTCTGCTTGACATGCTACCTATTGACATTTATATTAAGGTGGTAGCAAGTAAAACAGCCCAACGCCTTAGATGCGAAAACTTATGGATAGCCTCAGGGAACAATAAAGGGCACTCTAAAATTGTTCAGGTGGTACATAATGATGAATTGGACTTACCTTCAGATCACATGTCCAAAAAATACTCCTTTGGAAAGCCTTTCAAAGTACTAATACCAGATAGGAAGGATTGGTCTGGCGGAAAAGGACCCATACCCACAGGTGACTTAGAATGCTATACTGATGGTTCTAAGATCAAAAATGGGGGCACTGGAGCAGGTGTGCATTGGATGAATGGAGGCACTGGTATTTGTCTTCCAATGGGGGTGTACCCAACTGTCTTTCAAGCGGAGGTCACTGCCATTCTAGTTTGTGCTCAAGAACATCTTAACAAAGATATCAGAGACAAAACAATCAACTATAATATTGTGGTATAATTACCTCGTCAAGTAATCCAAATGAAATCATTTGATTACTTGACGAGGTAATTATACCACAATATTATAGTCATTTATAGTAATCCAGGGGCCATCAACATGGAATTTAAAACAATCAATATCTTTACTGATAGTCAAGCGACCTTAAAAGCATTAAACTCTTACGAATTCAACTCCAGGCTCGTGTGGGATTGTCTTGCTTCTGTGTCTGAGTTGGGTAGGAGAAATGACCTTACGCTTTGCTGGGTACCAGGACACTCAGGCATTAAAGGAAATGAAGCTGCAGACAGATTGGCAAATACTGCCTCTGCGACATCATTGTTAGGCCCGCAACCCTTCTGTGGCATCTCACGAAACAGTGTATGTTCTGCGTTTGCGTCATGGGCCAAGGAAAAGCATCGCAAACGCTGGGTCGATGTTCCCCTTCTTAGGGTCAGCAAGCTTACTCTGTTTAGGCCTTCCAAAAAGGTTGCCTGTGACCTCTTGAGACTAGACAGACGAAGAATTAAATTAATTGTTGAACTGATAACTGGTCATGGAAGATTCAGGAAACATCTACAACGGATGGGCTTATATGATGGTGAACCGATCTGTAGGTACTGTGATAGGTCAGAAGAGACAGCTGATCACTTACTCTTTGATTGTAATGAGCTCTCTGACGCTAGATCGATAACTCTTGGAAATATGGCTAGAGGTAGATTTCTTCCTGAGGATGAACTAATTGGGAAGCTACAGGCATTCATTGGGCGCCTCAACTTGTAGGTCAACAAGAAAGCAATTAAGTATCTGGGGTGTGCAATAATTCGATTTCGGATGAAGTGCTTTAAGGTCTCGACCTGCCCCTGTTAGATAAGATAAGAAAAGATAATAATTACTTCTACTTACAAAAATAACCAAACCTTAATACCCAACCTTAATATTTTTTTTACTATTGATATTGTTACCACTATTGTTATTGTTCACTATTTTGTTGTGAGTTGTTATGTTGTGAATGTTTTTCATTGTAAAGTGGCTATGCCGTTGGGAAATAAAATAAAATAAAAAATACAAGGTTCAACAGTTAGCTCCGACAAAAAAAACTGGACGTTAATTTACAATTTTCCTTCTTAGTATCTAACATCGACCGTGGGATTTTACTGAAATGAATGTAAATAGGTTAACATTTTTGGAGAGACTCTATGGCCAGAGTACTTGTTTAAAAGAAAAATTATTACCATAGAATATCTAAATGTAGCTAACCACAAATAACTTTATGATTTTTTTCAATCTAATGTATGGAAAAGATACCTCCATGATATTTCATGCTATATAGTGTTATATTTGATCATTATCTAATAAATTGTATTTGCAAGATATGTTGTATTGTGAATTGTAACCAACAAACACTATAAACATTCTAATATTGTAGGCAACACAATAATCCTTTTAGGTATTTGAAAATAAAACACAAATCAGTTTTATTTACTGGAATATGTCATAAATGTATTATTTAATCAATATTTTAGAATAATGTCAATGATAAAATGTACAATGTATAGCTTTGCTTGTCTACCGCATGCCACTATGTGGGATTTGCAAGAAACTAAATAATACGATTGGGTTGGTTTCAACACAGCCCTTAGAGTCCAATAAGTTAATTAATATCGTTTCCAGGAAACAATGTGAATGTTGGTTGTGTTGCTAGCCTAGTGGTTATTGTCTCGGACTTCGGTGCGAGGGACGGGTTCAATCCCCGGCACATCAACTAAACATTTACCTTTCGTAGTCTCTCGTGAAATGCCACTGGCATTGAAAAAAAAAATAGTTATGGAAAAAATAGAGTATGGAGACAATGCAACTAAACCTTAAGTGATCGACATTAGGTCACACATTGTTTTTTCTCAAAGCCAGTGACACTCTATAATGCAAGTCAGAACCGTTTTAAGAGAAGGGTTTGGAATCCCGTAGATATTGCACAAAAGTCAAATATATTAACCATTACGATCGCACACTTAACTTGTTTTTTAACACACAGTCTCAAAAGCTAGTTAAATAGAATGTCTTAATACTTAATGAACCGTTAAGTACAAGGCCGTTCGGTACTACACCGAACCTAACCTTGTGAGTCTGATTCGGTACAGGGAAAATTTAACGTATAACCCGCTTTTTAGATACCTTAACATATTTAACCATTCTAGTACCTCATAATATTATACAGAATGTTAAATATATTATATATTATGAGCAATTATAGCTAGATTAACTCAAATAACACAACAAGCAAGCTCGCTATTATCTTAAAAAAGTATTTAGCTTTAAAAAAAAAAACTTTCTAACCACAACATCTTTGAAAGTTTTCATTTACAAAAAATACTAATATAAACCGCTACAAATAATATCTAAGTTTACGCCAAATTAATAATGTGGACAAAGTCTAAAAACTAACTTCAATAAAAACATTTTTGCAGAGTTAATAACTGTTTCAAGATTCTGCAATGTTAACGAAGCAGCCATGTTTGTTGTGTTAAAGCTATCTTACATGGGGAGCGGTAGGAAAAGCCGGATGGTTCCCATCTTCTTTCACTAGTCTCTAACACAGAAGTTCTCAAAGGTTTTGGTCACACGACACACTTTCGTGACCCGTCTATTTAATAATTTTAATTACTGTTTTGATTTTGGTGTTCACGAAATATTGCTGCTGATATATTAAAGGGGTAAGTTAATAAATGGCAGGGTGTTCAGTTGTGTTTAATTTACTACTTTAATTATTAATTACTGATATTGACCAAGAGCACCGGAAGAATTGGTCCACACAGCGGGCTCAACATGGAATTCTGATTCTATGAACGGGTCATAGAAAGCAGTTTTAAACGAGATAGGTGTATATAATCAAATGTTTAAAAATATAATACACGTTTGGTGATTTTTGGCCGAAGCTACACTAACACGTTATCTAATAATAAAGCATAGCCAGCTTTATTACATGCTTTGTGCAGTAAACCAGCGCAAGATAACAGTATTATTTTAACAAAATACTCTAAAGTGTCCTTTTTGCATTATAGATTTTTGGTATTGAGAAGTTATGTTGAAGCTGATAACATCAATCATCAACTGTTGGTAATTTATAATTCAGGTTTGGTATTTACTTGTTGGACGAAGTTACATGTTTTGTGTAAAAAGAATGAAATAAAAAAATTCAAATAAAGGTTTTTCAGTGATTTTTATAATTATTCGGCATACTTTAAGATTTCGGAAACGATTCTTAACAACATAAAGATCCAACCGTTTTTATTTTTAAAGGTAGAGCAAGATTATCTTAAACTTGAGAGTTCAGTTCAAATAATTTATGTTTAACTATGCTGTGGAGTAAGTTACGCCGATGGTTATAACGATTTCATTTTATTTATGTTAGCTGCAATTTAAAGAGAAAAAACTATACCATTACTCAATTACGCAATACGATGTCTCCAGTTCAAAGAAGCAATTACTTGTAAGCGTAAACCTTTAATATAAATTTGAAACTTATTTTAACTTAAACATTTCACGTCTTGATTATTGTTTAAACTTTTCAGAGAATGTCATTCAATTATAGTGAGCGTAAAATATCAAATCTATATGACCTCGATTTTGTAAAATAAATTTGTTATCTTTGAACTTGTTTTGCTGTATATTATGGTTATTTATAATGTCAAAACATACATATCAAATACAATAAATTAATACTTGAAATATAACAGACCAGCTAGTTAGTTACTGTGTTACTTACTGTAATC
The DNA here is from genome assembly GCF_028750875.1 of Macrosteles quadrilineatus. Taxonomy (NCBI): domain Eukaryota; kingdom Metazoa; phylum Arthropoda; class Insecta; order Hemiptera; family Cicadellidae; genus Macrosteles; species Macrosteles quadrilineatus. Next base: position 17,757,121 of record NW_026542600.1, read on the forward strand.
ATTATGGACCACAGTATAGTGCCCAATATGGAAACTAAAATGTTATGATTGATAAAATGTCAAAGTTTTATGAATAAATCCCTTAATTATCAATTTAACTCAGAAAATTATATTTATAATGTTTTATATAATGTTCTTTTGTCCTTATTTAATGTGAAGACGTATGTATTTAAAAAGGGTACAAATATATATTTATGGTTCATTTGCCAAAAAAGGCAAAGGTCGATCTTGAACATTGTTTTATAGCTTTAGATTGTGATTGCATCGTTTAATTCAAAATCCATGTGTATATTAACTTTCTCCCCCTATACATAGTCCATATACTATGTACTATGTACTATGTTTCTGACATAGGGGGAGAGAGTAAAAATAGAAAGTATTGTTTTCAGTATTGTTCAGTTTTGAGTGGATATATTCGTTTTGGGTCCCCCTAGGCCAAAAAAGTAGTTTTCGAAGTGATGTCTGTTTGTGTGTGCATGTATGTGTCTGTATGTGTGGATGTGTACAGAGCTAGAGATCACACATGTAATCCGATTTTCATTAAATTTGGTACCTACTTATCCATAGTAGGCTATCACCTGGTGTGTTTCTTATTTTTTAGAAATGTTGATTTTTAATGTAGATTTTTTTTCATGAAACCCTTTTATATTAAGGAAAAATGGGATTTCCTCAAAAATGACCAAAACTATTTTTATGAAAATTTAAGATGTCCTTAAAATTCTGAACAAAATGATATACAGTAGATCCAATTTCCGTAAAAACTACGGCTTAAAAGTTATTGTAACTTATGTTATTTTCCCATAAAAACCCATAAAATAAATCGGTTTTCTAATATTTACTCAGACAAACGTTTAAACTTGATACATTCGACCAAAAAATGTCTGTCAATTGTTGAACATATAAGTAATGGTTTAGGAAAAAAATAACAATAAAACCTGGAAACTCAGCTTTATGTTTATTATTAGGATAATTTTAAATTTTTACTTGCATTTTTTGTATTGGTAATAAAATATTTAGTATCGTATTATATTGTGTTGTGTGTGAGTGAAAAAACTACAATATAATATACAATTGTTGATTTATTTCTTTCCCCTCTTCTTTTCCAATTGTAGATATTAACTCTATCAACAATGTGTATACAAAGTATTTTTACTTGTTGGGGTGAAAAATCAACTTCTTATATAAGTCGAACACTTTTAGGAACAAGCTATTTAATTTAATTTAATGAATTCGTACTTTTCGTGTGTCCTAAATGTAAACCTTTTGTATATTGTTGTACAATGTGTTTAAATAATTTGATGTTTGACGACAAAGGCTCTATAATGAAACAACAATTGTTTCGAAACTAGTCGCCTGACACTACAGTAAGTATTGACGACGTAAAGTATTTAAACATATTTAATTTGACTAAAGTATTTGTAATTATAGTGCCCGTGTCAAGTTGTAAGTAAATGAACTCGTCCAAGAGGCTTTTCACACTTATGCCCTTTGACTGATTGTGATACTCCAAATTTACAAAGATTTCTTTGTTGTGTAAGCTGAAAACATAAAAGGTTTTTTAACTACCAACCCCCAGGACGTGTTTTAGCTTTAAAGTTAGAAATAATAATAGCATTTGATTATATTCATTGATCACAGGTTGGTTAGTGATTTTCTTAAGTCTCATGATTTTAATGCTGCTCATTGCAAATGAGAAACATTGATCATGAATAATGTGCAATTACGTTAAAAGGGGAGGGGCACTTGGACCTTGTTTTGCATATTTTTAACAAATATCCCTTAACTCTAACTAAGCCTACTTTTCCACTAAATTAGTGGCAGAAGCTAAATTCGGTAACATTTTAAAAATCTGTGGGTTAATTTTGACTATGCCTTTGTGCCTTTTGTTTATATGTATTTATAACATTTTTAATGAAATATTTTCATAATTATTTTACAAAGGTTTAAACTTTAAGCAGTGAGTTGGAATAATAATCTAGTTTAGGTTTTCTTATTTGTATACATTCACGGAAATCCAATATCTCAAAAATGTAAGTCAGGTGTTCTACAGGTTATTAATTCAATCACTTCTCGCCCTCAATGAAACGTTTCATAGGCACCACACGAATAAGGTTTAGATGAGGCAGATAGATCTATTAAGCACATTTAAAAGTTACCTTTCTTAAAATACGATTAGTTCAAATCTACCATTTTGAAACAAACATCTAGTAGCACATTTTAGGTATGTATGGATTTTCCAATTTAGGGTTTGTGTTCTGGTAAGTTACAATTGGAAAACTAACGAATAGTCTAGAAAGCCTAAACATAATAGTCTCCTAAGTATTCAGGCTATCTACAAAAACATCCTCAAAAGAGGGTGTTTTTACTAAAGAAAATATATATTCCAGTTATTTACGAATTGTCCTTAAGATTCTCATCGATTCGAACAACCTAAAAACTGCTTAAAACTATTTTTTCAACCAACATTAGTTACTAAATAGTAGCTATCGGTTCAAATACAAATTTATTTAAATATCAAAAAAGGAGGCAGTATTAGGCACGTCTTATAACCGTTGCAAGTACAGTAACATAACCGTAATCCTTTATTGGGATTTGGTTATAACATATAGACGTCAGGTGACCCCAAATGTTAAATAACTTCGAAAGTTAGAGAGTTCATTTAAAATATGTATATTTTATATAGCATAAAATCTTCAATTCTTCTAGAAAATATATTCACCTAAACCAATATAAATTTATATTAAATCATTTGCAAAAAGTCATAAAAAGGTACTTTTGTATGCATGCAACACCTAGTTCACTATTCATAAATATTGTGATTGGTTTCTGACTATGTATTTTGTATTCAGGTGAAACACTCTCTAAACGAACTCGTAAAAGAGTATTATACCTTATTAGCTTCATCGGAAAAACCATAGACTAGGATTTAAATTTTGTATTCTTGTTCGATATTACAATTTATGAAAAAAAAACATTTAATATAAACACGTAAAATTTTGTTTAGCTTTTTACAGCTATCACACATATAACATTATTCTACGGAATATTAACAAACCGATTTTATCATCAATAATTTTCTAATCTATTGAGCTGATAGAACCCCTTCCAATCAATTTCATGCATAATCCTAGCTATTCATGGCAGGGTTATTTATTTTTAATAAATCCATGATGTATAGGAAGAATATTCAATACGTTTCATGTGTGATTAAACAAATTTCAAAAATGCAATCGGTCGTATTGCGATTTTAGCCAGTAAAACTGGAGATACTTTGCAAATATGAATGAGCTAGAAATGAATTGGACTCTTCCTAACGCTTTGTTTTTTTGACGTAAAAATTTCAGGAATCGAATTCATAATATATTTTTGAACGCTCTATGCTTCTTCTTTGAGAATTAATAATGGATGATAGTGGATTGAACGTGGCAAAAGAATTAGTGTTAAAACCTATGATGACTATATGTGATTAGAGATCATATTTACCTTTAGAAGCTTATCATGATGGAAAATTATAGTGATTCAATCAAAACACCTTCTTCTTATGTTAAAATGATGTCTTACAACATATCACAGGCGTTCTAATGGTATTAAAAATATCAGAATAGCTCGTTTAGGTTGGATACAAAAGCTAAGAACAAAAATATCTCAACTTATTTGACTCCTTTAATTACGTAGTGTCTATAAGTGATTTTGTAAAAGAAAAGATGTCAAACTGTTAAGTATACAGTAGTGCAACGATAGAGGCAAGTATTTCATAAACATGGGTCATTTTAACTCTTACTTTAAACATCTGTACAGTGACAGATTATAGAAATAAAATACGTGGTATGCAAACTTAAACATTTCATTAAATTCTCTTTGTTTCACTTCCATTTAATTCTTTACAAATATCAGATGATTAGGTAACTAAATAATTCCTATATTCTTTTGCTCTAAATGTAATGTTAATATCAGCAAATTTATAGTCGTGTTCTTACAAACTATTTAAATCGTGTTTACTAATTGTTTCACTATCATATTGTATTCTTTATTGAAGCATTTATCATAACTATCCTCAATTTCCTTTGAACAATTTCTCGCACTTTTTTTCTTTTTTTAATTTATCTCAAATACTTATTTCATTTTCTAAAAACGAACGATACAAAAAGCAGATTGTATAGCCATTAATATCTTTTTTAATTTTTTTTACCAAACTATTGAATTATATACGAAATAATTTCATTATATAAACGACTACATCAGAAGGTATTTGGGGGGGGGGGGAGTTATACAATTATTTATTTCTCCATCTCCAACCCACTTAGGATAATACTGCCCTGTATAACAACAAAGGACTGTTTAAATATTGATGTTGTAATTCAATCTCACTCTTGAAACACACTTCTACTGCATTTCAAAATAATATTTTTTACTGTGGACATACAATGTAATATCATGCATCATAGACCATTAATCTGATCAGTCATGAACCATTCATCTGACCACCATCTGATCAATCATTCATTATGTCCTTTTTAATATTCTTACATATGATTTGAAAACTTTCCTATACTTTTTTTATAAAGAGCTATCTTATCTCGCATACTAACGCCTAACTTAAGTAATAGCTTTACGGCCTTGCTGAAGTACTAAGTCTAGCAGGATAGGTGTGAAAAATATGTGTTTGTTGTGAACTTCAACTTTTGAAACAAAGAAGGAGAGAGTTGTAATAAAAACAGCAATAACTATTGATCTATACTCTCTCGTCCTAACTCATTCCAAATAATTATTCTAATCAAGAGGGACATCAAACAATTAATTTTCTTTGCAAGAGATGATTATGATGAGTAGAGTGAATGTCTTAGAATGTTCAAACATAACAGTAAGGGAATTTATATTCATGGGTAAATTACTCTTTTAATATTTTCCTAACATCATTGATTTACTTATTCAACGTAAATGAAAACACGTACATCATTACTATTTTTTATAATAATTGATAATGACTGGTTCAATATTATTGAGTATTTAAGGAGCTACTCATTGAACAGTTTCTAGAAAAGATCTGAATGACGACATAATAAAAAAAAAACCTGTACTGCAAGGTACTACAAGGTGTAACTAGCTTTTTAATAATTTTAAAATCTTTTTAAAAGTAAAACGTATATGACAGTGAAATAACTTTGTTACTCAAGCTTAATTGAAGTATCGACGCTCGCAGCTACCACAAAGAGTCAATTATTTTATCTGATTTGATTGTTTTAACAAGTGCTTTTGCAATACAGAATGACCTAAATCCATAATTTTTGTTTCCAAAAGAAATATGCTATGCGTGTATTTCAACAATCTCAATTTATTTTGGAAAGGATATTTCCTATTTCCGATTACATTTGTACATGAATTCCCACACAAGCTACAGCTGTACAGATAATTTATCTAACAAATATTTTCAAAACAGGTAGGTCGTTTACTTTCTTAGTTAAGGATTATGAATATGAAATATTGCTGGACTCGGATGGAAAATACTCTGTCTCTGATATGACACCTCGGGCTACAGCTGAAACCCGTTTAAAAATGAGAGATTCCAGACTGCTCTTAGTTCTGTAAATCCATTTTGTGTAAAAAAAAACACGTTAAAAGTTGCATAGGTCTTGAGTGAATTCCTTTTTTTTATTTTATTATTCATTATTTGATAGTAAGTGGTCCCATGAAAGAGAGACTTAAGACGTATCTCTCGTTCAGCTGACCTCTGTTTATATATATTTTAAAACACTTTTAAAATGAAAATTCACTGTGAATTAAATTCCAATGCATCAATGTGCTTTCATGACACAAACAAAAACCTTTTACACCTTTCATAAGTAATTCCAATGTCTACTTAAAAATATTACTTTTAAAAGGTTCGAAGTAAACCACTGTACCTTCCACAAATTAAATTCGTATCATTTATGCATTAAATTTTTTAACGCAAAGTCTCTGATTCTAATCCCAAAATATCAATAATATATTCAATTACATCTTGACATCGGTTTAGTAAAAATTGCAAGAGCTTATAACATTCAAATTCTCCTTTTAAAAAAGATAAACAACACCGAAAACACTGGAGTGTCCTTACTATTACTTTAATTAGTAAGGATTGTACTGGACCAAGAAAAGCTTTCAAAATCAGTGGCTAACCAAGGACCATTTTGTTCAAGGTTACTAATTAATACAAGTAATGTTTACAACATTCTAGGTTTAGATCACCACTGTCCGTTTTTAGTAGCTTTGTGACTATCAATCTTGAACACACGTAAAATAATTAAATTAAATATAAAACCAGCTGTGAATTCAATTAAAAACCCAGTCATTAATAGAACTTTACCGAGAAAATTAAGTATCACTGTAAATGTAATGTATGAATGGTAACTCCATAAAATATTATAACTAAAATATATAAAAAATAGTAACTCATCTAACTTTGGTTTTCATTTTGTTGAATAGTTTTAAATAGGGTTAAATTCAATTTATTGATTATTTTATATACTTTATATTTTAGCTGAGGTTGAAATGGATCTCGACTATCTAGAAAAATTTTGTCAGATGCATACTATTTCATACAAATCACCCGACAGACCATGATTGTCAGAAACACTAAATACTGTATCACTTTATTAACTAAAAAAAAAAGAAAATCAAATTTTCTTCGAAAAGTCCCTCTAATGAATAATTTTGGATAATATGTGTTCAAGGTTTAAATGGGTCGTCAACTTAAAAAAATGAATTTGTCATCTTGAATGGAGATTTTAAAACTTATTCTTGAAGAATAAAGCTTATACATAAGTTTGTCCAAAAATAAGTTTTTTTCTGGACTCGCTTTCAACGTTTCTATTTAAGAAAATAATCACGAATAATCTGTTTTCTCATTATATTAAAGGTAGTATGTGTGTGGGTTAAGCGAAGTTTTACATACACTTTCGATGAATTGTTCAATATTTTTAATTTAAGGTGTGTACATGTAATAGAACATGAATTACGTAAGGATTGTTTGCACCGGAATATTATTACTGTCAAAGACTAGCTGTTCAGTCACTACATGACTTTAAAGGAAATGCAAATTTAAATTCAATAATATTTTCTAGGAAATTAGTGCGTTTAAGAATGTAGAATGTGATATTAGATATCGTTTAAATTACCTCTGGATTAATATTTGTCTTTCAACTAATTAACATATGTTATCTGACTCAACCACAGTTTTGTGAAGGTGTTTTGTCAAAATTCATCAACAGTTTTTTAAACCTTGGATCAGTCTAACTTAAGTGTATTAAAACTAACGGTCTTTAAAAAATATCAAACTCTGTATTCTTTATTCTAAAACCTGTTAACAAGCATAAAAAAATTATCATTACTTGAACCAAGCTTTATCTAAAAACCTTTCTTCAATACGAACCATTTTCAGGCTCTTGATGAATATGTAATAATGTCACAGCTCAATTATTCACTGCCACGTTCAACTCGTCGTTGAGAATAGGCAATTTCACACCACCTTAACTGTAAATTTTATGTTAGTTACATAGACTTAGTAAACGATTCTGTTCGATAGGACAAAATGAAACTAAGAAACATAAGTTTCAAGTTAAATTATGTGTTAACTACCTGCAAGATAGTTTCGTATAAGAAAACTGCTTTTTTGAATAGGATATCAAACTATTGAAATATTGTTAGAGTTATCAAGTATTTTTACCCTTTTACAGCTAGATTACAGGTCACATTTTAAACGATTCACTAAACCCCGTCCAGCATATCCAGCTTAATTATATAATAATGCTTGTAAACAACAATGCCAGCTAAAAAAAAACTGGGTCCTAAAGTTTTCATTTTGTTTCAACACAGAATTGTTCATTTATTTTGATTTTTTTTGTTTTTATCGTAAAGAAGCTAAATAGACGGACTTAAAATTAATGTCCACAACACACAACAATTTTTAATGCGTCCATTTTATTATGACGGAATTTTGATTTGCTGAACATAATACTATCTAAAACATAAGGTTCATTCTTCAAATTTCAAGACAATAAAACTGCAATCATAGCAACCAGAGGACAAGAGAAATGAGGCCATAAAAATAGTTTATGATACTAACTAAGGTAATACTTTTCTCCGTGTCATTAAACCCACTGTAAGTATTTTTCTCAACGGGAAATAACTCGCATCACTCATTTTCAGAACCGAACCTTCTTTTCATAGATTCTTGTTTCATAAGTATACCACCATAATTAGCACCATAATAAGCACCAGTATTAGAACCATTAATATTTTATTTAGGAGAAGTTTCTAATAAAAAAACCATTATTCTTAAAGCTAATCCATCATTAAGCAGTAGTTTGACTAAATCAAGACCGAAACACCTTAAGCCCCAGAGGAATAGAATTAATCAGGTGCCAAAGATTCAATTTAGTTTCTGGTTCTTCTGTTGGACTCTACGATTAATGCTTCAATAAAAGCACTATAAAAGATATTAATTTCGACGAGGGAATGGTATCACATAGACATATTTATTTTTCAAAGTAGATCCTTAGACGTTGTGGAAATACTATTGAAACTGTTCTTGTCCTTATTTTTAAAAGGGCGCTGAATTTATTTACTTTATAGAAAAGTGCATCCTGCATAAACAGGTTTTGTGAAAATATCGAATTGTATCTTAAATACAGGCTAATTGGAATCTAAAGTTTTTACTTAACATAATTTCTTATTAATCTGACTTTGGAAAAGGATTTTTTTTTAAGTATTACGATTATAAATTATTTACTAAAAAAAAATAATGATATGGTCAAATGAAATATATTTATCTATAATTAAATAAGCCATGAAGGTTGATTGCTCACGATTACGTGCAATTCTTCGGAGAGCTACTTAGTGGAGCTATTACTTGGGGAGATACTTTAAATTCCATAATTTCCAAGAGAGCCAAAGAGAAAATGTGTTTTAAGCCACCTTTCAGTATAATACCTTCAGTTAGTGAACTTAAGCAGATGACCAATATATAGAACAGTCTTTAAACAATATTAGTCTGAATATTTTAAGGCTGGTTCACTAGAAAATCTAATAGTAAATAAATTAGTTTTATACAAGCCTTCACAGGCCTTCCTCAAGATACCGTAGTAAATATACCATATTCAAGCCAACAGCAAGTGTCACCAATGTGTCGAACATAGGCCAGCGCCATAGCACAATCTACCTTCATGATCAACTCTTCTGCTTGCATCAAATAACTAAATCTTACTAGTTGCATGGTCCAAAGGATACCTTCTACAAATGAACTGAATGTTAATGTACTTCTTGGTTTCCTCTATACTTTTAATTTACTGCGGGAATTTCATAGAATTAATTATCAGTCTTTAATAAAAAGTCTTAACTCTTGTTGTAGGGGAACTCTGTTGGTCAGACTACTTGTCTTGTATACAATAATGTAATAACCATAGAAAATATCAAAATGTAGTTTTACACAATATTTTGCATTATTTACTTTCTCAATGGGTTGTATGGCAATGTTACCTCCATAATACGTCATATCAACACTATTAGATGATAGTATAATAAATGGGGTGAAGGATACAACACAATACTCATTGTATTGCGTATTGTGATCAGCAAATACTGTCCCTTGATGTTGTATAGAAGTAGGCCTATACCTATCGTAAATTAGCATCTAAGAGGTTAGTATGTATTCAGTCATATCAATCCTAATAGCTCCATTATAAATTCATGTTACAGATTATAGTATACATTTCAAAAATCAAATTATAAAATAATGAAGAAATTATGGGAAATTATAAAAATAAGAAAGTTTTAACACTCGGAAAGTGTAGCACTGGTACCAACCCTCACTCGGCTTTCAGATGATGAGAATATAATATCCTAAAATTCTGTGTCACTTCTAGTATGAATATCTTCATTTTTTAATATTTTCAATAATATAGGTGTAACTGCAAACTAACTTGACATACAAGGACGTTCTGCTAAAACAAAAATTTGTTTGCAAAAATATTTTTATGATGAAATTTTACAAACATGTTTGACTTTTTTTATTTAATTTGTAGTATCCGAGTATTTCAGTTATAAAAAAGCTTATTAAATAAATTTTATCCTTTTTGACAGACTAAAACTTTGTTGAAGATTCAATGGTCCCATTTGGCCAGATCGTTGAACACATTGGCGTTAGTGTTTGGCTGATCGCCCAAATACCGATGATCCTCTATTGTACATCAATATTAGAAACCAGATATTGGATTACAGTTTTGGCCATTGAAGATTATGTATCATAACACCTTATTTCTCCCTAGATAATTTTTGATGATGTTGATACATGATATGATTCAATATTTTGACAAAAATACAAAATATTTTTAAAAAGTTCAACAATTACATTGAGAGATAATAATATAAACATGCTTTCATCGAACACAATTAATCTATATTACTTTTTTATTTAAAGGGGCCTGTTTCAATTACTTGTAAATTTTACAAATATTTTGTACAATTATATTAAAAAAATAACCATTTTGAAATTTACTTATGTTGTACCAGTATCCTGCAGAGACAATAATTATGTTTTATCCAAATCTATTAAAAAACATATTAATTGTTTATTCATTCATGAATAGCCACTAGCAACCTAGGCTACTCAGTGCTGTTTTTACAATTTAGGAGGTTAACACGCATTTTCTGATTGTTTAAATAAATTGATGTTTTACCTGATTGCATAATTTTTGTGAACACATCTGCTAGACATTGTATGACTACCTGGCATTGTGCCTGGGTCTACCTTATTCCACGATGTGGGCTTTACAAGAAACTAATTAATACAATTAAGTTAGTTACAGCACAGCTTAGAGTGACCAGCCAGTTAACTAATACTGTTTTCAAACAGTAAGGGCCTATATGAAGTATGCATTAGTATTGTTACCATGCAACTTAATATTAGCTACAGATGTAGACATGTTAATAATTTATTTTTTATCTATATTTCATCGCTAGTAGCACTTTGTATGGACTGTCAGAACTGTTCAAAGAGAAAGCATAACAATGCGACCATTATTTATTTATTTATTTATTTATTTACGGTTACACCATTTTTACAGGGTTGAACATGCTGATGATATAATTACGATATTGAAAGATTGAGATGAATTAACAAAAAGCAATAATGAATGCAAGTGAAATGTTAAATATGTATATATGTTGCACCAAAGTCCAAGATACCGACTATTAGGATAGCATGAACCTCGTGACCTTTTTGACATTTTGTATACGGATTTGAATATTTCAACAATTATAATAATATTTAATATATTATTATTATATATTTATATAACAAGGTTATAAGTGTAAATTGATGAATAAAACTTGCTCCGTTCAGTTTACCGTCAGACAGGGCAGGACAGTGTAGGTGTACTAATATTCTGATGTTACGTCTTGCCAAAAGACATACAAAGTGGTTAACGATATTTTTCATGAATGTTATTAAGCAAATTTCATTTTTCTTTACGCTTAAACAAATTACTAACAATAAATATATTTACGTTTCAATCACACACTATGATTAAAATTACTAAGGCTATTAGTATTAGTGTAATGAATCAATGATCATTATTTTGCGTTATATGGATCGCAGGTCGAGGTTCAACGTTAACATACATGTTATCATCGGCTCTTTAAAAGAGGTCGAGTCACTCAATATACATTGACCAGTACATATCAAGAAGCAATGCAACAGTTTATTGAAGCCATTAAAATAATGAAATATTTGTATATGCATATATTAATAGTATAACTCAAGATGGAACAATATATATGTCTTTGATAAATACAAGATATAAATAACAGAATATACTGTGACAATTTGAATACAATTAATACCAGTCATAAAGCGGCTCAGTTTTCTACCTCAAAACTAGCTAAAAAGAATGAGGTGTTACTTTATCCTTATGCACCTTAAACTTTTCGGTCTGATTAAATATATAAAAAATTACAAACGACAACTTCTTACCTGCTTTTTAGATACCATACACAATTTTGTTCATCATTCTAACACCTCATAATATTATAATACGCATGAAACCAAGGATCTTTGAGAAACCGAAATCTCAATTCATGAAGCTTGAAATCTTAACTGGCAAATGACCATGGTTTAAGGTTAATATATACATATATTATAATGCATGGTTAATATATATTATAATGCATAATGTAAAACCACGCTGAAGTGTACATTGTACATGACATGCACTCATAAAGTTTCGCAATTATATATTTTAGTACAGTATTAATAACATAATAATATGCTAAAATGATAATTTCAAAATCTAGTTCAGCCAGTCTAGGTATTTTTATGTTTTGTGAAATACATATATACAAAATACAAGTTTTGTGTATAAATGTAACAATATGTGAAATCTGTTTTAGATAATGCTATATTATAAATAACACAGTGTATAACAAATAATTGTCTCGTTGGTTGATGTCATCTCCAGAGATAAGTGAAACTTATGTGAAAGGTAAAGTGTATGACAAGGCTCTCGGAAAAGTTTATATACAGCCATACAAAGGAACTGCAATTGCAACTACTTTATTACTTAGTATTCTAAATGTTGTAAGTATACTTAAAAACTGTTTGAATATTTACCACTGGATAACAAATTAGTTGTTGATTTTATTCATCCACGATAGTAAAAATACTTTCTATAAAAACTGTTAACGCAGTTTTGACATGCAATATGTACATTAAGAGGAATTTAAATGAGTAATTATGGATTATAATGTATTTTTCCCTTACACTCTAGACACCACAATATGATATGATTTGATTTATTAATGCCCTTGCAAAAAACTGGTAACTAAAAATTATATGTTATAGTAAAGAAAAAGCTAAGGTTAGTTAAAAAAAAAAAACTAAAAAAAATTAAACACCTCTAACGACCAGTTTTGGTTGAATTAAATTTCAAAACCAAACGTTCATCTGTTGAAATAGTAGAACAATATAGTCATTATTTCAGTTCGAAAGGGTGTTATTTTACTAATAGATTCTATGTTTATGACCCTTGGATTATTATAAAAGACTAATAATATAGCATGGGTATTAGGGGAATTGGCATGGCCGGCAACTCTTCTGCCGAACTTAGCAGCATCCCTTAAGTCTGGTAAAGGGATGTCGAAGGAACCCGTTACAGCAACGTCATCGTCCCAAATGGGATTTATTATTTTTGCTAGATGGAACGTGCAATTAAAATCGTTAGCATTTAACGTAAAGAACAACAACATTATTCATTAATTAAAGTGAGGATTACTTAGCAGCAATGATGTGAATATTACTAGGTACAGTTTATAACTGTTACTTAAATTAATTTTAGTGGTAGTTAGTAACAGGGACTAACCATAGAGTCAAACCAACAACCGTAGATTCAGTTACTTTCCTCTGTATTGTGTGTTTTGTAAACAACGTGATGTGTTAAAGACTAGTGAAAGGAGAGAGGAGGGTAAAACAAATCCGGCTTTTCTTCCCACTCCTCATATAAGATAGCTGTGGCATAACAAACAGGGCTTCGTTAACGTTGCAGAATTTTGGAACAGCCAATCTCAATACAAATGGTTTTATTGGAGGTACTATTTAGACTATGTCCACATTATAAATTTACCGTACACTTATTGGTTATGAGAGATTCATATAAGTATTTTTTATGAATACTTTTTAAGATCTTGTAGTTAGAAATCTGTTTTAAAAAACTAAATACTTTTTTGAGGTCATAGAGGATAATGGAAAGCACATTTGTCGAAATATTTCTTTTAATTTAGCTTTAATAACTCATAATATATTAATAAAGAAAAAAAATGCTTGGAATATTTTTTTTCACAGTCATATTTGGTAATTGTCCAAATTTGACTACAATTTTGTTGATAAATACATTTTCTATTTAGTAAAACAACTTGTATTGATCAAAACCACACACGTGAGGCTATGCAAGAGTGTGAAATGACTTTATATCATAATCTAAAAACATATAAGCTATATTACGAAGGAAACAAAATAGTTATAGCACAGTTTTACAGCGGTAGAGATTACCTGTGTGTCGAAGGTAATTTCTTAAGTGAAAATGTGTATAAGAATTATTTAACGTGCCTTTCTCTATGTACTAAACAGGGAAATGAGCCTCACAATGTGTATGAAAATGGAGACAGGGAGAGATAAATGGAGTCATCTTAAATACATAAACTACAGTAGTCATTAATTCATTTACATATAAATGTGTAAAGGTTTATATATATATATATATATATATATCATTGAATGACCAGCTAAATTTCTAGTTTATTGGTAAATTTGGTTGTCTATTTAGCCTATGAAGAATAATTGACAAACAAACTGTTTGTGTTACTATCCGTTGCACAGAAATCAGTTTTATTAGCAACCTTGTAAATTTTCTATTCACTCTATTATAATGTATATTTATATTGTACAAAACAGAATTCCAAGAAATAATATTTGAAATTACTTCTCACTAAAATGAACCTCGTTTTAAAACCAAGGTAGCAGTGGACACCACTTTTGTGGGACAGTACTTCGAGTTTGATTCCAAAATAACAGCAAAAAACACTAAATGAAGGCCTTGATGTTGGACAGGGGACAACAGGGGACAGGACAAAATCCCCATCTTACCAAGTTAACCAAGACGTGTAACTTGTGTAAGATCCAAATCTTGAGTTTATGTGTATAATAGCATGCCACCAACCCTCATGTAATATTTTATAGGGTTTCTTTTACCATTTGGGTTGAATAGGAATTTCATCTTTTACATTTTTTTCATTAAGGTGGACAAAGGTTTATCGTTGAGTTAACTTAAAAAGATAATGTTCAAGATCTAAATGCTACTAACTGACTGGGTACAACTGAGAACTTTTACATTGGTCCAGATCATGTAAATTTACGTGGGAAGGGTGACACGCATGATTGTACTGTGAATAAACGACAAACTATTTGTGAAATATCTAATTAAAACCCAATTTTTCACCCAAGTAGTGTCAGAAGGACACTGCTTACGTTTGTAATAATATACATGTTAGTTTTCGTTGCAAAATCAATGCACGTCTTTTAATTTATGAGTTATCTTATTTTTTGAAGAAATGCTCACTGACAAAGTGCAGACAGTTGATTGAAATAATAGCCTGGTCTGGGGTTGTCTTGTTACCACATCTTGACTCAAACCCAATTTTTCACAGATGCAAGTCACGTTTGCTCCAGGTGACAAATTCAATCCCTTCTACATCGATGAAATGTTTCATATTATAGATATGTTCCTTAGTGAACCTAAATCAGGTAATTTTAGAAAGTGTTTGAAACTATAAACACTGGTGTAGTTTTAACTGTAGATACTACACTGCCAAAGCTAGTACATCTAGATAAATCTTTAAAGCAGATTTTAAAAATACCTTTAATATAAGATTCTTATCAAATTGAAAGACATATGACTTAAAATCTATAGCACAAAGTCAGTTGTTGTATATGGTATATATAGTGGGGCAAAGTTAGTGTCCATAGTATGATGACAGTGACAGAGGAAGAACTTTATGTGTAGCACACCCATTGATATATGGAACATACCTTATGGAGTCTTGTTTTAAAGTTTTATGGGTTGCATCCGTTTAAGGGGTTAAATGCGTTATGGTAAGTAAAACTATGTTCATGGTAGAACAGTCTAGCTCATACTGAGGCTCCTCCCATAGCTATCTACAAAATCTACTAAAACTGTGACATCAAGTGACAAGATTTTCACTTTTGGTTTATAAAAGTAACACAATTAATTCAGCCATTTCACAAATGTCTGATAAGATTCGAATTAAATCAAAATCTAAGATACATAGTTCTCTAAAATACAACAACAAAAACGTCTTAAGACTATTAAAAATTAAGTTTTTGTATCAAAATAAGAAGATATTACGATTAATTATTTTTCTATCTCATAGTAGTTGGTTTGAATAATATAAAAACATATTTGAATAGCTATAAGGGAGGAAAGTGTCACTAGGCACGTCACGTAACCGTCTTCTTATAAGCAAATTGACATTTTAGACCTCAGGTACCCTTTCTTTACATTTTGAATAACTTAAGATTTTAGTGTATGTTCCTACGCAATAAATCTCATCTTAAAAATAAATTTAAATATAAATTTTAGGAAAGAGAGGGGAAGGTTCTTTATACACAGCTTGTGTATTTATCGAAAAGAAGAATTTTCCAGTTACTCAAAAGTAACATTTTTTAAATTGTCTCTACTTTCAATGCTTCTAAGGTGTCATCGAATTGGCTAAGGGTAGATTTGCAGATAGGTTATACCTTTAATTAAAAACAGTAACATGTTTGAGCTAGTAGTAATAATGTTGGACATTTTATTATAAACTAAGTAATGAGTATGAAACTTAAACTCTTGTTTTCTTTATGAAAGCGATTCACATTAAATTAATGCAACTTCATATTGGCTCATATCAAAATTCATAAAATCTACTCTGTATGCATGCAACAAGTGTGACTATTCATAGATATTGTGATTGGTTTCTGACTATGTAGTTTGTATTCAGGAAACACGTTCTCAAATTCAAGTCGTAAAATATACGACCTTCATGAAACCTTGGTTCATGCAGGAAACAATAAACTAGAATTTAAATTTAAATTTCTTTTTTTTTATTAGGAATTAAAAAAATAATAATAATAGACTAATATTAATGCATATAATTTATCTTCATGTAAGATTTAAGAGTAAACATTGACATTAAATGCTAAATTATTCACCCTTCTATAATTATTTTTAATTATTCTAGGGTTTATATAATTTTTCTGTTCGTTGGAACTATCCAAGCCCAATGAATTTAATAACATAACTGCTACGAAACAAGATTATACAATTCAGTCACTGAACTAGCAATTTTTGTTAAACCCAAGAACCTTGTTGAGGTTTTTTGGAAAGTTTGTCGATTGTTCATAATGCATAGGTCTTTATACATTATAAATCGTGTCACGAGACATGCATATATACACAATAACATAAATATACACAAGTGATCTCTAACCTCTTTTGAAGATACCGTTGATTTATTTATTTATTTATTTATTCACGGTAACACCATTTATACAATAGTAGTTAGCATAATCAATTACAAGATGGCATAATTAACAACGACACTACATTACTAATGCAATTATATCAAACAAAACTGAACTTGAAAAAACTTTGGGTAAGTATGATATTCAATGAAAACAACAGACAATAATAACAGGCAATGCAGACAACAACAAAAAAAAAAATCAATAACAGGCAATGAAAGACTAAAAATAACAGGCTATAAATACAAGCTATATAAATACGGCAAGCAATAACAGGTAATGAAAGGCTATAATGACAGGTTATAACTAATAGACTATAGTACAAGCTATAATACAGCAAGCAACAACAGGCAATAAGTACATACAAAAAATAACAGACAATAAAAATGCAGAAGCAATAGAACAACAGGCAATAAATACAGAGGCAATAGAATAACAGGCAATAAAAAACGCTCAATAGAATTCAGTCAATAACATGCAATAAATAAATACGGACAATAATACAGGCAGTGAATGCAGTTAACGATGGTGTCCTTTCAGATTTATGTAGATTTTTTTGGCGGTCACAACTGAGGTGTTCCAAAGGTCAACGTGCGGGGACAGGAGGTTCCCAATCCTATGGAGACGGGGGATCACACTGTTATGCTCATAGTTGTTGGCGTAGGCTTGAATAGCGAAGAGGTTCCTTGAGCGAGTTCCTCCTGGAACTCGAAAGAAACTGACTGTTGATTGCAGAAACTACATAATGCTTTCTAGGCTCTATTTATTTATGCCATAATAGGTTTCCAAAGCAAACTAACTATCTTCAAAGGCATCAAGTTTACTAATTCCAAACAAACAAGCACGAGTAAATCTGTCAGTGCATTGATAAAAACAATACAAATAAGTAAATAGTACTCAAGTGAACCAAATATCTCTAATAGCTTCATTAAGAAGAGATATCAGTTGACTTTGTGTCACCCTCTCGAGATATTGAGTTGGTTTTCAAGATAATTTTACTTAGTTAACTAAGCGAATGAACTTTGGAGATAAATATACAGTAAGTGTCAGTTTTAGTCCACCATGTTACTAACATCATTTGTTAGTGTTTCTATTGTTCTCATAGTAAGTGTAAGGTTAGTATTCGCTGAATATATGTTCATGAATACATAAAATGTAAGTAAGTACTTTAGAAAACCAATTATTATTCATGACAAATTATTAATTCAATGTTGATTACCAGTATAACCAGGTAAGATGTTAAAACATTTTCAGTATGCTACTTTACGAAAGTATTACGCCATAAGAGCCCTTAAAGTTCTAATGTTATTCTTATATTCATTCAGTTTGTTTATATTTGTTTATAACTATGCTTCAGTTATTTATTTGTAGGCCAAACAATATTCTCCACTTGTTTGGTAATTTTAATAATAATAATAAGTATTATATCATGAGTGTTATAAGATAAAAGATCATGGGCTCCAAGTTCTTAAGTCGACAACATGGGTCCAAACTGCGAATAAATTGCAGTTTCTGAATTGTTCTGCGATTGGTTCAAAAGGTTTTAGGATGGCAAGTCATTTTGCATAAATCGAATGTAGATCCGATTGGTGTCAATTTTGATGATAACTCTAGCGAATGTGACACTAAAATGATTCGATCAGGTAACTATATAAATTTATTTACATAGAAAGAAATTGGTGTTATCAGTGTAGGTTAATAAAACATCACTGTAGCATAGGTTGTTAGGTTGCTAGTAGGCCCTAGGTTCCTAGAGGTTACTAAATTATAAACAAGCAATAAAAATATTCCCAAAGTTGAAATAATTGTCTATGGCAGTACAGAGCAAGGCCCCGCTAGAAAAACAGGCCATGCTGCAGCGCAGACAGCGCAACACTACGTAACAGCTGTGTATGGTTGAACTAAAATCTTGCCATTAAAATCTGCCAACAGCGAGCTTATTTACCTAAAACATTTGGGATATGGCAGTGAATCTATCCACAAGTGTGACGTCATGGATCCTGCAGCATGGCCTGTTTTTCTAGTGCGGCCTTGTACAGACTAACCACACAAGTATTAATAATGTATGTAACACAACAAAATCGGACACTGACATAATTAGGATTTAAATATATACAATCTCAATCGGACAATATAATCGGGCCCTTTTTGACCCTAAGGAACTGTAGTTTGTTAACATATGGTCCAAAGTGTGTGATAACAAATTTAACATGGAAAGGCGAAGTAAAGAGAAAGCGACAGGACAGTGGGTAAGAGTCCTTGGGGCCTAGACATTCTAACTCGTAAAACAATTAAAACTACAAAGAAAATTTCTAATCTCACATTATACTAGTGTTCCGTATTCAAGCGCTACCTAGATATTTCCAGACGTTTCATATCATACAATAACCTTTGTCCTGTCACGCGATGTCTGGAAACCCCAATCTCGCCCCAGTTCTCTTGCATTCATGCAACTACTAACATGTCCCCGGCACAATTAACTCCCAATTGCTGCTCTCATCTCTTAACCCCAAAGTATATTTAATTATTATTAGTGACACATATTAAAAGTGAACTATTGAACATTTGTGAAGTGAAACACTACTACTGCCGGTCCGGGTCTGTGTACGAGCAATACGCAATAGCTGGCCAGCAGAAGAAACTCGTGTACGAGTGTACGTCTACCGGCTTCGTCTTCTCAACACTTCAGTTAAAAGGAAGGTACCTCATCAATCTCATTACAGTATTATCTGTTAAATAATTAGTGACAAGTTTTTAATATTGCTCTTTCAACATACAGTCCATTTGAACATTTTTAGGCAAGTTTACCCCCCATCCGCTGGTCCTGTCGAGTCGGACAAAAATCATATCATTAATAATATATTGTGCTTTTATTAGCCTAACTACTGTAACTGTTAAAATTGTACAACTAAACTCTTAAAAGTGTCACTTCTCTAAATAATTAGAGCAGCATTTGTATTCCCCATTACTATTTTTGGTGAATAAATAATATTTTATTCCATTCCCCTGTGCCATCTCAGACGTGAATATTTCATGTTAGTTTCATGTTCATGTCCTCCCACTGCTACATGAATCACGTCATATTTCCTTTCAACTAGTTATTTGAAATCAGGAATTAGTTAGGATATTTAATATTTTCTCTAAGTTTCTCAATCAATTCACCATATCAATTATTGTCATTAACAATAATTTTTGTCTGCACTTTGTTTCGTCCTTAATTTTCTAACATATTTTCACTTATCAGAAAGTCAGCCATTTTATATTTTCTGTCCTTGCGATGCACCTTGGTAGCGAACTTCTCCACTAGAGCGCTCTGCCTACAGTCTGCACGTCGCAAGAACCAATGAGCGTCGAGATTCGTAAAACAAAATAAATCGCCCAATGATATTGCTTCTTCAAATTGATCATATGTAAAACTCAGTTTCAAGCACAGGAAATCAGCTGACTGAATATAAAACACACTCCAGCTACATACAGCTGTGTGAATTGAATCAAAATATAAACGTAACCTTCAAGTTTATTTATTTACATCTTGGAAAATATTGTTTTGTGTGAATATTAAACGAAATATTAGTGGTTGAATCGATTCTTGTCTACATTAAGGATATTGCTCATAATAAATACTTCCCTACTCAATTTATTCTGCGAAAATACTGATTCAAATTAAATGACTTGTGTTAAATAGACTTTACCTTTATTTACTATGTCTATCCTGGATCTGATGGTAAAGTGAAATATAATTTTACATTCATTATTTCTTATAGAGTGAATGTAAATGAATTGATTTATTCTGAGCTATTAATTTGCATTATTGTTAGGTCTAAGACTTGGAGTTATTTTGATATTTAGTTGTTGGGAATATTTACATAGGCCTAAACTTATGATAAACTTAGGCCTATAGCTTACTCTGTTGATTACATAAATGGTCTGTTAAAATGAGATTCTCTACACTAGAGAAAAAGGCAAAACTTGTCAAAAATAGGCTTCAGAAAATAAGCAAGTTTGTGTCAGCCCAAATTACTCTCTCAGAAACTCAATCATTAAATGTTGTTTCCATTTAGCGCTTACACAACTATGATGATGAAGTTAGAGGTTTATTCTCTGATTTTAAAGCTTTATTCGATAAAGTGGTTTATGATGATCCTGGTTCTGATTATGACGAAACTGAAGCATGCTCAATGCAAGATGAAATTTCGGACTTGTACATTTCTCTGATCAGTGACTTGAAAATAGTGTTACCTGCTAAAACTAAAGAAGTAACACCTCCCACCCAACCATCTCTGCGACTGCCCAAATTTGAGTTGCCCAAATTCACCGGTAACTACGAAGAATGGGTTAGCTACTACAATATTTTTGAGGCTTCTATTAATAGGAATGAAACTTTGGCCCCTGTGAGTAAGTTCCAATATCTGCTTAGTTCTTTAAGTGGTGAACCCTTAGATTTAGTAAAGAGCTTAAGCATAACTGCAGAAAACTTTGATGTTGCACTTAGGCTGCTTAAGGATCGCTATGATAACAAAAGGCGTGTTGTAACTCAGCTTGTTACAAAAATCATTGATTTGCCATGCATAAGTAGTGGTTCTCTCAAAAGTCTCCAACATTTTCTCACAGTTTATAAAGAGAACACTCAAGTTTTGAAAAATCTCAACCATGACATAACAGCTGAAAATACTCTGCTTGTCCTAACGCTTTTGAAAAAGTTACCTACTGATTTAAGAAAATCTTTTGAGGATTCTCGCATCACAAACAATGACATACCTGCAGTAAATGATCTAATTCAATTCCTTGAAAGAGAATTTAAACGATTAGAAGGAGCTAGTATCGGTCTTGGTCCCTCAGCTAACGCAAGATACCCTTCAGTGCAAAAGACTCAATCTAATAGTTATAGGCCTAAACCTCTTCGAGATAGTAAACCTTACTCCTCTCAAGCTAAAACAGCTTTCGTCACAGTGACTAACACTTGTAAGTTTTGTCAAGCATCCGATCACAATATATACAAGTGTCAAGCCTTTCAGGCTAAAAGTAGAGGTGATAGAGTTGAATTCACTTGTAAAAATAATCCATGCGCCAACTGCCTAGGCCATCTACATGATACTAATAACTGTCCTTCTCATAGAGTGTGTCGAATTTGTTCAAAGCGACATCGCACTCTCTTACATGACTCAACTCCCACACAACAGCAGCCAAGTTACCCAACCAAGGTTTTTGAAAAAAAATATGGTAAGCCGCCTACAAATAACGCACCCCAAAGCCATGTCACCGCACCAGTGAATAAAAGTGCTCTTGTAGGATTGTCTAGCCAGTTAAACCCAACTAAAACAACAATTTTACTTGGAACATGTTTAGTTCAGGTGTTTTCCAAAGATGGTCAGCAAACTGTACTCCGTGCTGTGCTCGACTCTGCATCTCAACTTACATTGATATCTGAAAGAGCTGTTCAGCTCATCAGTGCCTCCCGTACTCGAGCACATGATGAAATCCAAGGAATTTCTGGCTCACTAATTCATTCTAGAGGAATAGTGCACATTGATATATCTGCAGTTAATGGTCAACGCTTAGCCTACCATCATCCATGCTTGGTTTTGAATCGTATCACTTCACCACTGCCCCAGATCCCAGTCTCACCTCAAGTGAAGGGATCTTTAAATGATTTTGTTCTTGCAGACCCCTGTTTTGACAAACCTGGAGAAATTGATCTATTGATCGGAGCTGATTTATTCGCTCTCTCACTGACTGGTGAGCAGCACTTCTTAGGCCATAACCTGCCCCAAGTTTTAGGAACTATATTCGGATTTGTTGTAATGGGCATAGCTCCTGTTGCTACATCTGAGTTATCAATCCCAAAAACTGTTTCTTTTCTCACTACACATGATGGAGACCTTCACAGTTCAATTCAAAGGTTTTGGTCAATCGAAGAACCCCCGACATGTGTCAAGACTCAGTCAGAAGAAGATGTTCTCTGCTTACAGCATTTTGAAAGAACCCATACACGTGATAACTCTGGTCGATATGTTGTTAAGTTACCGAAAAGACCAAATCATCCACTATTAGGTGAATCTTGTAGTACAGCTCAACTTAGACTTAAAGCGATGGAAAGAAAATTTGCTGCTCAGCCCGAATTCAAAGATTTATACTCCGAATTTATGGATGACTACATCAAATCAGGTCACATGAGTGCATGTGAGCAACCCATTTCTGGTGAATGTTACTATTTACCCCATCATGGAGTATTTAAGGAGAATCCCCCTAATTCCAAAATACGAGTCGTATTTGATGGTAGTTCCAAAACAAACAATGGCGTCTCCCTAAACGATATCCTCATGCCTGGCCCTAAGTTGCAGAATGATATTAGTGATGTCTTGCTGTACTTTAGGTGTCACAAGTTTGTGTTCACTTGTGATATACGACAGATGTATCGCCAGATTCTGGTGGCTGAAGATGACAAGAAATATCAGTTAATCTTTTGGCGATCCAACCCTGATGAATCCCTTCAAGTCTTAAAGCTAAATACCGTCACCTACGGTCTCAACTGTTCCCCCTTCATTGCGATCAGAACATTACAACAATTGGTCAAAGATGAGGGTCACTCATACCCCAAGGCGTCTGAGATTCTAACTAAATCAATATTTTATGACCACATCATCGCTGGAGCAGAAAGTCTTGATGAAGCTTTGTCTGCACAGAATGAACTCAAAAACTTGCTCTCTAGAGGAGGTTTTGAACTCCGAAAATGGATTAGCAACGCACCCCAACTATTGGACCAAGTCCCAATTGAACACAAAGAGACTCCAGTGGAGTTAACTGAAAATAGTGAAGCCTTCTTCAGTGTCCTAGGTCTAAAATGGACTCCAGAGTCCGACATGCTTTCTTACAAGGTTAAGGATGTTGAAATAAGTGCTATACTTACAAAGAGAAGAATATTATCTACAATCGCTAAACTGTACGATTTACCAGGATTTCTTACACCCGTAATTTTCTGGGCAATAACACTTATTCAGTATCTCTGGACAACAGGGCTAACTTAGGATGAACCTGTTCCAAATGATGTTAGAACCAAGTGGCATTCATTCTTAGAAGAACTCCCAATAATTCAAGAATTAAGAATTCCACGCTACATTTCTACTTCTCTGCATACGGCTGTGCAACTCCACGGCTTCAGCGATGCTTCAGAGAAAGGCTACGCTGCTGTTGTCTACCTTCGTGTCACTGACTCTCAAGAGAATACAAGGCTCTATCTCATCGTCTCTAAATCAAAAGTCGCTCCTTTGAAAAGAATTTCTCTGCCACGGCTTGAACTTTGTGGCGCTCACTTACTGGGAAAACTCCTTCAATATTCTTCAAACATACTCTCTGCTCATATGAAGATTGAATCAATCTATGCTTGGTGTGACTCCACAATTGTCTTAACCTGGATACGTACTCTTCCATACCGCTTGAAAGTCTTCATTGCCAATCGTATTTCAGAACTCCAAGAATTGGTCTCTCCTCATTCATGGAATTATGTCAAATCTCAAGACAACCCGGCAGATTGCGCCACTCGTGGTCTTTCACCCTCTCAACTTGTGACTCATCATTTATGGTGGAATGGACCGGAATGGTTACAGTCATCGCCAGATTCTTGGCCTAAGCCAAAATTCACACCTGTTATTGATGATGACACTCTTGAAATAAGGCCAAATCCTCTAAACGTTCTAGCAACCACAGAGAAGATTAAACTCACTGATTTTGATGTACTAGAAAAATATTCATGTTTCAGGAAACTTGTAAACGTTATGGCATATATATTGCGATTCATTCATAATCTGCAAGCCAATGATCCCCGCATCGGACGACTTACTTGCCAAGAAACTTCTTCAGCGAAATTAAGAATTTTCAAACTCATACAAAATACATCATTTAAGGATGACATCTCTGCTCTCAAAAAGGGATCTCAATGCAGCTTAAAACTTGCTCGTTTATCCCCATATATTGATGACAGTGGAATAGTGCGAGTAGGCGGCAGGTTGAAACATTCCAACCTTACACAAGATGCGAAACATCCAGTTTTGTTACCTAAATCTCACTGTACTGTCAAACTGTTGATTATGCATTATCACCTAAAGCATCTACACGCAGGCCCTCAATTGCTGCAGTCTATTCTGTCTCAAGAGGTTTGGATATTATCAGCCCGCAGCGTGATAAGATCTGTGATTTTCAAGTGTCAAAGATGTTTCAGACTTAAGCCTGTAAACAAACCTCCACTGATGGGAGATCTTCCTGAAACTCGATTAAAACCTGTAAGGCCATTCTATCACACTGGCATGGACTATAGTGGACATTTTGACATTAAAGTTCATTCAACTAGGAACGCTCAACGGTTAAAATCATACCTCTGCCTCTTTGTATGTTTTGCTACGAAAGCTGTGCACCTAGAAATTGTAACAGACCTATCTGTAGACTCCTTCATAGCTGCACTAAAACGTTTTGTTTCTCGTCGTGAATTGTGTGCCCACTTATACTCAGATTTTGGAACTAACTATGTTGGAGCCTCAAAGCAACTCATGAAAACTTTTCAGAATTTCATCAAGGAATCAAACACTAAAGATGCTCTTAACAACTTCGCGTTAGATCACTCAATAAATTTTCACTTTCAACCACCAGCCGCTCCCCACCAAGGAGGCCTATGGGAGAGTGCTATAAAAAGTTCTAAATATCATCTGAAAAGAGTCATAGGCGATAGAGTTCTAACACTAATGGAAATAATAACACTCGCCACACAGGTGGAGGCTGTACTCAACTCGAGACCTTTGACAGCATTATCCGCAGATCCATCCGACATCTCAGCCCTTACTCCGGGTCATTTTCTTATCGGCACTTCTCTTGTGGCAGTACCGGAACCAAATCTTGAAGAGGTTCCCGAAAATCGTCTCAACCATTGGCAAACTGTACAAGCCCTACATCAACGCTTCTGGCGACGTTGGCATCAAGAATATTTACATCAGCTACAACAAAGAAAGAAATGGGAAAAGCCCAACAAGAATCTAGAAGTGGGTGATCTCGTTATAATTCAGGACCCTAGAACACCACCACTACTTTGGCCTCTTGGACGCATAGTGAAGACTTCGCCTGGATCATACGGCATCGTCCGAGTTGTCACCATCAAGACTCAGCGGGGAACCTTCTGTCGTCCTGCTACCAAGGTGTACCCGCTCCCCTGATCTCATTATCAGACCAAACAAAATGTTTATTCTATTTTCAAACATATTTCTATTTCAATGTTATGTATATATATTTAATCTATGTTTCTTATATTTCAATGTCAATCCATATTCATTATGTGTCACTTTGTAACTTTCTCAATATTTTGAACCATGTATGGTTCAAGGCGGGCGGCATGTTCCGTATTCAAGCGCTACCTAGATATTTCCAGACGTTTCATATCATACAATAACCTTTGTCCTGTCACGCGATGTCTGGAAACCCCAATCTCGCCCCAGTTTTCTTGCATTCATGCAACTACTAACATGTCCCCGGCACAATTAACTCCCAATTGCTGCTCTCATCTCTTAACCCCAAAGTATATTTAATTATTATTAGTGACACATATTAAAAGTGAACTATTGAACATTTGTGAAGTGAAACACTACTACTGCCGGTCCGGGTCTGTGTACGAGCAATACGCAATAGCTGGCCAGCAGAAGAAACTCGTGTACGAGTGTACGTCTACCGGCTTCGTCTTCTCAACACTTCAGTTAAAAGGAAGGTACCTCATCAATCTCATTACAGTATTATCTGTTAAATAATTAGTGACAAGTTTTTAATATTGCTCTTTCAACATACAGTCCATTTGAACATTTTTAGGCAAGTTTACCCCCCAACTAGATATTTAAATTGCAATCACTCTGGAGTTTGAACAAAATATTTTGAGATGGTAAATATCTAACTCTTGAGCAGCTGATTAAAATCAACGAAATTAACAGTGCGATTATGGCGGACAAATCTAAGATGGCCGTTGGCTTCCATGAACTCCCTTGGAGATTAATTGGAAACTACAAAGAACATTAATAATCCCACAGTATACTAGATATTAAAATTATATCACTTTGGTGTCTGAAAAAATATTGTTGACGGCAATTAACTTTTCAACAGCTGTTTAAATGATCCAAGATGGCCACTTGCCTCCTAGGACTCTTAAAAACTGTCGAAATCCTGAAAAAATAGCTTCATCGTAGGTAATTGTAGGTAAAAACCCTTTGAGAGTAAACTCTTGTTTATACAAAGCAAGGTTCATTCCAGATGACTTCGTTTGGGACAAAAAACATTTTTTTAAAGCGGCTTCTTGCATATTTTTAAGTACTTGGACAAGTAATTAATTCAACTGGCAGATTATTTCAATCATCATATGATAATCCCTAAGGGTTAAAAATACATTTCACAGGTTTCATGGAAGTTAACGGCCATCTTAGATTTGTCCGCCATAATCGCACTGTTAATTTCGTTGATTTTAATCAGCTGCTGAAGAGTTAGATATTTAACATCTCAAAATATTTTGTTTCATTTATCTTACAATTTAAAAGTTTACTTGAGCAAAGAGCGGGAAAATCTAGTAACAATAACAATAAAATCTTAAACCTAGATGAAACCCGTCGTAATCGACGGTTACTTTTATGTTTCAATAACACCAGCTTACATACCGGTACTATAGAAAAGTGAAGATTACTGGATCGCTCCCGTTTTCCAGTAAGGCTTTTGTTGCGAAGTTTTAACGTTCTCGGAGTTTGAGTCTTAAGGTTATTATTCACGATTGAAACACAATAAACTTCTTCTTCGTCAAGGGAATATGTTGGCTTAAGAGCAATAAGCTTACCGGAATGTCACAATCCAAATTCAAGTGCATGTTCATCTCAGTTGGCTGTCTTAACGTCGACGGTTGAGAGCTGGATGTTCTGAGTTTCTAGCCTATGAATTAAATTTTGGTATTTATAAACTTAAGCTACTCAAGCAATGTTTACAACATTCTGCATTCTTTAGATAAATTAGACGATTTTATGTACATTTAGGGGAAATGCGGTTTCCATCCCGAGATTCCCGTTTTAGTTTGCCATATGTAGCATGTGAGTAAAATAGAACGATCTATATGCGAATTCAGGCGGTATTAAGGGTTTTGAAGTTTGGATTTGGAAGATTGGTTTTACATAATCCAATCTTCTTTCAAAGGTGTTTACGACGAATTTTCATAAAGAACTGCACCATCTACATGGTTTTGAAGACATCAAAGGAACTTGCCGGCGTAATAGAAGTTTGGTTATGTTAGGATATGTCAGGTTAGGTTGGGTTTCATTCGGTTAGCTGTTAATGGCAATTTAACACCTATGAAGGCTAAAATACCCACATAACCTACTGAAATGAATATAAAGTTCACAAAATAATAGCATCCCTTTGACGTATTTGACAACCTTGAAACTAATATCCGAGTCAAAATGGCATTTGCTCCAATAGTGCCAGAGGAAAAACGTGGCTAGAATTGTCCTATTTAGCTGAATAGTCCAAAAGTTAATCAAAATCGCATGATTAGCCTAAGTTCATAATTACCTTTAATTTTCTTGCCTTTCTTGTTGGGAGTATTTATCATCAAGCCTTGTTAAATCTCTTTGATAAGCGATTACTGGATCGATCTCGTTTTCTAGTATGGCTTTTCTTGCGACGTTTCAACATACTTGGAGTTTGAGGCTGTTTGTTATGTTGTGATTGAACTTCTTGAAATAAATATTTAATAGAAATAATGTATATTTAATGAAAAACACTGTGATGTGAACAAAAAATGTGTATTAAATTACTGGAAACTGTTTACAAAGTTAATAATGAATATAACATGTGATAATAACATCTGTTAAACAAAGTACAAGATAAGAATTGTATTTACAGACCAAGGGATAAAATAAATGCTTTAACATAACTCCCCCGCAAAAAAGGTATTAAATGGGAACTTTTAACAACTTGCTGATTGGTCTTTTTATTATTCCATTTTGAGTTTTCACTTCTACAACTCTTACAATATTGTCAAGTCCAGGAAATGTTTTCACCATTCGCCCCATGATGTACTTCATTGGTGGCATATTGTCTTCTTTGACTAAAACAACTTCACCTCCATTGATATTAGTGTCTTGGAATTTCCATTTGTGTCTCTGTTGAAGAGTATGAAGATACTACTTTTGCCATCTTGTCCAAAATGAATTCTTCATTCGTTGAATGAGCCTCCATCTCTTGTTGTAGTTGAAATGTCTAGCATCCAGCTTTTCCGGGATGAAAACTAGATTTTCACCAATTAGGAAGTGTGCAGGAGTTAAAATTTTAATTTCAGCTTGATCATCATACACTTCGCATAGGGGTCGAGAGTTTAAAATTGCTTCTATTTGAATGATTAATGTGTTTAGTTCTTCAAAAGATAATACTACAAAAGATCTCCAATGACACGTTTCAGATGAAATTTTTAAGGTTTGCCAGCTGATTCCAAGTCCTAACAGTTTGACTAAAGAGTCTTCTGATTGAAATTTAAAAATGGTTTGACTTAGTGTTATTTAATCTAGAACTTCTTTGGGGTTAGATGACCACTTGCGCAATGGAAACACTGCTTAATTTAGTGTTTGAACTAGTTCATTTTTTATGGATGATCTATAGTACTATATACTTGATCTATAGTATTGACTCCACTTACAAGATCGTCAACATAAAAGTCTTCTTTTAATATCCTAGCTGCATCAGGAGAATGATTCTTAATGTGGTCAGATAAATGATTTTCACAAATTCCATTATCTTGCAATTGAGAAGTGTGTTCATGACTGACCTCTTCTATCTTCCAAAAACGCTCTACTGCAGTGTTTATGTCACTGTTTTGTATAGATAATCTGAATGAATGAATACCTTTAATGATGGATCTGATAATCTTCCTGATAAAAGGTAACCTAGTTTGGAATTGATAGCGGATAAAGTGTTTTCTGGACCTCTAACTATACCATCTATCAAGAGATCTACGTAAATGTCAGCTCATAGAATGATATCTATTTGCCCTGATTGGTAGAAGTACGGATCAGCAAGTTCAAGGTTTTGAATGTAAAATGAATGATCAATGGATGTGTTGAGTAAGGAAACATTAGTTAGCTTGTTCAAGATGTATGTTGTAACTTGAATGTCTGTATCTTGCTTGTTTTAAATTAAAATTGATGTTAATCATCGTGTATAGCCAGCATGGCTGTTACCAACTCCGTGAACTGAAACGTTGAATGGTTGTCGTGATAATCCTAACTTGCGAAAACAGGTTTGAGAAATGAAGCTTCCCTCACTCCCAGGATCTATCAGAGCCTTACAGTATTGATACTGACCCCAGAAGTCTTTTACCATGACCCTGGCTGTGGACAGTATCACTGTTGTAGGAGAACCAATGCCTGCTGATAATAGTTTTGTACTATTACTACCTTTTGAATTCTTATTTTCTTCTGAGTTGCTGGAACATTTATTATTATATACATTTTTATTATATGAAGTTGTGTGAGCTAACATTAGGTTTGGGCTAAGCTTGAAATCCTGTTTCAAGTTTATGCTTAGAACTAACTTTAGGGTCTAATTCTGGCATATATTCTTTAGAAATTTGCCATAAAGTATTTTTGAGCTCTGGAGCAGACCTTTGTCTCTTTGTGTAGCCTGCTTGACTAAGAGTAATTGAACCAGCTTGTTCCTTCAAAATTTCAAGTCCCAAGAAGTGTGAAGCGTTCATGGTTTTGATCTTAAATTCCTTACCTACGGTTTGAAAAAAAAACATCAATCCCATTTGGTTCTTAAATTTTGATCTAATTTTGATGTTATCAAATTAACTAGTAATAAATAATACATCCCACTCCTCAGTCTTGTACCCAAGGTTGTTCAATGCCCTCACATTTGCATTGGTAATGTCTAATAAAGATTTCAAATATGTTAGTGAAATTACATTGGGCAGTGAAAACAAAGCTTTATGGTGAGTGTTGACAATTATTTTCTTGTTTCAATACCTCTCTTTTAAGAGTTCAATCGCACCTAAGTAGTTGGACTGAGTTAGGGGCAGAGTTGAAAGGAGATTTAAAGGTTCCCCTTTCAAACATGACTTTTGCACCAACACAACAAACCTTTGCACATCTGATAAACATTGATTTGCATGAATCGTTGATTGGAATATGTCGAAAAACCTAATTTTCATGTTTTCCGTCAAATAATTTTAAATTGAATTTAGGAAGTTTTAGAAAATTTGATTCGTGTACATTGATTCGTAACATGTGATAATAACATCATCTGTTAAACAAAGCACAAGAGAAAAATTTTATTTACAGACCAAGGGATAAAATTTAATGCTTTTCACAGAAGTTTTGGTCTAGATAAATAAATAAGTCCTAAAGGGGTAAATTAAATAAAAACTGTATAACTGCACAACAACTTAATACACAATAAAAACTATTTACAATTTTCCAACTATGTAAATGTTTTATTTTTGAAGATTTAGTAAATTCTTAAAGTCTAACAGCTGTTTCATTAAAAAGTAGAGTAAAATTATCCATTTGGTCGTAATGTAAAAAGATATGGGGGAGTAACTTTAAAGACCACTGGGGCAGAGCCCCAAGGAAATATACCTCGTGTCTCTTTTAATGGCTCATCTTCAGACCAAGACCATTCTTTAGACACATCTACCGAGTTTCTACGCCCAGCCGTTCTCTCAAATTAGCCGTGAAAAATCCCCGTTTGTTTCCATAAGAATACCATGGGATAAGAATTTTAAGGGCCACTAAAGCAGAGCCCCAAGGCAATTTACCTCGTGTCTCTTTTAATGGCTCATCTACAGACCAAGACCATTCTTTAGACACATCTACCGAGTTTCTACGCCCAGCCGTTCTCTAAAATTAGCTGTGACAAAGAAAAACTGTTTAAAATTAATATATAGATGTCTAGAAAAAAGGTTTTTCTAAAATATATATAAAAATACTATTTTATTTACATTGTTTAAAAACCATTTAACTGAGTGCATCTATTATATTATTAAAGTGATACAATCAAATTTTATGTAAACGGTTAAGGCTATTTACCAAATAAAAATATAGACATATGGTATATCAAAATGAAGCTTATAGTGTGTAGATTTGCCGAAAAGTATTGATATGGACGAACTTCCTAAGGGCTATGCCCCACAGGCTGATTTCCAAAAGGCTACGCCTTGCATGTTTTAGAAGTTATTATATGATTAATTTAGTGAACAACAGCTGGCCAATGCAATTGACAATATAGTTTGTTTGTTTACATTTTTGTTTACTTATTTTATTTTTTACTTTTATGTTCTTAAAAAAGGCGCGGTGAATGGACAGTGAAGCTATTTATAGCTGTTTGTTACAAGTGAGTAACTAAAGGTGTTAGAAACATGATGACTATGAGATTAAAAAACCATGTACGTTGTTCGTTCCAAGAGGTTGTCACCGATCTTTAACAGATCGCAATTTCTTTGAAAAGTATTAAAGTAAAGTATTAAAGATGTCGTGAAAGAGAGCTGCGTGTACAGGTACAACCTCGGGACGTAAAGTATGAAGGTTCCACTGCTTTTAACATCCTTTCAGATGACAATTTCTCGAACTTGGGCCCTTTAAATGAAATATAAAGTCAAAGTTGATTAAATTAATTTAATGGTGGTTTCTGTTCACCCGTGAATTCGCAGGTAGAACCTCTTGTTTATTTATAAGACGGAACTGACTTAGTTTGGAAGTGGAAGAAAACAACACCTGCCAAGAAGGCGCTTGCATTGTTAATATATCTTTTGTCGCAGTAAAGCCTTATGCACCTCTTTGTATTTTTATTATTTCTATTAGGCTATTTTAACTTGTTTCGTAACCTATTAGGCGAATATTTGGACCTATTTACTTATTAACAGGTCCATATACTTATAAAAGCACAAGGTCTCTCAGTCGAGGAAATGTATATCAGGGTTCTAGCACTGGCAATTCATTGGCTTTTAGCTAAGTTGAGGAGAAATATCACTATACAACCAATGTGACATGTATTTTTATGGACTGATAATGTTATACAATTTTTCAGTGGAGAAAATATTACAGTATCAACTTCCAAAGGGGGTGTGGTAGGGTTAAGAGTCAGTCTCAACCCAGCAACAGGTGTGTCTTATGATGCATTCCTAGGAGTTCCATACGGAAAGGTCCATTCCCGTTTTCAGGTATGAACTTCAAACGGCTATATTGTATTTAAAACGGGCTTCTAAACTAAAACTGAGTTGAATAAATTACTTTGCACACTACAATTTATCTCATTATATAGTAAAAATTAAGCATATATTCATAGGTGTTTATTTAGCTAGGTTTGAGTGTACTGAAGTCACTAAATGTTTTGTCTCATCAAATGTTCAATTTTACTAAATGTGGTTTATTGTTAGGCTACGTTTTAAGTTAAAAGCTAAACTTAGTTTGAATATGGTTTTGTTCGGTTAAAGAGTTTTTTAAGTTTAGTGAAATCCACAATTATTTAAACTGATTACATCACTGAGCTTCTCAAAAATCAATGGAGCCGTTCTTTTAAACATAATATTTTTATAACAGGACATATCTGATTGAGGGTTGAGTCGTTAGCCTAGATTTAGCCCCTCGGATTTTGGTCCGAGAGGGTTTGATCCTTGCCATATACAAAAAAATGTATTGTAGGGTTTGGATTGTCTTACATTAAAAGTGCTTGGTACTATCCCAACTAAAATACTAATGGCTTTAAATACTAAAGACCTTCTTATTTCACTATTTTCAAGATTAATCTCATATGTAGCCACCGTCAGCCCGAGATGCCTGGAATGAACCTCTTCTTGCTCAAAAGGATGGACCGATGTGCCCGCAACTCGACGTGGAATTCAACGAAGACTGCCTTTATCTGAACGTCTTCACGCCTGTGGTAAATACTTAGGGGCACTTAATTTGATACTTAAAAATACTTCTTGATTGGCATTTCCTGTGTTGGTGATATTATGTAGTAAAATACGGGGCTTTTTCAAATGTTATCTACCTATTTTTATACAACAGATACATAGGCTAGAAAATATAAAAATGCGATGTCACAATGCATATCTATTTAAGTTATAAGTCATACAGAATCCATTATCATCTGCCCAATCTGAGACTAAGTTAATCATAATGATGCCCTTGTTTTAATACTAACTTTGGTCGTGGTTATTTGTGTATGCTCGCCCTTAGTATGCTTAATCTATGATAAAACAAAAAAAAAACATTCTTGGAAGTGATTCTTTTTTAGAGGATGGCGGTCTCTTTTAACTTTGCATTTGCCCGTCCACATAGACTACAGATGTGTGCTGGAACGTATCCAGCAAAGCAATGGGTGAGCCGGTACAGTACAAATACACTTCACAGTACCTTACATGGAAATTTATAATTAATATTACAAAAAAAAATAAAAATAAATCATTCCCCCGCCTTATTGCTTCTGCAGAATGCTTCTCAGACATCCGTTGCCCGACCTGTGATGGTGTATATCCATGGAGGAGGTTTTAGCTTCGGTTCCAGCTCATCCCTCCAGTACGGGCCTGACTTTTTGATCCCTCAAGAGGTTATTCTAGTCACAGCCAACTATCGGCTAGGGGCAGCAGGTATTCCTATTGTTATTTAAATAATATCTTTATCAGCATAGCCCACAAGGTAATGGCATTATTCAAATGGCTCCCTCAAACGTGGTCATTACATAAGCGATGATAATGATAACTTATGTAGTACATGCAAAGGAGATTGATTGTGACCAGTCAAACCTTGTCATACTCCTCGATTAGGTATGATTATTATTGGTCAAAATTGTTTCCAATTTTTTATCATATTTTTAGCATTATGTAAAATTTATGTCGGAATTAGATTAACACATCCTAGCTCCGTGAGGTGGTTATATTCTATCTAATTAGCAGAATATACTTCAACACATATTTCAATGTAATTCCTCATTGCTTCAGGATTCCTGACCTTAGGAACTCCTGATGCACCAGGAAACCTAGGCTTGTACGACACTATGCTAGCTCTAAAGTGGGTCCAACAGGAGATCAGAATGTTTGGAGGAGATCCCACACTAGTGACTCTGTTCGGTCATAGTGCTGGATCAGTTTTGGTAATGTCTCACTACATATCTCCAGTCTCCACAGGTATGTAGTTTTAAAAGAAAATTAGTCATAAAGCATTTAAAAAAGTGTTTCCATTCAAAACTATACCGAGTAAAGACTATTTAACGTAAAGTAGCCTAATGTTTAGAGAAACTGTGGCTGAGTACTACTGAGTAAAACCTATGGAACCATTCTTAGTTTTGGTCTTTCTAACGCCAATGAATAACTTGATGCACCCGTAAAACACAATTTAAAGGTTGAAGATTACGTAAACTTGTTAAAGGAGTGTATCTACATTTTCAATTCATCCTAAATGAACTACATAGGTTTATGTTGGATTAATTCATCATAGCGATTGGTAATTCAGTGTGTTAATGTACAGTACATTGTAACAGTTGACAATAGAGAGTATATTGAAGATCTACATTCAAGCGATTGACAAAAGTATCAAATGTTAATTTAAATATAACCTCTATTTTTAGGCCTTTTTAAGCAGGCGATAAGTCAGAGTGGCTCATTATTGGTCAATTTACTGCCTTCCAAAGAGGCTGTTCGAAGAGCCAAACTTCTCTCAGATGCTGTAGGCTGTGACTCATCGCTCAACAGTACCTTACTTCTGAGCTGTCTACAAAGAGTGGACATAAAAAAAATTGTAGCCGAGCAAAACGTGGCCTTACCGATAGAGGTAAGGGAAATACAACCGATTACATTTTTCTCTATTTCCTCATGGCTAAGGTAATCTAAATCGGCCGATGAAACAACTAAAAGTTAGGTGGTCTACCATCAGAGTAGACTGTCCCTTGACAAGTCTTGGGCTTCGGGTGATGACGGTTTTTTTTCTACACCAGTGGCATTTAAATAATAAATCGACGATGGATTGAAATCTTTTATGTGAAAGCGGCAACACACTTACTATTGTAAATTTAGCTTTTCAGAAAAACACAGTTTTCTTGATTAATCGTCGACAGGCATATATAAATAAAAGACAACATTACACGGTTACTAAAATATAGATAATGAAGCCTTAATTTAATTTTTAAATTCAGACAATTGAATTAGAAAAGGTTATCCTGCCCTGGATTGATTGATTGCAATAAACTTAAATTAATACTATTTAATATTCACCTTAACTTACTGTTACAGTATATAGCCAAAGGAGCGACCCTGCGTTTCACACCGGTTATCGACTCGTTCGCAACGAATTCTTTCTTTCCGGACTCCTTGGATAACCTGATGAAAGGAGCAATAAACAGATCAAAACCACTTATCACTGGGTTCGCTGCTGCAGATGGAATCGTCAAGTTTCGTAAGATTGGCTAACAATAAATAAAATACAATAGAAATAGAGGAACGTTTGGTTTTGGCTTTTAAGATAACATTAAATACAAATGATATTGTGGCTATGGCCATATAGTATTCCCACTAATATATACATCTGCGACTTACTGTCTTAACTGTACTTAAAATGTAAAAATTATCATTTGATCAGCTGACTTCTTGTAAATGTTATATTTTATTGTAGTTCTTTTCTAAAACAAAAGTGTTTCAATGATTTATAATCTCTTCTTTTAATTAATTTATTTAGTTTTAGTATATTATTTATATAAGGCACAGGCCTTTTTTGGTGACCCTTTATTATCCTTGTTATTGTCATTAATTCAATTAGACCATCATGAATAATCAAGAATCTCCCCCGACTCCTAGTACACAAGAGGCTTCACAAATCTCACCAATTCAAGTGAAAATTCCAAAATTTTGTACCAAAAATGTTTCACTTTGGTTTCATCAAATTGAATTTAAACTTTCTCTTCATGAAATTTTGAAGGAAAGGACTAAATACAATGAGGTAATGACATGATTATGTTACTGGACAATGAAGTTGCAAGTCACATTTTAGATTTCATTATCAAACCTTTGTCTCACTCCCTACTCTGACAAGGAAAAGGCTATGCTCAGAATATGAAATCTCAGAAAATGTTAAGCTAAAACAACTGACATTTTTTCTCGGAGAAAAGGAGCCGACAAAACTTTGTAAAATGAGAACCTTAGCAGGCACGTGACAGGTAACTGATTTTTAAAAGTTATTTTTCTAAAACGTCTACCTAGTCACATTCGTACTGCTCTAGCTGCTTCTCAAACCAATTCTCTTGATGACTTAGCTAAATAAGGTGACCAAATAGCTGAACCATCAGCTGTCGACAACTACGTTTGTGCTCAAGGAGATGTCGCGCAATCTAGTGATCGGATTGCCAACTTAGAAAAACAAGTCAGTGAACTATTTCAGTCCATTGATAAACTTCTTTGGTTAAGTAAACAAAACTTGCTATCCAAACATAAGAACCGGTACTATCCTAAAGAGAGAAATGATCAAGGTGAAATTTGCTGGTATCATAACCAAACTGAAAATGCCAAAAAAGTTTTAAACCTTGTTTTTTCACGCCAAAAAATAAAGCACAACAGGAAAACTTCCTGCCTCGTCTCTCGATATTCCATCCCCATGTTAAAAATGTAGCCAGGTTTTTAACAAAATTTGTCTTAGTTGATGTGAGCCACATACAGATTGCGCTGATATAAATTACTGATTTCTGCCGATTACATGATGGTTTTTACCAAGTCAAATTGATGGAATTACTTATTATGAGCTATAGCAACTGTTGTGACCCAGCTACTATGTCAGTAACGAAAAATAAGGTACAAAATAGAGTTTTGGACACTAGCGCAATCCGTGATTGGCTTACACAACTACATTCTTTTTTAGTAATAAAATGGTGACAGCTGATCCATATAGATCGGATGTCTTCTTCTGTATCCAATAGTCAATGGATTACCCAGACAATTATATGCTGCCAATTGCTCTGTTATTAAAACGTACGGTAAACAAGACATAAAACGTGGTGTAGGCTTGAAAAGAAAGTTTGCCTGGTCTTTCATAGTTGCAGACTTAACCCAACCCATAATGGGAGCAGACTTTTTATCAAATTATGGTGTACTTTCCGATATGAAAAATAAAAGACTAATCGTAACAGAACGCAATTATCTGTTATGGAAATTCAAAAACTTTCAAATCGATAATAAGCATTGGTTCTTGACCCAAAAATAAAATACCCAAAACTTATCAATCAATATTCTAATTCTTATTGAACGAAAATTCTAATTTTCAAGTTTCACAGGACACATTTTTTCCCTCAATTAAGACAACAGGTCAGCCTGTGAACTTTAGAGCTAGCTGGTTACCTACAGAAAAAATTGCGGTAGCAAAAAAGGAGTTTCACAAGATGGTTGAGTTAGACATTTGCAGGCCTTCAAAAAGCTATCGGTCCCTTCCACTTTATTTAGTTCCTAAAACTGATGGTACATGGAGACCTTGCGGGGATTAGCGTGCCCTAAATGCCAAAACAGTTCCTGTTAGATATATCATACCGTATGTGCGTGATTTTAAAAGCCAGTTAAATAGAAAAACTATATTTTCCAAAATTGATCTTGTGCGGGGTTTTCTTTCCATTCCAGTATCTCCTGATGACATTCCAAAAACTGCTGTCATAACACCTTTTAAATTATTTGAATAAAAAAATGGCATTTGGATTAAAGAAATGCTGCACAAACTTTCCAGACATATACTAATCCTCTTTTGCATGATCTAGAGTTTACATTTTGTTACTTACACGATATCTTAGTAGCATCCTCTGCAGAAGGTGAACATATTATTAAATTGCGAACAGTTTTTGATAGACTTAATAAGCATCATATCAATAGTAATACGCCAAAGAGCGTATTTAGCGTGACAAAGATCTCTTTTCTTGGTTACACAGTTTCTAAACAAGGAATTTCTCATCTTCCTGATAAAGTTGAAGCTATTGTTAATTGCAAACTTCCTAAAACCTTTCTTGAACTTCATAAATTCCTTGGACTTATAAACTTTTACAGAAGTTCACTCCCTAACGCAGCTCAGCAAAAACTATTTGATTTGTCTAAGAGTACACATAAATGTGAAAAACTTAAAATAATTTAGTCTACAGAATCTAAGAATGCTCTTGAGGATGCAAAGGGTTATCTCCACTGATGCTCCTTTGACTCTCATGGTCGATATATCAAACTTCGCTATAGGTTCGTCTCTCCACCAGATTTGTAATGGAAACTTTGGACCTCTTGGGGTTTTCTCTAAATCCCTTACAACTCAGAAAAATACAGTACCTATGACAGGGAACTCCTGGCCGCATACCTATCTGTGAAGCACTTCTCCTTGAAGGGCGAAGTTTTGTTGTATACACAGATCACAAACCTCTATCTTGTGCCTCCCATAAACCCTCTTTCACATCTAGCCCTAGGCAATTGCGTCATCTAGATTTCATTGGACAGTTCACTACCGACATAAGGTATCTACCAGGGAAAAAAACATTCCTGCTGATTTCACGTCGAGAATGAGTGCTAATGACCTACCATCATCTGTACGATTTGAAAAAAATTCTGAAACTCGATATCAAGATGCTGAACTAAAAACCTAAAATACTCAAACACATTATTTGATAATCAAAAATATTTTACTTCCTAATGGCTCAGAGCTGTGATGTTCATTCCAGAGGAATTCATTCCTCAGCAGTTCAGAAAGCAGTTATTTGACTCCCTTCACAACCTGGCAAATCCGGGAATCAAAGGGCCTTTGGACCTTATTAAACAACGTTTTGTTTGGCCATCCATGAATAAAGATGCCAGACTTTGGGCCAAAGCATGTCTAGCTTGCCAGAAGTCAAAGGCTTGTTAACACATTGTTACTGAGATTGGAGCTTACAACAACAATAATGGACGTTTTTCTCACATTAATGTGGACATAGTTGGACCCTTGCCACCTTCTCAAGGATTTACGTACTTGCTAACTATCATAGATGGCTTTACACGATGGGTCGATACACATCTTTCTACCTGGATTGCTAGATTTGGAGCTCCTCAAAACATTACTACAGATAGAGGAAGATAATTCCACTGTAATTTATTCCAGGAATTAACAAAACATCTCGGTATCCATCGCATTAAAACTACGGCATATCACCCTGAAGCTAATGGAAAGATCAAAAGATAGCACCGACATCTGAAATCTGCATTAACTTTACTTTACTTTACCAATGGTTCTACTGGGACTAAGATCTAATATTATTCTAAAACACAATGTTACTGCTGCAGAAATGACACTAGGTCAGTCCATCAGACTACATGCGATCTTTTTCAAACCACAGAAGATACCTCAACAAATATTCCAGATTTAGAGTACAATCTGAAAAGAAAAATTATTGATCTCAAACCATAGAAGCCAAAAATTATTCCTCTAAGAAGGTCTTTGTTCATCCAGAATTAAGAGCATCCAACCATGTTTTTGTTGGTCATGATTCATCCAAAAAACCGCTTCAGCTGACTATGATGGTCCTTACCAAGTGGTTTTGCGGTCTGACAAGTGGCTTAAGCTGGGTTTTCCTAGGTGCGGAAGCGGAGAGCGGAGAGAGGAACGCAGAGAGCGGAAAAGAAATTAACATGGCGTTCCGCCCCGCTTCTAGGAAATCAGTAACATTAAATCACCTAAGAAAAGTGGAGTCCGCTCTCCGCTTCCGCGCCTAGGAAAACCCGGCTTTACTGTTCTTACTCCACGAAGACCTAGGCCAAATCCTATTAACCGACTCAAACCGGCATTTCTCCTTCAAGATTCTTAACTGATACGACCAACAACGCATGAAAAAGTGACATAAAATCTATAGAAACTCGAGTAGACAAGACTTAAGACAGCAATAAAGATGTTGGCCTTTAAAAAGCACAGATTTTTACAAGATTAGGTCGTAGTTTCAATCCCCCACATCGTTGTTCCTCGTTGACACTGGGAGGGTAGTATGTGGCTATGGCTATACAGTTTTCCCACTAATATGAATCTGCTACTTACTGTCTATACTGTACTTTATATGTGAAAATTATCATATGATCATCTGACTTCTTGTAAATGTTATATTCTATTTTATTTTAGTTCTTTCTTAATACATAAGTGCTTCAATGATTTATAATCTATTCTTTTAAATACTGTATTTTGTTTTCGTATATTTATATAAGGCACAAGCCTTCATATAATATTTTTCCAGGATAAGCAATTTCACTAATTCTTTTCGAGATGGCTTACTAACTTTTTCTTATAAAACTCAACAATCAAAGATATTAAATTTAGGAAGTTGAAAAATTGTTTTATACACAACTTGTTGATAAATTGTTTAGTTCTTTGTTCTTTTTTGGACTGTCCATCTATATAAATAAAATTATGATTTTGTCTGTACATTGCTCAGAATTATATATTTTTTGGTTAATTTTACGTTGTTTACATTAAAGAAGGCGAAACAAGTCTCATCTCAATTTCTGTCTGTCTGTCTGTCACGGCCCAGAGAACATTTTACGCGGCCTTCTCCAGAAAAACGAGAGCATCGGTCGGGATTCAAATAGTCAGTTGATCACTGCAGATACGTTTACTATGCATACGTGCAGTCTGTGCTGCAGTATGGCATACTGGCGTGGGGCGGTGTATCTGCTGCCACATTGGCTCCTCTTCACGTAACCCAGAAAACCTTAATCAAAATTATTCTTAAAAGGCCGAAACATTATTCAACGAATTTACTTTTTTCCGAATTCCCAGTTTTAAATATTAGACAATTGTTTATCAAAACACTATTACTTTTCATTAAGAACAACAAGGAAACTATTTTTTCTAACTTACAACACAGTTATCACACTAGACACAGGCATAACTTTGGATACCGCACTCCACAACTAGCATATAGTTCGTTGAAAAATAACGTGTTTTACATAGCTCACATCCTTAATCGCAACTTGCCGCCCAACATAACTGATAATGAATCAGGCAGTGTCGCTGTGTATAAAAGCAAGGTCTGTGAGTGGCTGATGACTGTGGGACGAGAGGCTGCAGAGGCTTTAATTCGCTTGCCTTACATTTAAATTAATCTCTGACATCAAACGCCACCATAATAGCTATCAAAATAAA
This sequence comes from Macrosteles quadrilineatus, assembly GCF_028750875.1. Lineage (NCBI taxonomy): Eukaryota > Metazoa > Arthropoda > Insecta > Hemiptera > Cicadellidae > Macrosteles > Macrosteles quadrilineatus. The sequence continues at coordinate 17,799,385 of NW_026542600.1, forward strand.
TTTTCTGCTGGTAAGAGCTCTTCCCTCGAGCACGGACTTGCAGTCCATTCGGGGGAATACTATTCTTATCCTAAAAATGTATTCCTGTATTTATAAAGGTGAATAAAGTGATTTTTGATTTTGTTTTGTCCTTTTGTATTCACTGGGTTGGCAGAGTGTCTTTATCCATTTAAATATCCACTATTGTTCAAATCAAATAACGGACATCCAAAAACCCAATTCAGTGCGATTTTTGTCAAGTTTTCTCTTGATGTTTATTGGTGCAATGATGTGTATTTGAGTATAAATTGTACTTGAGTTATAATAGCCGGGAAACAGACGCTGCAACTGTGCTGTATACGGAGTTTTGCTTGCATATCTAGAAAAAGCGCACTAAATATATGCAAACCAACTGCTGTTCAAGGTTTCAACTAACTACATGATCCCATCGGTAGAACGGGTACACAGCTAGTTCAATTTTAAAAACTTTTAATCGACATTTTTAACATTCTGTAACTGGATCAGATTGTTATATCCCTTCACGTCTTAAAAGATTTTTCTATTTGATCGTGATAAAAAAACATGCTTCAGATAAAACTAATATATTTGAGATCTTGGCATGATTTCGTACATTTTGTAGTAATGTAGTATTATTTAAATTTATTCTTTTATTCAATATATGATTTTACATTTTGATTACAGAAGATACGGAACAGGTCTGGAAGCTTTCGGAGGCCAACCTTGCTGCTTTTATTCGCAAAAATAACCTTGGATCACTTTCTTCAAACTTGATATCTTTAATGACTGAACAAATTAGAACAAAATATTTTCCAGTATCACCAGGACAAAATAAGATCATTGACTTAGTCAACCTGTACACCGACGCTCTCTTTGCATATCCTACAATTGTGGTTAGTATTTCAAGTTTCGCTTTGAAAAACTAGACACGTTAACACTAGACTAAACTAGACACAACAAAGGTTATGAGACTGACTGTTGCGGCTGGCCTACTTTGTTAGCACTAATTATAAACAATACAATAATAATAAAATGAAATAAAATAAAATAAAACTGCACCGACAAAACCATTATGAAAACGAAGTAATAAATTCTTCTTACAACTTAGAGATATTTTAACAAAAAGAATATTTTCCCCAACTATAGTTCGTAAATGATAAGAACAAATTTTAATCTTGAAGCTAAAATTATTCATTTTATACAGTCGAGAGATATTACAAACTATATATTTTTTAACAATATTTATTAAACGTAGTTTTCCCTTTCAGCACCAAACAAAACAAAACAGCACCAAACCATTTACAAAATTATTGTGTTTTTACAATATGTTTTTTATTAAGCCACGTATTTTTAAATTCAGAATATTTAAAATAACTTTGTTAGTGTCCACCAATCCCAACTATTCAAAATCTCTATAGATATTAGTATAGCTCCTATATTAAGAAAAAAACAAAAGAAAATAAGACGAATAACCGTAACAGAAAACCAAAAGAATGGTTTTATTTGTGTTCCATATAATAGTAAATTCAATGGAGCAATAAGGAAAAACGATCAAAATTTCTAAATTAAGTGTTATATAAAACCAAAAACAATGCATTGGAAGAAAGATCAAAAAGTTATAAATTTAAAATTCAAGTCATTCAAGTGTAGATACAAAGAACATCTGCAAGCATTTAAATCAAAGAATGTAACTAGTATGAAAAGTAATGTTGCGAACACATGCTTATTGAAAAACATAATTTTGAATCTAAAGGAAATAAACTAGCCACAGCAGAGAATATCAATTTATCAAACCAATTCGATATATCTTATACGTATATTAAAAACACTTTTGCAAAATATATGTCAGCTATCCTGGCCATACTTATGGACCGAATTACACGCGGGTTGTACCAAATTAAGGCTTATAGTTCCTATATGTGCATGTTTTATTCGTATTTTGAAAATATTTTTGCTAATTGGGTCAAAAATAGAAATTAAACTTTGCTTATGGAGTTTTAACATTAGGGCCTTATTTTTAAGCTTACGACAGCCACCCTGATAATACTAATTGGAAAAAAATAAAGCTACCTCTCCGAGGATACATATAAGTAGGTAGAATATAGCAATATGATAACACTTATTCAAAAAACGAGGGGGCGAGAAGCAAGCTTAAGGCAATGCTTTGGTTCGGGAGCGAGCCCAAGCTCCAAGGCCCCAAATCATTTTGGCATGGAATATTCACCTTAGCCCTTGGTACATACATGTTTCAAGACTCCTAGAATAGTTTGGCAAAAAATAGTTTTCTTCAATTTTTCAAGTCCAGGCCTAAAATGTTCAATATTTTCATATAAATCGCCAGAGGTCCCAAGACTATGTGTTACTTGCATTTAAAGTAATTCAACCAAAACTTTATATTTTTCAATATTTTGAACCTACTTGGTATAAGATTTTATGCAAATCTCGCGCAGTCAAGTCCCAGATTTTGAAAATATGAGTATGGATTGGCATTAAAGATAATTCAAGGAGTTGGATATTAATGAAATGATTTGGGGGTTGCCTACCAAACGACGAGGGGACGAGAAGCTATCCTGCGGCAATGCCTACGGGTCGATAGCGCGCCTGAGTTCTGGTTTCAAATCTCGCACAGCCAAGTCCGTAAGTTAAAAAAATATATGTGGGGATGGATGGGGATTGGAAATTTTTATGGAGTTGGACGGTAGTACAGTACATTTGAATAGGGATGTATAGACCGAGAGCATGATTTTTTCAAGTGGCTAAAAAAGCTTTCCATGTTATTCTTACGGGAAAAACCCCTCCAAGTGTCATCACGTTGCTATATTCTATCAACTCATATGAAACTGTTACCTCTTCGATTCTGACCTAGGACTCTGCCCCGTAGGTTTTCAAAATTCTGAAGTAAGGTGTTTAAAAGTTAATATTGATTGGTCTCCATTGTAACAAAGTACAATCTCACAAAGTTTAAATGTAAATAAGCAGGACTGTCAAATGAATTTAGATTTCCCATTTCCACACAGCTGTTTAAACATATTAAATACTGCACGCATATTAGAACAGACAGGGTATGTATAACAGATATAAAACATCACGTCACTCGCCTGGCTGTAAACATTATTTAACATTACTTAAATTGGACTGTCAAACCATTATGTTAAGGTAATTAGTATAGGATTATTTCAATTTTTTAATTTGTTTATGTTTATGATCCATACTGAGTGTTTTCTGATATTTTTGAAAAGCTGTGATAATATTTTACAGGGAATATGTCATTGGAAAAGAAATTGTTCATGGATGTAGGAAATAATCATAAGACTCTATCATTATTGCCGTGTCAACCTAGGCTCTTATCCTGAGTGTTATGAGAACTAGTTTTTGATGTGTTTTTGTGTAAACAATAATAAGATATCCCTGCCGCAGCAAACCTGCAGACTAAGTGAATATCCTGATTGTAAATGCACTAAAATGTGTTATGATATTACACTCTTGACAGCTTTGGAACTATTGTGATAGCTTGTCGTTTACTAGACGTTCACAAGACTACATTTAATTCTTTACTAAGCATAAAACAATTTCATTCATGTCTTTTGCACTTTCATAGACAACTCGAGCATTCGCAAATTTCACCTACGGCTACATGTATGATTTCCTCGGAGCGTGGAATCCTATGCCAGATTACTTTTCCCAATTCAAAGTGACAGGAGTATTTCACGGGGCAGAATTGACTTATCTGTTCTACTCTGCAAATAGTTCACAAGACTTAGGAAAATGTTTGACGAATCTGCCTGCTATTGCCATGAGAAACAGTCTAGTTAGTATGTGGACACACTTTGCTAAACATGGGTAAGTTGGTACATTCATAAAAAATACTTTAAATTTAAAATTAACGGAAAATACTTTATTTTTGCACATACAAAAGTTATCAAATATTTATTTACATATATGACCTGTGTAGTTTTATATAAGAGTAATTTATATTAAAAGAATTGTATGTAGTTGGTAATATGGCATGTTTCTATTTAGTATATGGAGAATGCTTTCCGATGTTTCGTATACTTATTCATCGCTATTCACAAACTTTCAAAATACTTGAACCCACTTACCCACTGTTAATATAACCAACAAGAAAGTACAATTTAAAACTACCCTAAGATAAACCAACGCAATTAGTTTATACCATTCTCAAACGTATCAGGACATGGAATGCCTGAGCCATATTTTAAGTCATTTAATAAATTCATCTTTTGTATCAGGAATTTTTCCAAATCAATTAAAAAAATCTAAAATAATACCAATTTATAAGAAAGACGACCTAGAAACTGTGTCAAATTACCGTCCTATTTCTCTCCTACCAGTAGTATCAAAAATTTATGAAAAAATTGTTAACTGTCAGTTACTAAATTATTTAGAAGAATTTAAACTATTAAACAATACTCAGCATGGATTTAGGCCTGGAAAATCTGTAATTACAGCTGCAGTGTCATTCATAGAATCTATAATTGAATCTGTTGATAAGGGGGAGTTCACAATTGGAATTTTCATGGACCTAACTAAGGCATTTGATAGTGTCGACCACACCCAACTTATAGATAAATTACTCATTTTAGGGGTTACAAAAAAATCAATAAAATGGTTTCAGTCATACCTAAATAATCGTTGTCAGTTTGTAGAAATCACACATAATCATGATAACAGAATTACAACATTTTCTTCTGAAACTGAAAGGGTTAAATGTGGTTTACCCCAGGGGTCAATCCTTGGCCCCCTGTTGTTTTTATGTTATAAATGATGCTGGTGGTGCACTCTCATGTTTACCTCAGAACAATCTTTGTTTTAATGCAGACGATACAAATCTCAAAGTATCGGCTGAGTCAGTGCAACAAGTTGAAATTTTAAGTTTTGTTGAATTGGCAAACATTGGAAACTTTCTAGAGCAAAATAAATTGAAGCTTAATCCTAAAAAAAAACTAATTTTATAACTTTTAAAACAAATCAAAATAAAAAGTTAATTGAACCAAATATCATGTATAATGCAGAAGAAATTGAACATAAACACAGTACACAGTTTCTAGGTCTAACTGTGGACCAAAATTTAAACTGGGATGAACATGTTGATAAACTCCTTTCAAAACTATGTTCAGGACTATATTCACTCTATAGAATGTCTTATTTTTGTAACCATAAAACATTAAAAAATATATATTATGCTGTCCATTCACATTTATCCTATGGTTTGTGCCTTTATGGTTCAACTACAATAGCAAATTTGGAAAGGATTCTTAAACTTCAAAAAATAGCAATAGGAATAATTTTGAAATTAGAACACAACGAAACAACCAAAAACAAATTCAAAGAACTGAAAATTTTAACGGCATATGGCCAATATATTTACGACACAATTATTTTTGTAAGAAACTGCTTGAGCACCTCTGAGACAAATTATCACCCATACAACACTCCTTATTATATTATACCCATAAAAAATTCCTTATTTCAAGTAAACATAAATTAAAATTTATACATAATTTGCCTCCAGGATTGATCTATTGACATAAAATGAGGTTACTAACCTGTCGTCAATCAGTCCTCTATTGTCTTTGATGACTATAGTTTCGGGGTTATAACCCCATTTTCAAATCTTCTCTTCAGTCGTCAAATGTCAAACATATTCTCTTGCGTAAGCCGTCGTCAAAATTACTTTACATATACACAAAAACACACACGAAAACATTTATAAATACAAATCATGTACATGCGCGTGAGGCCGGCCAAGGACAAAACCAGACTGTCGTGGCAGTCTGGTTTTGTCCTTGGCCGGCCTCACGCGCATGTACATGATTTGTATTTATAAATGTTTTCGTGTGTGTTTTTGTGTATATGTAAAGTAATTTTGACGACGGCTTACGCAAGAGAATATGTTTGACATTTGACGACTGAAGAGAAGATTTGAAAATGGGGTTATAACCCCGAAACTATAGTCATCAAAGACAATAGAGGACTGATTGACGACAGGTTAGTAACCTCATTTTATATAAATTAAAATTCTATGAAAAAAAACATCCTATATAGGATTAAAATTTTTTAAGCATCTTCCTAATGAAATCAGAAATGAACAAAGCAGGAAGAATTTCATGAGAAAACTAAAACTTTATTTAGTAGAGAAAGCGTTCTATTCCCTGGAAGAGTATTTTTCCACCTCCCCTCTTAGCGTCAGTAATTGATTCGGTTTTGATTATTTTCATTTCCTGGTTCTTGGTTTTTAATTTAGATAATGATCCAAGATATGCAAATCTGTAAATTATTAATTTAAGATAGATTTAGTTCACACCATTCAATGTACAAAACTGTACTTTATGAATAAAGCATATTTGATTTGATTTGATTTGAATATGCATAAAATCAAACTTTAACAATAACATCGGGATTATAAGGCTACTTCTAAAATCTAAGGTTAACGGGATTCGTAATTAGTACAGTTAGAATTACAAGTACACTAAGTTATTTGACTAAAATAACAGGTAACGCAGCACTTGTTCGCAATCTATTGGCTAGATTTGTAGTCTGCTTTTGTACCAATTAAAAAGGTTTGTAAGAAATTTTTTGAAACCTAAATCCATCTTCCAAACTTCCATAGAACATACCGTTAGGCGAGTATTTAATGAAGTCGCCAAACCTTTGATTACACTTTGCAAGCAAATATGCGTTTATTTGTAAAAATATGAACTGGTTACTGATTCAGGTCTCCCAACGCTTCATTATCCTGGCACACCTTGGCCACAGGGAACTACCTGTTGATTGGAGAACAACTCTCCTTGCTGAACAGTTCTGCGGTAGAAGAACAACATTACCAGTTCTGGGCGGACTTGGTGACTCAAAACAACTCCGGCAATGTGTTGGGGAACCTGGTGATGGTGTTAGCTGTATCTATAATCTTATATTTTTGAATGTAAACATATGAAATACAACCTGTGTAACAACTTATTTTCAGATTATTGAAATTTTAACACTTCTTCGGTTTTGGTTTTAACAATAACATCAAATATCTTTTAAAATACACCAAATGTAGCATATCTAGATTTGAAAGTCATACCTATAACATTATATTTGTGTCAAAAAACAGAAATATTAGATTCCCCTTATTAAACAGAGATCACTATTAAAATTGTATTCTACAAATAAATATGTAATCGTTTTTACTTTAAAGAACAGGTAAAAATTTTACATGTTATTTTTGTCAACTTGCATTTAGAGCAAACATGCGAACGAATGTCAATTGAGAGGAGCAGATATTATAGGATTTGAGATTTTGAGGCTTTAATCATGTCCACTTAAGCCAAGCGTGATTACTTTTGCACATCAGTTCTTCTAAATAGCTAATCTTTAAAAAGTGAGAAATTTTATTCAAAGAGGCTACTTTAGTAGTGGTGAACCCAGAAAGACATGACACTTTAGGCACGTTTTTCCCATGTTATTCTTATGGGGATTATTTTTGGCCACTTTTTTTAAGACCCTGATCTTTGCCTGTACACCCCTATATAATGTTCAATACCATTGTAAAACTTCATTACTATTTTAAATCCACATCTATTCACATGTATATTATCAAAATCGAGCGAGGTTTGTACGCGAACTCGGGCGCGCTCCCGGCTCATGGTGCGCTCCCTTGGACATCCTTAGTGGAAATCCATGAGTACTGGCTACTTGGGAATCCAAGCCATTTGACATACAATAAATCACCCTTCCTCTTAATTACCTTTTCTATCAAATACATGTCTTTATATTTGGTCTTTAACAACTCCTCTGTATAGAAGCCTCCCCTGATTATATTGACATTTTCATCTTTCAATATATAAGTCACAGGCTTTGAATTCTTAACTTCTGCTATTGTAAATAGCTCCCCTGTCCAATTTGGAGTATAAACTTTACTAAAAACATGTTTATACTAGGAAATCCTCACACTATCACCTACCTTATATAGTGGCTTTTTAACTTGCATTACTTTAGAAGTCAACCTCTCATGCACATATTTACTGTTCTTAATACTCACTTGGTTAGGCTTCATTCCTATAGATCTATGCACTTTATTATTATATTTTCGAATTAACTTTGGAAGTAAATCCAACCATTTATAACTCCCCTGAGCATTAAATTCCCTATATATCCAATTCTTTAAAGTTCTCTGAAACCTCGCCACAATTGCAGCCTTAGTGTGATAGTGATTAATATTTAATGTTGTCATTAGTTTGTTAAAATATTGATTAAAAAATTATTTTTCATTGTCAGATTGGATGTTTTTAACCCACTTTGGTAGAATGGTTTTAATGGCTTCTGTAACCACTAGACCTGTCTTATTCTTTAGTGGAGCAGCATAAGCTTTTTTAGAAAATGTATCTATTAACGTTAAAATATATTTATTGCCAGAATTCTCTCTAGCATAGTTTTGCATATCAATTAAATCTATTTGTATGGTTTCGTTTATACCCAATACTTTAAAAGACCTTCTAATGAAATTCTTTCTTGCAGGCTTATGAAGTTCGTATGCAATTTCATTCATTTTTTATAACATCACTCTTTCCTTAAACTGTAAATATATTACCATTAGCCCCAATCAATGGATTATCTTCCATTCTTTTTAATACATAGTTTTCTGGTATATATGGTCTATTAAATCCACTCAAAGATGTGGGGTCAGCAACTAATAAATCAGGATTGTATTCCATCAAATTAAAATGTTTTTCTCCATACACAAATTTTGATCCATCATATCGCATAGCTTGTGACATTAGACAAATATCATCCGAATGTTCCCCCTCTGGTAGATTCCTTATAAATAATCTTTTGGCATCCCAACAATATAGTTTTTTTTTATTATAAGTTATAGTCTGTTCTTTTGTAACACAGTCAGTGTCATCAATGGCAGGTTTAACACGTACTAACCTTTTATTATTAAAATCCCAATAGCCTGCTTCCATTTTTGGAACTTGTGAAATATTCACAGCATCTTTACTATCTGTACCTTCTATCAAATCGCTAAGTTTCTGTTTCTTAGCATTCCAAACACCATTCTCTGATTCTAAAAATTCATAATTATTATCGTCTTGTACAAATTTACCATCTTTTCGTATTAAAGTCTGTTGTAAAGTAGGCACATCATTTAAACTTTCACCCCTTTCCACATTAGTAATTTTCCGTTTTTTAGCATTCCAAACACCATTCTCTGATTCAAAAAATTCATAATTATTATTGTCTTGTACAAATGTACCACCGTCTTTACGTATTAAAGTCTGTTGTAAAATGGGCACATCATCTAAACTTTCACCCTTTTCGACATTAGTAATTTTCTGTTTTTTAGCATTCCAATTTTTATTCTTAGATTCTAAAAACTCATATTTAGTTTTACCTTGTAAAAAGACATCACCTTTTCTAGTTAATGTCTGTCCCAAAGTTGATACATCATCTACAAACTCTCCATCTTTAACATTACCAATTTTACAGTTTAAACAATTCCTACTATCGTCTTGTAAATTTAAAGTAGGTTCACTACTAGCCCTGGGTTCTGCAGGCTTATTATATGGATTATATAAACGATAAAATTTATCTATAAACATATTTTTATTCAATAAATAATTCCACTTTCTCTCAATTCCTCAATAATAGAATCTATTTCATTATCCACTCCTGAGATACCAGCTTGGCGACTTAGCCAAAGAAGTCTTAACCTATCTACAAGCTCATTAGGATCATGCCAATAAATATAGTCTATTTTATTACCAGTCACTTGTCTCAAACCTTCACCAACAGATTTAAAAAGAGGTTTAATTATATTAAGATATTTAGTATGTCTATTACTTGAAATTGGTGCACCATCTTTGTAGCTCTTCAAATGTCCATTTGTAGCTTCCAAAATTTCTTTATAATTTTGCAAATCAGCTGGAGTATAATCCTCAGGTTCTTTTAAAGTTAACAATTCCCACAAATATTTTGTCCCCTTGTAGGTTTTATTTGCAACTGTAACATCATCATTGGCAATATCAACTTCCTTATTTCCAATAAAAAATGTATTTGCTTCTCGTCTAATACCATATGTAGTGTCTGTCATACTACTTTTACTGACGTAATTTCCTAAATAGTCTGATGCTAAAAGACCAAAATCTAATTTCTGTGGGGTGGATGTAATCTGTGGTTGTAATGGTTGTAATCTTGGTATTATTGGTATTCTAGATGGAGTCATTGGGAGAATCTCCATTCGATGCCTCTCTGTTTTGGCGATTTTTTTTATTCTTGTAATGGCTCTATTAAAGGTTGGAATGTTTGGAACCTCTCTTCAGCCTCTAGAAACTTGCCAGGTTTTAAAGCTCTATATTTCTCTCGTATTTGATTTGCAGAGTCAACCAATTCTTGTTGAATGTTTTTCATCTTTTATTTACATTTTATTTATCTCATTTGACAAAGGATTGTACTCAAACACTGCAGTTTCAATCTCTAATTTAATATCAACAATTCCTTCCTTCACTGTTTCGTTCTGTGTAGAACAGTCTATTACAATTAGTGGATATTTCTTCATAAACTACTAATCATAGGATCTGGGATAGTATTATAGTAAGTCTCTCTAAACCTTATAAACATCTCATAAGCTTTAGAGACATCTCCATTTTCAAAGTCGAGATTTAAATCGCTATAAGGATAATGTTCAGAGTTTAGAAATACTTTTTTAGATTTTTTTAGTTTACAGTGATCAAATTCATCAGTTCTTTTTCGTGCACTATTATCCCTAGCTGTTTGGAAACTAAATATAATATACCTAGGCTTCTCCAAACTTGAAGACGTCTTTACTGACCATGTATGTCTTGTAGTATTGGGATTTGATGGAAGTTCGTGCAGCTCTAAACTTCTAAATGCAATTTGCAAATTTTTATTTTGCAATAACATCTTTTGTAATTGTAACTTCTCCCCATTTGATGGTATCACATGTGGCATCACCCATTGAATTGAGGTAAGTGTAATTTTGGGAATTTCATCAGCAGTGCCACTGGCTGGAGCACTAGTGGTTGTTAATATGCAATTCAAATAATTTTTGGATCTTTTCAACACCAATTCTTGTTTGACATTTACTAAAACCTTATTAAAATCCTCGAATACACCCATTAACAGCTCTAATGGCAAACAAGTACTAAACTTGCCACCTTTATGGAAATTCGTGTCAGAATCAAATGCCACATTTGACAATTTAGTAGTTTTATTGTAAGAGCTCAATATTTTAATAAGACTAGAAATTCCTGGGTTTCTTACAATGTCTATTTCTTTACCTGCAACTTCGTATCTAATTTCATCAAATAAGAATGCAAATGCATTATTTATAAAATGACCTTTATCATGATTTTGAAATCATTAGGAAATTCCCCAAACTCCTAGTTCAAATGACGCAACAACGTAACAATATCAAAGAACTGAAGGGTCGGAAAACACCGCAAGGAGAATTTTCTTTTCATGAAAACGCTAATGTTTCTCGTTTAATGTTAATGTTGTTGTTTAATGTGTCGTTTAATGTCGTTTAATGTGTGTGTTTGATGTACTCTTACTTTTAATTAAATATATGATTAATAAAACACCAAGTCAACGTAAAGACTTTTTAATACGTCTTGAATTAAACATGGTCTACAATATTGATATTACACATTGGAGTACATTTCAAAAAGAAGGACGATGATCTCTACGCAGAGAGACATCCCCGCTACTCAAGACTACCAACTATAAAAACAAAATAGTTGAAGTAATATGAACTCATAACACTTCCCCTTTTTATAAAAGAAATAAACAGTACTTTTAGAACAACAGTAAAAGAAACAAACAGTACATCTTACATGTGAAATTGAAATAAGTACATTTTTTTAAAATCAACATTAGCCTAACATTTTAATAAAAATTCAAATTCATCTTACATGTGAAATTGGACAAGTACATTTTTAAAAAATCAACATTAGCCTAACATTTTAATAACAATTCAAATTCATCTTACATGTGAAATTGGACAAGTACATTTTTTAAAAAATCAACATTAGCCTAACATTTTAATACAAATTTATCTTTAAACATGTGAAATTGAAACAAGTACATTTTTAAAAAGTCAACATAGCCTAACATTTTATTAAAATTCATCTTCATCTTACATGTGAAATTAAAAACAAGTACATTTTTAAAAAGTCAACATAGCCTAACACATTTTATTACAAATTCATCTTAAACATGTGAAATTGAAACAAGTACATTTTTAAAAATCAACATAGCCTAACATTTTACTAAAAAATCAAATTCATCTTACACATGTGAAATTAAAAACATTTGATACCGTACTCAAATTAATTTATCTTTAAAATTCTAACCTACAGAACAAAATCAGCAATATTTTCAATAATACAAAATAAAAAAAAATCTGTGACCATTTACCACAAATACTTAACTAAACATTTGGATTCTAAAATAAAAATATTCTTCCATAAACAACAAGAGCTTACATCTCATAGTCTTTAAATCTTTCAGGTTGTCTGATAACTCTACCAAACCTAGAATTAGGCCTACTCGGGCCAGACCTAACAGGCGTCTCATGAACAGTGGTTGTAGGATTAGGTTCAAGATTCTTACTAGGACTAACAGAACTCGTGCGAGTAGATGGCACTGAGTTACTGTTGTTTGATAGCAAGGGAGTAGGCATAGGAATTCTGTTTTTAGGCGAACCAGCTTTGGGTAACAGTGGCGACATAGGATAGGTAACACTAGGATTTACTATTAGACCAGAATATTTACCAAGTGGTCTCTTAATTTTCCTTAATCTTAAGTGACTTGCATTCCTCTGTAAAGTTGAGCCGCTATGACTCATTTTAACATAATATGAGCTAGGGGTTTTTGCTAAGCCTATTATTCTACCTGGTTCCCACACACGGGAGCGAACGTTGTACACATTTACCTCATCCGAGACCTTGAACTCTCGCCTAGGGCGACTATTTCTATCATGATACCATACTGCTTTTGTTTGCTTCTCATATAATAATTTATTAACAACATTTCTATCGCAAACTTCAGGTCTCAACAAACTAGCCGATATTGGGATTTTTGTTCGCAACCTCCTAGACATTAAGATTTGAGCTGGTGACATATTGCCTACAACAGGTGTGTTACGTAGCTCCAAGAGAGCAATCTCGACATCTTTGCCATCCTCACTACATTTTTTAACCAGTTTTTTGATAGTTTGAACGGTTTTTTCAACCTGACCATTAGAACGGGGGTACAACGGGCTACTATTTACAACTTTGAAATTCCAGTCCAAGGCAAATTGTTTAAACTGATATGAACCGAAGGGATTATTATCACCAATGACCTTGGCTGGTATACCATGAACTGAAAATACTTTCTTGAGCTCACGTATCACATCTGTTGTGGTCTTAGATTTTAACTCAAGGCACTCTGGCCATTTACTGTAGTAGTCAATTACAACAAGGAATATTTTACCTCCATATTCTGCAATATCCACACCTACTTTGTTGAAAGGTAGATCAGGTATCTCATGACACATTAGGTTATCTTTAGCATTTGCATTCATAAATTTCTGACAAAGAGTACAACTAGACACAAGATTATCAATATCTACAGACATACCAGGCCAGTACAACAGTTGCCTAGCTCGAGACTTTGTTTTTTCACACCCTAGATGACTTTCATGTAACAGATCCAACATGGCTTTTCTTAAACTACATGGGACAACAATCTTATCATTTAAAAATACCAGGCCATCGAAAACATACAAATCACCACGTTTACCAAAGTAAACCTTTACACACTCTGGTAGAGACCTTTTGTCTGAAGGCCAGCCACTTTTGAAATATTGTTTTACAAGGCTGAGAGCTGTGTCATTGTCTGTTGCTTCTCGAAATTCTACCATTTTATTTTCTGATATTGGTAAAACATAAGGTACCACATTTTCTATTACATTTACACTAACACAATTCTCATTGGGCTTACAAGTGCGAGACAACACGTCAGGAACAACCATTTGTTTACCAGGACAGTATTTCAAAACTAGGTCATACTTAATTAATTTTAATTTTAACCTCTGTAACCTAGGTGATAAAATTTTGTGAATTGGCTTTTTCATCATGGACTCCAAGGGTTTTGAGTCATTATACACAACAAATTTGTTACCATACAGCAAGTTGTGGTACCTAGTAACAGCAAATACGATACTAAGTAATTCCTTTTCCACTTGAGCATACTGCTGCTCGGTATATGTCATACTGCGAGAAGCGAACGAGATTGGCCTACCACATTGCATTATACAGCATCCAAGACCATTTTTACTAGCATCAGAATGGACCTCAACCGGCTTAGAACTATCATAAGTCGCCAAAACAGGCGCTGACGTTATTGCTTCTTTTAACTTATTTACACACTCTGAGTGAACAGGCAACCAAGACCATTCAATATCTTTTTTTAACAATTCACGCAAGGGACTGGTCAAGGTAGACATGTGAAGGGTGAATTCACGAAAATAATTAAATAGGCCAAGCATGGATTGAAGTTCCTTCTTGCTAGTAGGTTCCGGCAATTCTAACACAACTTTAATATTACTTTCATCTATTTGTACACCCTCTGAGCCAAAGCATAGGCCTAAAAAATTCACCTTATTCATCTTATATTGAATTTTCTTTGGGTTGAACTTAACATTATTAGCTCTAGCCCTACCTAGTACTTCTTTTACAATAGTATCATGTTCCTCAAGGGATTCAGCTGCTACGAGCAAGTCATCAAAGTACACAGTTACTCCATTGATGTCAGAAAAAATCTGGGAATTTAGTTTCTGAAACATTTGTGGTGCTACCTTTAACCCAAAAGGAAGTCTTAAGAACCTATAGCACCCATACGGGGAACTAAAAGTACACAAGTGACTGGATTCTTCATTAAGTGCGATATGCCAAAACCCATTTTTCAAATCAAATACTGAAAAATACTTTTTACCAGACAGTTTGGCTTTGATTTCATCAATAGTGGGAATCATAAATGGCTCTGGAACTAATGCTACATTTAGACATTGTGGATCTAGACAAATTCTTAAAGTTTTATCACTTTTCTCAACTATGACAATGTTACTCACCCAATTACATGGTTCATTGACTTTTTTAATAACTTCACATCTTTCCAGTTCGTTAAGAGTGTCTTTCAGTTTCGGCATAACAGAATACGGAATTCTACGAGGAGGCTTAACAACTGGCTGTACATCAGGATTCACTTTAAGACTATGCTTACCTTTAAAACAACCTAATCCTGAAAAAACATCTGCATTTTGGTGAACAAAACTCTCCTTCGTCAACTCTTCGACAGCATTTACCCTTTTTATGAGACCTAGTTTAACACAAGTCCCAAGTCCAACAATCGGGATACTTTTGAGATTGTTTACGATTATGAAGTCTTCCTTAGTTGTAATGTTTTTATATGTACAATTTAGACTGAGCACACCACAAGTGTTTAGTTGAAAGCCACCAAAAGATTCCAATTTTACATTAGATTTGACTACAAAGTCCAATAACTCAGAGTCAATTTGTTCAATAACATGTTTTGAAACATGTAAAATGTTGATTTCAGCTCCGCTATCCAGCTTAAAGTTAATGTTTTGTCCATTAATACACAAGTTTTCAAACCAAGCAAGTTTACATTGATTGTTAGATATGGAATCAATCCTAAACTCTTCATCGTCATACACCAGTACATCATTAACTTGTTTAGGCCTATTATTCTTATTTTTAAAACAGCCTACAGAGAAATGATTCATTTTACGACATAAGTTACAAGTTTTACCATAGGCTGGACACTGAGCTGCTTGATGTTTGGTGTTACATTTCTTACACAAATATTCAGTCCTAGTCTGTGAATCAAAATTTTGCTTACCGTTACCACTTGAAGGCCTATTGAAATTCGAACTTTTACTACCCGTGAGAGAGTACTTTTTAAATTTATTATTGTTCGGACATCTTGAGTTACCACGACCCACACTATGGACTACATTCTCCGTCTTAATACCTTGGGAATATGTACTAGATGATTGTACGGGACTACACTCTAGGCCAACTAAGGCCTTGTCTTTCGAAATACTCGAAACATGCTCTCGGCTAGCTTCAACTAACCTACAAAACTTGATTGTGTCTTCTAATTTTAAATCGGTTTCACGAAGGAACCTTTCTTGTGTTGACTGGTCATTAATGCCCATTACAATCCGGTCACGAATCATATTATCCTCTTCACTCCCAAACTCACAGTAGATAGCCAACTTTCTAAGGTCAGTAAGGAAACTATTAAAGGGCTCCCCCAGACCCTGAGATCGCTTGTGAAACAAATATCTTTGATAGACAACATTAGATTTTGGAGAGAAATGTTTATCAAAAGCACTCAAAACATCTTTTAATTTTAATGTGGACACTTCCCCCAGTTTAAACGTGAAAAATATTGATAATGCATCAGGTCCAATCGCATTCAGTAGTTGAGCTACCTTTACATGGTCACTTTTAGCATCGGCCTCAGTGGCCGTTAGAAACAATTGGAATTGATTTTTAAAGAGAGTCCATCCCACCGAAACATTGTCATCAATATTTAGAGGCTTGGGAGGCTTAAAAGACATCTTAATTGAATTTTTAAAACGGAACTTGCAATCCTGAACATGTGAGGTCGACTAGGCCTACACACCATTTTTAAGTCCTATAAAACACACTCGACTTATTACCTTGGAAGCGTTGCTTCTTCAGACTGCGCCATGATGTACTCTTACTTTTAATTAAATATATGATTAATAAAACACCAAGTCAACGTAAAGACTTTTTAATACGTCTTGAATTAAACATGGTCTACAATTTTGATGTTACACATTGGAGTACATTTTCAAGAAGAAGGACGATGATCTCTACGCAGAGAGACATCCCCGCTACTCAAGACTACCAACTATAAAAACAAAATAGTTGAAGTAATATGAACTCATAACAGTTACCGTTAATGATCTCTGTCTTATGAGGGAGTCATGCAAAATTCCATCTTGTAGAAGGTTCCTTAACATATAAATGACATGTCGGTTTAAGAAATCCATAATAATTTCTTTGTATTATGTATTCTGTAATGACACAGTGGTATGATTATGTTTAAAATTAATAATCAACCCGTATTATACATACAAACATAACTATCGTTATATAACTATTCTTGAAGATCTGTGAATTTAGAAATCCAATGAACAGGAATTTCAATGACTATTGTTTAATCTTTACAACTTCGTGAAATAACGCTTTCACAACAAAATCCAGTGTTATTGGCCAATTCTACATAATGCATCAAATTTATACACAATATCTGAATCAGATGTGGCTATATGAATTTGATCTGTTGAACTTGTCATAGAAAGCAGTTATAAACTAGAAATGTATAATATAGTCAACAGTTTAAGAGATACACAATTCTATATAGGAGTTGTTTTGTCGAAGCCGCACTAACACTTATCTAATAATAAGCATGATTATCTTTATTCATTTTTTTGTAGTAAGTCAATGCATTTTATATGGGTATTGTTTTTTAAATATCACTATAAAACATCCATAGCATCTCGTATCATATACCTTATAGGTCCAGGGAGCTTAGTGGGAGCTGATAACATAATATTATTAACCCTTGATAAGCCATAATTGTGGCTTAGAAATTACTTTAAGTTGGACAAAATTACATGTATTTAAAAAAACAATGGTAATAAGGGAATTTAATAAAAACAGATTTTCACGTTTATGATTAATCAGTATACTGTAAGGTTTCAAAAGATAATGTGTTCTGAAGATATACAAGTTTTTCTTACAAAAAAGGCGTAGCAAATTAAACTTGATGAATTCGGTTAAGGGTATTTTGTAGGTGAAAATCCCAAAATAACAATTTCTTTCTTTTTGTATAAATTGTATAGTAACGATTTAAAAAGGAATAATGATGCAATTACTCAGTTTCGTAATATAATGGATCCAGTTCAAAGAAGCTATTACTTTGAAGCATAAACTTTAAATAAAAATTGGATTCTTATTTGATCGTAAAACTTATACGGTCTTGGATATCGTTCAACTTGTTTTTAATTATGTCATCCAAATAAAGTTGACGTACAGTATTTATTGCAAATGGCTCTATTTTGTAAAATAAGTTTATTGTCTTTAAACGCGTTTTGCTGTGCATCATGGCTTAATATACTTTATGGAGTATATAGCATGGGTATCAATACAACAAAATACTCTAAATATAACATACAGACAAGGTGGTATTGCTGTTTACTTAATGTAATTATTATTGAACACTTCAAAATAATGAGAAGATATACAAGGTTTTCTCACAAATAGGTAGAGTACTATTTGAGGAAGTGCCGCATTTGAAAACTTAAATTTACTGATTAATAAAATTCGTAAGGCAAACCGATATAAAATTTATTATTGTTAATTTCTTCATTAGAAATTTAACTGTGAATAATATATAAATAAAATATTCCATATAAAGCCCGTTATGTTTAACCACAATTTATGCAATTATATGATAAAATCCGTAAATAACAACCCCCACATGAAAGTTCATCGCAAACATTTTCTGAATAAACATATCATGGTGGGTAAACCTTTGGATCAAAAATTACAATATAAAATGGATTATGCTAGCTTATGCTTCAATTGATTCGTGATGTAGTTAGAAACAACTTCAGCTGTTTCATGCCACTTGGGCACATCTTTAGGTTTTAGAACTTTAAAATAAATATGCTTTCTTACGTAAATGAGTTTTTTACTTTGCGTCTTGAGAACACCATGACGCAACAACCAAAGGTGCCTTATCTCATGTGTTCGTCATTTGAGCAATTATGTAAAATTGTGTCGTTTTCAAGTTTAAATATGTGTATTTCGTGAGTCATAGAAAGTATATATCTTGACAACTTCATCTACGGAAGATAGCATATTTGATTTAATGTTCTACAACCTAAAGATTTGCCCCAGTGGCATGAAACAGCAGAGATTTTTTCTAACTACATCACGGATTGATTAACGCAAAATGAAGCATAAACCATTTTATATTGAACAAAAATACTATATCAAAGTTACCAAATGTAATTTACTTTCTAATTGAATGTGGCTTATAGCGGCTTCTAGTAAAATCAAACATAATTTTAATCTTGTCAGCAATCGTACAATGTTGTTAGTCAGAGGAGCCTGGAGATGTCCATCTTGTTATATACGACAGCTGTCCTACCTTCTCTCGGATCTTTCTTTTGTACAGGTTCAACAAGCAGAGTCTGTTTTGCTCATCATTTAAAAAATTGATATTTCCATGTATTATTTGTTTATGTAATACACATTAGCTCTCTATAACACATGCCATGTGTGTACCACGTTTTAAAGCATTGAATATCTGAACTTATCTAAATAGTTTCTTGTTAGATATGAGTTGAAATCGCTAAATATAACTCCAATTATTTTGCTAATAGTTGAACATTTGTCAAAACTTGCAAGATTTATATGTTTTTT
Source organism: Macrosteles quadrilineatus (assembly GCF_028750875.1). Classification (NCBI taxonomy): domain Eukaryota; kingdom Metazoa; phylum Arthropoda; class Insecta; order Hemiptera; family Cicadellidae; genus Macrosteles; species Macrosteles quadrilineatus. The sequence continues at coordinate 17,818,941 of NW_026542600.1, forward strand.
TCACAACCCCAAATTTTAAGCGAATCAAATGTAATATTTTCAAAATGTTTACATCATATATGCTTGAATCCAAGGAGAGGTATATTTTATATGTATATTTTTTATGAAGCCATAAAGTAATATAAGTAATATATTAATATAGTAATATAAGCCAAATATAACTCCAATTGTTGCTAATAGTTGAACTTTCGTCATAGAGTTGATTTTAAATACTCGATAGGAAAATTCTTTCCTAAATTTTATTTATAGTTTTAATTTGTTTTAATAATTTTAATTTATTTAATTTGTATTATTGACTTGTAATATTCGTGCAACCATAGTTTTTTAGTAGAGGAAATATTATTTATTAAAAACCACGTGCAACATTATACGTCTAAAGGTCCATTTCCTATCCTGCGACTGTTACCTGTAGACGCTTGTCTACGCTGGAGACGCTTGTCTCAATTCCTATGCCGCGACTCCTACGACTCCCACGACTAGTGATTTGTGAAATTGCACTACTGACCGTCATGGAATAAGCACAGTTGGCAGCGAATATATTACTTGGAGACAGGGGGGAAAGGAATTATTAATGTGCGTGGTAACAAACAATGAACAACCTAATCCATTGTTCATGGTACGGTGAAAATAGCGGTTTCAGAGTATTCTTATTCAGAGACATCTTCTTCAAGTATTGGGGGTGAACGTATGGGTGGTGACGAACTAGTTCCATTAACTTTGAATCATCTATGAAGGTACACACCTCAAACTTCGTATGTATAAACTATAAATTCGTTACAGTCGCGCGGCTGCAGACGCTCGATAGGAAACGGTTGCATTTACTTTGCATTAGCAGTAATTTATTTCAGCCGCACGGCTGGAGCCGCGCGACTAGAGTCATAACAGTCGCAGGATAGGAAATGGACCTTAAAGGTCATAAAAACTTTGACATAGTTAATAACAATTAATATGCCCATTCTTATACTCTATCCTGTAGTATATTAGCTTAAATTATCTTACCATTCATGTAAGTTTGATGTTCATTATCTGCAAAACTATTTTAGTTGGAGGTAGTGGCTGACTGAACAATATAAATCAAACATTCAAACTAGAAATTACAGCATGGGAATCGTACAATAATAATCAACTACAGGCTAAAAATAATAATAAGAAAGATATAAACTGCCTGGATAGATTAAGTGTCGTCATAGACAATTAACTAGGCATATAACATCATAAATTACTAAAGCTTGTACGTCACAGACCAGACCACCATATAGTCGTTACTCTCATAGCCTATAAATTCATTAAGTACTAGATCACTAACGGCATGGATAAGTATACCTATTACATAAGCTAATAATAGTATTTTAAATATTCAACAACTTAGTACTTAAATCTCTATTAGCGCAAACGTGTACCTTAGGCATAGTTTTTCTACGTGTCATTTCGAAAAAAGTAATTGAGTTGGTGAGTTTAAGTACTAAGGAAATTTTTAAATTAAGAAAATACATTGACCCACCAAATAATATAAGTCCAGCAATGAAATTCATCTTTGAGATTTTGTTTGATTGGATTTTACCAACCACACTGGTTTTCAAGCCAGAGAGCCACAAGATTTTAAAGCGATGCACAAGGTGAGCCAATATGCCATAGTGATTAACCATACAGATATATTTTAAAGACGATACCGGGACATGGACCCTCGCTCTGTAGACTGGGTCATTGACTCACCAAATTGAAATGCTCACATGCACGTTCAAACCATACATACATCAGTAAACATACTTTACAATAACATAGATTTCTTGAGATATAAATTTTAAAATCACGTAACACACATTAATAACATTTATTAAAATATCGATCAGCCAGGATAATGTAAATATACAAATACGTCACATATTTATTCGAACAATAATTACTATTAACAGATAGAGCAGGGTCAAATAAAACAGCAATATTAACCTCAAGAAGAAGTGAGTCAAACATTCTAGCTTTTGCACTCCGGAGATTTCTTGTCAACAAGCTATTGCCTCATCAAACAATTTACTGAACCATACATATTTCAATCATGTTTGGCTTAATATAATCTGGGTTTTTTTCCCATATTTCGTACGAACTTAACAGTTATTAAGATGAATGATCATCCATGAGTATTAATTTATCTAACATTTTCACACGTAGTTTTATGTAAAATCTTTTTCTCTTATCTCCAACTCAAAAGTGCTACAATGTTATATTAAATGTAAGAATCAATATATTACTATTTTATATTTGATAATTCATAAAGACACCAAACATATCCTATCTACATGTTTATATTTCAGAGGTAGTACAGTAATGCGGGTAGTAAGAGTTAACGGCTAGCTCTTGTTTCTATATTAGAGTGAAACTCGCAAGCAGCCTATATATAAACGTTAGAATATAATGAGTTTTAAATTATAATTTTTTGGCATGGTTCAGAAGTCGTAATAAGCCCTTTTATGTAAAATTTCGAGGTCTTGGTCTATGGTAGAATATGAATGGTTATGAGGTGTTCGGCGTATGTAGGTTGGTTTGTGTTGGAGTTTATGAGAAACAGTTACATTCCAACACTATTGTAAATCCTTAATATTTGGAACCAAAAGTAAGATGGTTAAAAGAATATCCTATTTTTTTCTAAGCCTCAAACAAAGTGGCCCTATAGTTCACTCCTGTAAATCTTTGTGGAATCATCTTTTAAAATAACAAAAATCAAACAACATTCCAGATATCTAGTGTATAATCAGTTTTCCAGCTCATATTTGACGTATTTTGCACTCAAAAAGTGCTGGATGCTAAAATGAGACATAAAAACAAGTAAAAGTGTTAAAAGTTATTGAGACCACCAGAGTTGTATATCACAATAAAGAATGTTACTGGCCAAAGGCTTTAGAGCCAGACTAACTGCAGGACTGTTCTGTTTACAGCCTGACGATTTCTGTACACAACTATGTCTTTAAAACTAGAAAAGATTAAAAGTGTGATAAAAGTTCGTAAATTATATGTTATGATTATTATGTTTATTTTTTAAATCCTAATTTTATTCACGAAATATCATTCGAAGACAAATTGTAATTATTGCAAAACATAGTATTTTTACTTTCTCCCCCTATACATAGTATATGGAGAAAGTATCGTTTTTGTCGAAGTTTTCGAGTTTGAGTTTTATTTATTTATTTATTCCAATGGTTTCTCCATTTAATACATTTTGGTACTACACTAAATGAACAAAATTAAGAAGATGTCAGAGATTGCAATAATAATAAATACAAGTTAACAATAAAGAACTGGTTAACCTAAGAACTATAATAAATATCAACAAGTATGCTCTACTTAGTAATAATGGTAACGAATGATTGACAAACAACGTTTAGCAAGCACCAATAACAACAATAAAAAATTGACTATGGAAATGAATAACGATAACAAATTATAACCACAAGCTATAACAACAGACTTAAAATTAGCAATAACAATACATATAAGAGTGTAGGTGAACTGTTATCATTTCTCAGAAATGTACATTTGCATTATTAAATTATGACAACGTCCTAATTGTCTATTAGGAATGCGTTTAAAGGTGCTTCCAGAATGTATTTTTTAAATATATGTCTATAATGTCGCAATTATTTAGTACATACTAATTTCCCAATTATATTAGTATTGACGAATTGATACCACGATTGAACTAAATCGTCGGTTCTGTCCTTATTTTACATTGTTTGGGGGAGGAATTATCAAGAGAGGACCGACGAAGGAATAAATTTGAGCGTAAAAGTAATATAATGTTTAAATCATTCTTGTATCATTTACATAACACATTCAATATAGACACAAGACTTCATAAGACGGGTAATATTCGAGCTACCTCCTTCATATAACCAGTATGAGGTCATAACATTGTTATTCTTTTCCCTACTTTGGTATTACGAATATTCTTTTTTAAATGATCAGATTTGTATAGTATAGCCAACACGTTAAAGCACCTTAGTTATTACGTCCGACAATATTTAATTTACAACGATTTGATTTAGTATCCAAATGTACACATGTATCAATCAACTTTAAGTTGAAAAACAAAAAATTACTATTTTATACCGTAGTCCTATAGGGGAAATAAGTTGTAATGTGATCATAAAGTCCTGTTTGTATCAATGTATTGATAGGCAAAATAACATTCGCTTCATAAACTGGATGATATTCAAGTAGCATCCATATTTGTTTTAAAACAAGCTTATTGTTGCAAAAATCTAATTAAGACTATAATTATTTTTGATTATTTATTGAGAGTATTAAAAAGGTATACACAGATCTCAATGGATTGATAGATTTTCACCTTTGAAAAACAATACTTTCAAAAGCATTCAAAAATATATTTTTTTTAACTACAGCCAACAAGTTAAACGGTGACTGATATACACTGAATGATACGTTTTTTGTTTAAGTATAAAATAGGATGATTATCAAACAAGCCTCGGTTCCACTCACAGTTTCCCAAGGCCAGAGGAATTTGTGAGACAATAAATTCTGACTAGCCAACTTAACTATTTTGGCTCAAGACCTCTCTGCCCTGTACTGATGTGCCTAAGTCTATGTTGTCCACACTTGATACTCTTATTATCTCGGCTCCTGCAGTAATCAATCGCCCCCATTTTATGAATAGCTTGGCAAATCACTAGCAATGTCCCAAAATCAGTATCTTCTCCTAACGATGTAACCAGACTTATTGTCAAATGTATAAACTGCTCCTGGGAGCCTGAACAAAAAACGGAAAGTCTCCAAATTTAAGTATTTGTTTAAGAAAATTAAAATAGAATGTGTTAAGTACAAAAAAAGAGTGATTATACATGGCATAAGACAAAGTGTCTATTTTCAAGGTTTTTTTTTAAACCATTATGATAATTAAAACCACTGATGCTATTGAACAAACCAGCTTAAAATTATCCAATTTTGTGATATGCATGTCAAATAGGGATTTGACAATTAAGTATACAATCTTGGTTCGTTATAAAGTTTAACGAGTTACTGATGAAAAACGTGAACATTCAGTAAACTTAACATACGAATTCACAGGTTATTATTTTTTATTCAGTAATAATTTGTAACACAATGTTTGGTGAGAAAGGAGAGCTCATTACAGATATTTAATAATTGTAGCCCATACTAACTTTACAAATGAACTATAATAATTCTATATTTATACATACTCATAAAGTATGATATGAGTCGAAATTTGAAGTTCAAGTTTTGTAAACAGCATTACTTTGTTTCGTTTACTTGTTCTTTTTAAAACAGCTGCTTAGATACTTGGTCTTTTTGTCGAGACATTCTATTGTTTCGCATTGCTAAGTTGAAACACGTTGCCAGAGTAGACAGATTGTAGTTTTTCTCCAAACAGAGTTTTATTTCAAAGAATGTTACATTTTATGAGAATATAAGAGGTTTGGTTAAAACAAAGATAGAAAATTATTTTCAATTGCCTTTAAAAAGGAGATTATTTAGACGTCGATATCAAACACTGACTTAAAGTTAAAATGCGATCAAATGTAGAAAATAATAAACAGAAAAAAATGTATTTTATATTTGTAAGTTAAGTTACATTATTACCGGATATAAGAACATATTTTTTGCAATAGTAGCATGGAGGTTTATGATTCAATTAATAATGTTTCGTGAATCTAAATACAACTGGAATGAATATAACTTTTCAAACAACCCTTATCCTTTTAAAAGTTTTGATAGAAAATCAATGTAAAACGGCAATGGGTTTTAATGGATTCTAGGACTGGGTTTTACTTAGTTTTAAACAAATAATAGAAAATATATAGAAATAATGTTATTTAAGTATAATTCAATAGTTTTGCTTTGTTCAAGGTTGATGCAAATAATTTAATATTTCAAAAGAATGTATATCCCCCTTGTCAACTCTAACCTACGACTCTAACACCAGAAATGTTAGTCTAATTTGTTTACTTCCATAGTTCCCAGACCTCCGCTTTCGTGTTTGTTGTATTGTAATCAAGTGACAAGACAGATAGAGCTGCTTAAACAATAAACACTGCAGTGAGACATTGTATTTGACAAAAGCTTGGGATTCGGTTTCTTTGATGTGTATATTTATATTATTATTTTGGTTTAAACATGTATTTCACAAAGATTCTTCTAAATGGTATGAGTTCAGAATAAAAAGGATCTTCTTGTGTTTTAGAATGTATTTATTGATGGTACGAATGTTGTATCTATCATATATGATTTGTAGTAAACATATAAGTTATATTGCTCCTAATTTTATACTCATGTATTGTACGTTGAGAAGAAAAACTGTTTAGTTTCTCAAGCAAAAAACAAGTTTTACAATTGAAAAATATTTAGGTGGATACACTGAGATTTGAATGAACCCGATCGTGTAGCCTTCTCCATTTTGAGTTTTACAAATTATCAATAAGTTTGGCTTGGAAACGGATGGAAACAATCTGAAGAAGTAGGTCCTTCTTTAACTATGTTTGTAACTTGTTTGATTAAATAATTTAAGAAACTGAAAGAAATTATAATGTAATTGTAATGAAAAAACATAAGTGTGTAATGTAAAAAAATTAGGAATGAGCTCTTAGGTAACTATGGCAACTCATTAGAATAAACAAAACCAAATTTATACTTTAAAAAACAAATCATTGTCCAGCTGTTTTTGAACAGTATTGGTGCACTCACCACACAATCTATATATGGAACGTAATATAATTCAGTAAAATAACATGAGTATGCCAAATTATTTTTGGAGCTTCGCCTGAACGTTTAGAACGAGCAAACGAAAATGATCTAAACTGTGTCAGTGACAGATAACAACTGACCAGTAACATTCCATATGCTTACTATGTAAGAAGAAAACAAAATAGGTAAATGTTATTCACCTATAACAGAAAAATCCCTGTTGTTGAATTTATAAACTATTTCATTTAAATTTACTTATTAGTCTCACACTCCAGTGAGACAAATGTCAATAGGAACTAAATTTACGATTACTGACCACACCAATAGTCCATACCTATCCATAGCCCACCTTTTCCCTGCCTAAAAATATGTATTTATATTGACAGTGGACTAAGAAATGTGTGTTTTTCCCTTGTGTGTTACTACAAGCAAGTTGACCATCTAAGCAGCCAGTGAGAGCCTTTTATCACGCACAGGCAAAAGTCCATAGAATATTTTTTTATTGCTATATTTTAATGCTTCTATTACTATTGTACAATACAGATTGATTTGTTTTGACTCAAAAAATGCTTATTTGTAAGTAGACGTTTTTCTAGGGGACTAAGGTTTTGTTTTCGGGTTGCGTGAATATTGTTTAGGTAAGCTGTACCAAGCCAAGGGCAAGGGTGTATGCTTTTGTGTTGTTTTCACGAGCGTATTATTTAGGTAGACGATCGGCAGTGGTATAGCAAAATAACGCCCTTTGACCCGGCTTATCAGTTCAGTTAAGCTTCGGGTATGCTGGATTTTCCGGACTGTGGTGGGGAGGTTGAGCACTGAACAGTGTGGCAGTTGAGTGGAGACGGTGTACGAGGGAAGTTGCTGATCTGTGCTGGAGGTACGAGGTGTGTCTTGGTACATTTTGTGGTCAGTGACTTTTAGTGTTAAGTTAGGTTGAGCCTGACTAGTGGTGAGTGACATCCTTTTTATTATTTTTGATATGATTGGAGGAATAATATCTTAAGAATATATACACCACGATTTCATTTGAACTGAAGTAGTCATAGCAGTGCTGGTATAAGGGTTGTAAAGTAGCAGCGCTTCTGCTAGATCTTTCGAACTCCTTTGATCGGGTTGACCATTCTATTTTATTGTCAAAACTGTTTGGTTATAATATTCCTGCATCTTTTGTAGTCTGGTGGAATCTTATTTAGGAAATCGTCAACAATACACCGCATTCTCTTTTGATGATGGTTTGACAGTGTGAGAACATAGGTCTGAAACAAGGATGGTAACCTCAGAAGTACCTTAGGGCTCGATTTAAGAAATTATTGTATAAATGTAAATAGTTTTACTGTCATCGATAATGTTCTTGCATGTATGTATGCAGATTAAGTTCATAAATCTGACACACCTAATTAACATAAGGGTACTTCTGCTAGGAAATAAATATGGTGAATCTCAAAGATTTATTTACAAAATTTGCTGAAGCTCAAAATGCTTATTTTTTAGAAATAGCTTTAACGGTTACGTAAGACTGATATTTTTATTTTTTTAATCGGTCACAATGTCCCGGTTTACATGTAAAGATATACAATAACGATTACTGTTTGGTAAGATTAAGATATACTGTAACTATTTGAAAAACTTTTTGACAAATATTTTACATGGGACAAATATGGATCATGTTGGTGCTTAATCCAAGTCTTGAGAAGTATTACTCTGCTAAGAAGGCTTTCAATCTATTTGGACAGTGAAACTTTAATGGCAGTTTATTTAGGAGTATTGTATCTATATCTGGCTTATGGACTATTCTTGTGGAGAGGTTCTTTTAACACATACACCAAAAGAATGTTCTTATTGCAGAAGAGAGCCTTACGTTTGGTAGCAAAAGTTAGCCCGAGGACTCCAATCAAAGGCGTTTTTGTTTCACACAATATTATGACTATATATGCAATGTCAGGTTACATGAAATGTAGCTGCTGGTAACTTATTTTGGAAGAAATGAATGATTCATGGCCACAACACTGCAAAAGGTAATATATATATATATATTTGATAAAGAAACATTTCAAACGGACAGTCAAGGTATAAATAATTTTCAATTAATTACTTAAATGTATCCGCAACCAGATGATCAACAATTTAAACAAAAACTAAACAAATTTTCTTGTGTGTGCCATGAGTTGGCAGCTATTTATGCTCAGACAGCCTTAACAATTTGGGGAAGACGAAGGTATACCTCTTTGTAAGAAGATATTTTTTGCCTAAACAGAGTTTTTCTAAAGATATTTAACTCTGTAGAGTGGAAATCATGGTTTTTGTTATTTTTAAATTTAAATTTTTTCATGGTTTCCTATGTATGATTTAAGTTAATTTATTGTATTTTTACGAATGCAATAAATACGTTTTCATTATAAAACCATTAAGAAACTTTCTTTAATGCGATTTGATTAAGTTACTGTATCTATAATTTGATTCTTTTTTTTCTATGTTCGAATTTTGAATCAACTACTCTTTGATCATTATGTTGGGCTTATTAGAGTAGCTCATCCGATATTAGTGGCCGAGCTATAACCCACCATCTGATAACGTGTGTTGAGACTATTTTTCAGTTGCCGTATCACTTAGGTTGTTAAGACTCATGACTCATATTATTTATTATATTCTATTAAGTATCGAATTTATTGTTTAGTTTTTTTTCTTCTATTCATTGGCTAAGCCGTTGGCATTATACATTTTATTGCTGGCTCAATAGTGAGGACGAGTCCTGAGTTGCGAAGTCAGCAGCAACCCTCTGAGAGAGTAGAGAATCTGCGTAGGTCTGGTGGTGTTTGGTGCACCAATAATCCAGTAAATTTGTATTTAAATTTACTCATAGCAAGAAAGTTTTGGGGTAGTTTTGATTTTTTCCATTTCTTATGTATTTTGGGGTGCTAAATCCGAATCTGAGGTTTGCCAACAAAAATTCTTGACGCAACATTGACAAAAATGAGAAAAATATGGGAAAAATTATATTTTTTGTATTATTTGGCTTATAACTCAGAAACTATCAACTTTTCGTAAATAGTCTATATTATAAAAATTAAAGTACACAAAATTTGCTACAAAATGTACCCCTAATGTGGTAATCTCCGATGAACCGTTTAGGCTCCAGAGCTACTTGAAAATTGGAACATTTTGTGTTAGTTTTTAAATTTCTCAAATTATTCTGTCAATGACATATATTCATTGTATATGCCCAGGCAAAGATCTTATATAAATCCAAAGTGTTAAAATTGATTAATTTTGTGCTACTGAACCACTGATATTTTATTTAGTGTACAGAAAAGTTACACGAACTGTTGCCGTTTAAATTATCCTCGCTCAGAGGGTTGTAATGAGGCAGGTTCTGCAAACGTTTCGATGCATCATTTGTGAGCGTTCTAGCTTGTTCATCTGGACAATAAAAAAAGGTTAAATGTAAAAAAAAAATTGTTCTACACATAACAATAAGTAATATCAAAATTAAAATAACAGCAATCTGTTAATCATGTAATATACTTATGCACCTGATGACGTGTTATTAAAATATACGGAAATAATAAAATGCTATGTAGGCATATACTGTTTCTAAGCATTTACAGTTAGAGTTTACATTTATATTCGGGATGAATGAATGGGGGTGAAACAAACTAGTATCGGCCTATGGTAACAGTGCCCATCACTCATTTTTGAGCGTTCTAGCTTGTTCGTCCGGATAATAAAAACAGGTTAAAAGTAAACAAAAATTTCTACACATAATAAATAATATCAAAATTGATGCATGGCTTGGTAGAGTGATTGGCACTGTTACCATAGGCCGATACTAGTTTGTTTCACCCCCATTCATCCATCCCGAATATAAATGTAAACTCTAACTGTAAATACTTAGCAACAGTATATGCCTACATAGCATTTTATTATTTCCGTATATTTTAATAACACGTCATCAGGTGCATAAGTATATTACATGATTAACAGATTGCTGTTATTTTAATTTTGATATTACTTATTGTTATGTGTAGAACAATTTTTTTTTACATTTAACCTTTTTTTATTGTCCAGATGAACAAGCTAGAACGCTCACAAATGATGCATCGAAACGTTTGCAGAACCTGCCTCATTACAACCCTCTGAGCGAGGATAATTTAAACGGCAAAAGTTCGTGTAACTTTTCTGTACACTAAATAAAATATCAGCGGTTCAGTAACACAAAATTAATCAATTTTAACACTTTGAATTTATATAAGACCTTTGCCTGTGCATATACAATGAATATATGTCATTGACAGAATAATTTGAGAAATTTAAAAACTAACACAAAATGTTCCAATTTTCAAGTAGCTCTGGAGCCTAAACGGTTCATCGGAGATAACCACATTAGGGGTACATTTTGTAGCAAAGTTTGTGTACTTTAATTTTTATAATATAGACTATTTACGAAAAGTTGATAGTTTCTGAGTTATAAGCCAAATAATACAAAAAATATAATTTTTCCCATATTTTTCTCATTTTTGTCAATGTTGCGTCAAGAATTTTTGTTGGCAAACCTCAGATTCGGATTCAGCACCCCAAAATACATAAGAAATGAAAAAATCAAAACTACCCCATAACTTTCCTGGTAAAAACACTAATTAACTGAATTACAACTGTCTTGCTTTGACTTGTTCAGAGTGCCCGTGCGTGAGCCAAACCTACACTGGTTAGACCCGGCTTATAGTCTAGCGGGTTCCCTTATCACAGAACCTAGAATTTCGCACAGTCATTGTAGGCTTAACTATTTTAACAACACTTGTATATTTTCCTGGCAATGCACTTAGTCATTTGAAACACAGGCACAGTTAAAATTGTTTGATTTATTTATACCACGTTTGCTTTTAATGAAAGAATAGTGTTCATAAATGACAATAAGTATGAAAAATTACTAGTGGCTTTTGAGTGTATGACACATAATATGGGTATTTATCATATTTTATGCAGATAAGTAAACTACATACTGATTTATATTTTACAGACGGCAGCAGTTAGGATAACAAAAAGAACCACTGTTCTAGATCTCATTGAAAAGACAAACCCATAAAATTCCTCACATTTATAAATTGAAAAAAGGGTTATCCCAAACGGTTTTGCACTCATTATTTGAGTACTGTATAGTCATAAATTTGTAGTCTATATTTGTTGTTGTAAAATGTTACGTTTTAGAAAGTTATGAAGTTGTTTACGAGTACGGCTTTAAATAGTTTTTGATTAATTAAACAGTTTAAGAGTATAAATAATTTTACCGTATATTTTAAGTATGAATATTTTGTTTTAGGTATGTTTTCTAATTGTAATTTAATTATTATTTATTAAATAAAATAAAACGTTAATACATTTAATTATAATTTATTACTTTCTTTCAGCGTTACTTCAAAATGTAGCTGACTGAATATACATGTGTTCTGTGGGTTTATTTTTTTTAAATTTGTATGAAAACATTTAACTAAATGCTAAAAAAATAATGTTTTATTTGGGGTTTTTAAGCCAAAATGTTATAAAGTCATTTGTAATTTACATTTAGCCTCATTTTAATCAAGAGAGTGGTTTTGATTTATTACTTACGTTGTGTTAGATTAAACCTGAACATTTCATGAGGCGTTTTACTTCTAATAGTACGCATTATTTTTATTTTTTACTTTCTCCCAAGTAGCATGCATAACGTTTTAAGATGATTTCATTGCATTTAAAAAGAATCTTAGAAGGATTCATAAAATATTTTAAAATTACTTCCTCTTTTAATATTCAAAATAGTATGGTTTTGTAAAAAAATAACATTTAAAAATCATTTTCATAAACGACTTAAATATTTTTAAAATGATTATTTTTCTTAATGAATAAAATTATTTTAAAATATTTCTTTAAATGATTACGTATCTTGATGCATAAAATATTTTTTTTTATATGTTTTGAATAAGATTTTGAAATTTTTAAAATTATTATAACATTTATTTTTTAAAACTATTTTTAAAATAATTTTGTTTTTATTTTTTTAGAACAGTTTGGTTTATTTAACAAAAGTATAACTATTTAATATTTTTAAAACATTCGTGAAATGGTTTAAGTTTAACATTATGACAGGTATTGTAATTGTTTTTAGAAGTGGTTAAACGATGTATCCAATGGTTTTATAAAACGATTGGAAACATCCATATACTGTGGCAAGTAATAAATCAATTAGCTGTTAGCTGTGATTCTTATTTATGCACTTTTTACCCAATACGAATACACTAGTACTCTCTGGTGATATGTTCTTAGAATTCTACTGTTTTTTTTTTTGCTTCGAATTTTTACATTACATGGGAAGTCTATTCTGACTATAGTCAATGCATCCAGCCTTTGACCAGCGCTGTAATTCCAATGCAATTGTACCAGTAAAGCACAACTCATGAAATTAAACATAAAATAAGGAGAACATTTTTGGCCTGGATAACGTCTTGAGACGAAAGCCTACGTGAGGTAATGTGATGTCTGCCAAAAGTACAAGGTGGCGCAGACGAAACCGGCAGGGAAGATGTTCTTCCGGGTTCCAAAAGGTCCGTGGTACACGGTGTCCGCTGACCTAGTGGGTCCGCTATCCGGGTCGGGCTAGGGTCACCGCTTCCTGCTGGTGATCCAGGACACGTAGTGGGTTGAGTTAACGGCCAAGAAAGTTGTCAGCAAAACTATTGAGATGCTCCTCCGAAACGGAGCACCTGAGTTCATAATGACCGAAAACGGGACGCAGTTTGTTTCGAACCTCTTTAGGGGCCTGGCGACGGATTGGGACATAACTTTCACGAACACGCCTCCATACAGTCCGAAATCAAACCCGGTGGAACGAGTCAACCGCGTTGTGAAGACCATGATTTCTCAGTTCATTAAGGAAAATCATAGGTCATGGGTCGCCCATATCGCCGAGCTCTAGTTCGCCTTAAACACCGCCGTCCACGATTCAATGATCTACACGCCGGCAATGTTAACGCCGAGAAATTAGAGTCCCGAAGGTTGTCCGAGGGCAAACGCTGGAGGTAACACCCGACGTTGACGGACTGTCCACGATAGACGAACGCAAGAATTCGAACGCCTCTACGAGAAGGTCCACGCCAACCTCAAGACCGTCTACGAGCAGCAGGTGAGGTACTACCTAGGAGGATTAAACATTAAGCATGTTTAATGTTTAATCCTCCTAGGGTACTACAAACTCCGCGGACGGGAGGTGAGGTACTGCAACGGCAATCGCGTGCTGCGGCGAATTCACACGCTGTCTTCCGCGTACGACACCATGGTGGGGAAGCTCACACCCAAGTTCGACTGGCCCTGCGAGGTTGAGGAGAGCTGCGTGGGGCCAACATGTACGTGGTGGAGAATCTACGCACGGGGCGTCACACGTAGTTCATATAAGGGACCTGAAGCCATACTTCGGCGGGCGAGTGTAGGTGACGTACCCTATGGCTGAGAGACCGGGCGACGTTGCGAAACTCTCGGGAGGTAGGCCGCGATAAGTCGGTCATGGAATGAATGGTTCGTGAAATGAGTGGCAGACGAGTGAGAGCCACTCTAACACACTACTACTAACACACTAAAGGGGTTGGGTTAACCCGGCGCATGAAGTTATCAGCCTTGTAGCTTACGATCCTGGGTTTTGTTTCAGATACCTCTGCTAGACTGCTAGACCGTGGTCGGGAAGCTCACACCCAAGTTCGACTGGCCCTTGCGAGGTTGAGGAGAGCGGCGTGGGGCCAGCATGTACGTGGTGGAGAATCTACGCACGGTAACTTGGTTGCACGTACCTGCACCTGTTTGTTTCACGCACGTTCTTACCCTTCTGTCGTCCCACCGTTCCCTTTTCCTCGAACTACCCTGCACGAACCATGGCCTTCATCCGACCCAGGATTCCCCTACTTCCCGAGGATTGGAGGGCTCTACACAACGGGGAAGCCCTCAATTCAACAATAGTGGCCGCTTATTTCCGTAAAGCCGAGCGTCTTAGTGCGTACCCTCGATATGGGTTGTGGGACCCGACTTCTTCAAGGAGTGGAGCGAAGGACAAACCTCCGCCACCATGATGCACGTTCGCGGCGGAGAGGTGTTCAAATAGGCTATAATTATTTTTCCGAACCGACTTCAAGATGAGGGGTCGGTGGAGCGCTGGTGCCTAGTGGTCGCCCGGCACAAGGAACGGACAATCCAGGCGTTTGATCCGCACCATCGCATACGTGACGGGGTCCTGCGCCAAGTGCAGGATTTTCTGAAGACGATCGCTCAAGGAGAAGACCGCCCATTTGACGAAGTGGAGTGGTGAAGGACGGGCACGCCGGCCGGAATGCCGATCACTCCAAATGAACGGTCGGCCACACTACTCGTGTGCGCATGCGCGGACCGCCTGTCGTGGCGTTCGGACATCAGTCGTCAGTTTGACCCGATTACCGCCAGGGATGTAGTCACAAGTGTTATTCAACGAGGTCACTTCGATAATAAAGACTTTTCCCTCTTTCAAGAGGACCCTGCGTCCCGATTCCGTCGCCTCGGGTCGTCGCCAAGACCCGCCGAGACAGTGACGATGGACGTCTGCGGGCCCGACGGTATAAAGACCGTCACCACGCATTACGACCCGCTGCTACGTAAACTCGACCAGGTGATCGGAGAGCTTCACATTGGGCAGGATTTGTTCACGCCGCTGACGCAGAAGAGGCCCCTTGGTGGACCGAGGGATAGCGGTAGCCCTGGGCCGAAGAGAGTCCCCACGGCAACGGTGGTGGCCTCGAGCGTGACCGTGAACGTCAAGCCGGCGTAGAAGAGCCCCGAAGTTCAAGACCACATTTACGATGACGTCCTCGTCCTCGACGCCGGTACGGACCTCGAAGTAGTTGGGGGTTCGACGCCAGTGGAAGAGCCTTCGGTGGTACCCGCCGTTACATCTGCAGCACCACAAACCAAAGCATACAACATCAAGTACAAACACATTTGTTTTTGATCAACTGATGAATTATCAATTGAAACTGTAGCCAAAAAGCTATGCTACACATCCAGTAAGTAATATCTATGGTTATAAGCATTGAATTAACCCTGCAACACTCGCGCGGGTGACAGTTGTCACCCAGCGCTTTTGTTTAGGGCACAGCTCGGTCGCCGAATAGGGGAAAGAGGTGTGATCTTCAGTAGCTTTCTGTTATAAACAATAGATCCTCCTATGTGTGTTTTCGCGCGTCGAACCGGTTGGTGGCCCGTGTTATATCGCTCAATAGTCGACTGGGTGACAAGTGTCCCCCGCGCGAGTGCAACTGTTATGAGTGTACCGAAGCGCCCGCGATTGTGTGATGACCCATAATTCTGGACATGTTGATGGTAGATAGTTCTGATAAAGATATAATTGAAAATGACAATGAAGAGGACCAGATAGAGGCAAAAAACCACGTGTTGGACATTGAAGAACATTGTGGACAGACATTGTGGAGTAGACAATACCTCTTGTCAGTTATATAGTTCTGCGTACATTTTTTTCTATTATTTATTTTGCTTTTTTATGCTTTTTATTTTTAAATGATATATGTCAGTAGAGGAATAAACGGCACATGTTTCAACACACTTGTAACTATGCATACCTTCAATACCATGTGATTTACAAAGATGCACACTTTCATTTTAAACTGCTATGTCTACAGTAATTTCAGTTTTTACAAAATAAAAAACATATTTTGGCAAAGAAATATCTGTGTTTGTGTTCATTATTAAACTACTTTTTGAAATAAAAATTATTTTTACTATGTTACCTTGAAAAAAAATTACAAATGTTAAGGGTAAAAATCCGTAAAATTATTTTTGGTCAAAAAAGAATGATACCGTATTTTAAAATTTAACATTTTTAAGTTATACTGGACAGAAAAAAAACATGACTACTATTCATAAATAATCTCAAATAGTCACTTAATAGGTTTTGAGACATAATATTACTATAAAACAAATATTTTTACATATATATATATACAAAAACGAAATGGGGGACAACTGTCACCCGCGCGAGTATCCATGTTATGAGATATGGCGCGAGTAGTGCAGGGTTAAGATTATAAGCCTAGTCATGATAAAATATTGATGTTGATATTGACATTGATAAAAAATATTGATATTGACATGAAAAGGTATAACAACAAGTTTGCAACGAAACCGTTGTAGACATTTCTAAACCTAATTGTGGTGGAATGATTGGGTGTTGAATGAAAATCCTCATTTTCCAAATATTTCGGGTATTGGTACCATAGGCCAATAATCATGCTACATCTCGAAAATATAGGACGTCTACAAGTATTTTACCCCATTACACGTGTAGTCGCTATAATACCTTCGCCGCAGCAAACCTGCAGACTAAGATAATTTCAATTTGTCAGATTTTTACACTTTCCTATAAGGGTAAACGTTTGTGGATCTGTTTATTTATTTATGTTTCAATGAAGCATACTCTACTACATCACTCTGGTTCAAATGTCACTAGATGGTTGATCACCTCAATTACATAATTATATTCATGACATTTAAATTACTATGGCCTCGAATGTGGACGTAAAAAGTTGCTATAGCCTATATAGATATAATGTAAAAGGTTATAAACATTAAAATACTGTGCTGTAAGTAATTGTGGTAGTGTATCTTCTATAAAACGCACAATCAACACGAATACTGTGTTAATAACCTCATGACACAAACGGTAACAACTTATCCCCAACACTTGCATTAACAATTACGAATTCGTATCGCAAACGAAGTCGCGGGTAATTTCTAGTTACTTATCGTATATTGAATGATGTCAAAAATGTAGATAAGATACTTTAATCCAAGCATTACTTTCAAAACAAGCGATAACAAATAATAGAAACTGTCGAAGGAATAACAGCGTTTCTTTGTGTTTGAACCCAAGTGTACCTAACAGCACCATGCTTTTTAATTCCTTTTTAGAAAGCTTGCCATCTGTTAACAATAATTATTTTTTTAGCTCGAGAAAACTGATATAAAGCACAATTTTAGATATATATATAAAACCATTTACATAATAAAAAGAATTTTATGGAGCATTGCACAAAATTTATTTACATATACAGTAACCATTGTATAAGTTGTTAAGACCCACCAAAACATGTTTGATAAAGGTAACGTCAAAATAATGTGTGGAGGTCATCTATTACTAATTTCTAAATTCCTGCTTGGACTAAACAGTTTGTTTTTATGAGTAGAACTGAACAAAATCTGTGAAAGAAATGTTATTGAAAATTAAAATGATCTAAGTTATAATCTGAAATTTTCTAATAATGATATGTGCTTCAAATAACTTGTTTCCAAAGTTCATTATACAAGATAATATATGGGTAATATTTAACAAATTTTAATTTGTACTTTAGGTATAAAGTGTTTTAATAAAGTTCCTCACGGGTTTAATATGTTCTCAACGAAAACATAAAATTCGATGAGATTGTTTCATCAACGCGACACTTACATATCTACTATTTTAAGGAACTGTCAGTTTTCTGTCATATCATGGAGACGTCCTGCAAGAAGTGAGAAAAAAACTTAAAGGAACATAGGTCAACAATCTGTATGTCAATCAATAAATCTGGATGTAAAACAGTCTTTACTAGCAGAATACAATGCTGCAACGGACAACCGAGTCAAAAATGAGAGCTAGTCAATAACTCATTGAATTTGCTATGCTATTTTAGGCATACTCTACTTCCTCAGGGGGGGGGGCAGCTGTGGAATCGGATGAAAATCGTAAACTTAAGCATAGGTTGATATCTACATCTAATTACATGTATTTATTAGTCGAATAAAATGCCACGAATTCGAGCTGAAAAGAACAACTGTTTAAACAATTAATTGCAGTAAAATCTGAGGCATTATATTATCTTAGTAAAGGCCTTTAATTCATAGTACGGTAAACCATTCATTGAAACCAATATCTTATAATGTTCAAATAATACGTAAATTCTAACATACACGGCAATTAAAAATACAACTATTGCAGGAATCCAGACATCGCTGTTGACGTTTCTCGCCTCAACACAACGCGTGTTATAAGGCGGGAAAAAAGGACCCACCAATCCCTCACTCGATGGATGATGTAATAAATACCGTCCAGAATCCAGCTTACCGGTATCTATCGAGTACTGAAGATGGAAGGGATTCAATTTTTTTGAGCAGCATCAATGCTGCTGATGGATCATGCATCGCGATAGGGTTTGGAAGTCGACGCACGATAACTGCGATAAGGGACCAGCCGATGGAGGCAAACAATTTATTTATGGATGCGACGTTCAAGGTCGTGCCTCGCCATCCAGTAGGACTCCGACAGCTATTCAGCATCCATGTCCTTTTCATGAACGTGGTAAGTAATGTAATCAAAAATGTTAACGAATATACTATACTTACAACGTTTTCTCTCAATAGTATCAAAGCACGAACGAGGAAATACATTCATTATGCCTTATAATCAAGTATTGCGGTTTCTTATCGGCCCCAGGTTGATACTCATACAGTAGGTTGTTTTGCAAGCATCAATCAATGAACCAAGTAGCAAGCAATGTGTGTTCAGAAACAACAATTATTGCTTAGCAATATAAAGGTTAACAACAACAACAATTTACAATGTCTTTGTTGGATTTTGACCGAGGACATTTAAGTTAACTGTAAGTGAATAACCGAGTTGGGAAACAAAATTCATATAAATTTTATTGAAATCCATTAATATGTATAACTATTGAGAGAACAAATAATATACCAAAATTGGTTGCCTATATGCTTGTTATGTTATAATGCGATAAATTAAATGCATTTTAGGTAAAATGGCACATAAATGCATATTTGTAACAAAAATGTTTACTTACTATTTCAGGTCCTCCCAGTTGCTTATTTCTTAATGACTAGCCAATCTGAGGAGGCCTATCGGGCAGTTTTGTCTTATGTAAGAGAGCAGTTGATAACGTGGGACGTAAGATCCGTCATGACGGACTTTGAGAGAGGGTTGATGAATGCCGTGTGAAGCGTATTCACAGGTGCTGAACACCATGGCTGCTGGTTTCACTTCTGCCAAGTAAGTTCAACTACGTTCGCTAACACATTAGAAAATCTCCCATGCAGAAAATATCTAAAAGTATACCTTGTATATTTTTTGTTAATCTGTATTCAAAAGTTACTATGGGTCATCTAATTATTAACAACTATTAGCTGTAACTATTAATAACAAAGGGAATAAGCTATTACCGTAGAACTCATGGAGGACATCTACCCGGGACCGATTTACTTTTTATTTTTTAAGGTACCTAGAAGTCAAAAACTTCATCCGTTAGCACGATAACTCAAGTAAAATTTAACCGATTTTGAACGAGATACACCCAACGATATTGGATCGCTGGCTCACCGTTGGCCGCCCGGTCGAGCTTCCCCCACCATCTACTGGCAGAAGCCGACGCAGCCCATACATTCACCATTATAAAACACACATTTTATTTGCTGCTCTGTTGAAATTTATAGGGATAAAATATTGC
Organism: Macrosteles quadrilineatus; assembly: GCF_028750875.1. Classification (NCBI taxonomy): domain Eukaryota; kingdom Metazoa; phylum Arthropoda; class Insecta; order Hemiptera; family Cicadellidae; genus Macrosteles; species Macrosteles quadrilineatus. The sequence continues at coordinate 17,839,202 of NW_026542600.1, forward strand.
TAACGCTTGTCAAACTCTTTTTACTAGTTAACCTTTTATGTCTGTTTTGTTTCTTGCAGAAAATAGCCCATCTTAGTTCTTTAAAACTACAAATTCACTAAACCCGTTTTGTAGATGTTTTTAGACAACTGTTATTGCTAGTTCCGAATTGTAAAGGGTAAAATAATAAGTGATTACAAAGGAGAAATAGAAAGTACAATATTTGTAATTGAAATTCTATTTTATTAATCGAAAAAATAGTACATAAACATTTAGAATAATTTTGCTAAGTTTTTTGCCGCAGTGGTAACGTTATGTTTGACGTAAACGTGATATTTTTTTCTTTCAATGTCTAATGACAATGAATCTTACAAAATAGGTCATAAATAAGTATGCCTATCACGTTAATGTCAAGCATAGATATGCGGTAAAAACTGGACAAATGTAGTAGGGGTTTTAAGAGTTCAGATGTGTTATTTTCTGCAAGAAAAGAAGAAGACATAAAGTTTAGAATAGTAAAAGTGTTTGGCATGCATTAGCAATATTTTATATCTATATATTTAAACAGAGCAGCAACTTAAAAAGGTGCGTTTTACAATGGAGAGTGTATGGGCTGCGTCGGCTACTGCCAGTAGATGGTGGGGGGAGCTAGACCGAAAACAGCGCCCGCAGTGCTACTGAGAGCGCAATCCAGGAGTTTTCACATCATTGGATACACCATGCCTGTCTATATTGTTTTATCTTCTTAACAGTAGTCGGATGGTTAAAAACCAAATAAACAAAATCCATATTAATTATTTTTAAAGGAACAAGATTATTATTAGCCTTAAGTCCTAATACCTGGCATATTTTAGGAAAGTTATATTTAACCTCCCCCAATTAAGAATATTTTAACCGCCCATAATGGTTTGTGAAACCACTTATATGGTGTTTATCACCCGGAACACAACTGGCTTGGCTGCCAAAACTTAACGACTCAAAACATTACAATTTTGTTTACTAATAATTTATAATTACTACCTCAACATTTATCATTTTAGCTTTCTTAAAAAATAGGAAATCCCTTTATTGTACCCTATTCATTACACGTTTCAACCCTGCTTCTAGTAAACCACCACGAGCAAAATACAAGTAGACCAATGTTTCTCTATTGTCTATGGTCTGTAAACAAAGGCGGTCAAGGAAGATAGAGCTCTTCGCAAAAAAACACACACTCGGGCGCGCGCGCGCGCCCGTTCAAGCGCCCGTAGAAGATTAGGACGGAACCACGTTAAGCATGGAAATGTGGAAGTGTAGTGATTTACTTATACAAATTAATGTTCAACAATTATAGTAAAGTACGTACGGGGTTGGTGTATAAGTATTAAATGCTTGTTGCAGTTATACTCAAGCTTTGCGTTTGCAATGGGGGGCACATAGTTTGATAACATTTTGTTATTTACGTTTACGGTATGCTATAATAGTATAACACATCTCCCATAGCCATAATTTTCTACCTCTGCACCTAAACAATAGAAAAAAAATTATCAAACAATCGCACAAAACGAAAAAATTATTCAATTAATAAAACAAATAGGCCAAAACATATCAGTAAACAACTCTACTTTAAACATTTCGCATTGCGTATCACAGTTTAATTTCAAATCTGCTGTTGTCATAAATGCAAAAAAATACAAGTGCTGCAACCTTTGTTAAACCTTATACCCTTTTAACACTTTTGCATATCATAGAACCAACTTGTTCAATTGAAACAGCTGACAAAATACTGTAATTCCTTTTAAAAGGGATTGCTCATAAGGTTAACATGGGTAACTACAGAGACACTGGGGCGAGGCCTGAAAGATTTTTGAGATACAAATATGTCCATATGTTAATCAGAAATGTGAGCTATCATCACGCTAAATTTCTGCCCAATCCGTCGAGTAGTTAATGCGTAAGTGAACTTCAAACAAACAAACATAAAAAAACACACACAGACTTTCACATGTATAATATTAGTATGATTACAAGAAATTACAATACTCATATTTATTGTAAAGAAAAGTTTGCTTTCATTATACAGTATAAGCCTAAAAGGTAATAATTTAATTACTATGCCTTTTGTTCTATTACTTTTTGTGTATTCGTGTTTGCAATGCATTCGTGCCCTTATATCTCAGCGTTACACTTTAAATATTATTCAACCAGTGTGGAAAGTAGCTTTCAATTAAACTTGAGGGCCTCATATATCAATTCCTCATACATCTATGAAGCGGTATGTTTAGTTAAATATTTGGATATCAAATATAAACTTATTTATATTCGGGTGACATTTATTAGCAAAACATTCAGTAGACCTATTACAGTTTTGCCTGCATGACTGTAATGCAAACAAGATTCCATTCAATTCCATTAATTTATTGCTATGGTAACGCCATTATAAAAAAAAGGTACAGTTAGGTATTCAAGATATCCAAACAATCTGCTGTTTCAAATATATTAAGGTTTTAACTGGTTACAAGATCCCCGTAGAACCGGCAGACAGCTGATTGTTAAATCTATATCTATAAAAGAGGAGCTATGTATGTATGTATGTATGTATGTATGTGTGTATATACGTTATGGACTCCGAAACCGCTCTACAGATTGTAATGCAACTTTCAGGCATTATTAAGCATCTTTCAAGGATGATTCCAGTGAAGTTTGGTGCAGATCTGTCAAAAGGGCTCCACCCCAGAGGGTTGTAAGTGGGCCAATGTCAGACTTTTTGATCTACAATGTTTACAAATAAATATAATTTAAAAGCACATGTTTACTTTCACCAACTGTTTTGCAGGTTTGAATAATCACAACATTCTGTATTAGCATAAGTCATGATTTGAAATAGTGCCACAGTGTTTCTACAGAGTGCAGCACAGAAAACTATTTTACTTCTTAATAAGTCCATGTATTAAACCCCAATTGCAGCACACCTGTGCACTCTACAACGTTTAAATTCTCCAATGTAAAATATTAAAAACATAAAAACCTTTATCAAAGTATTATAAACAATAAAAGGGATGACAATGTCTTAATATTATTATCTTTCACTCCATAGTATTAAGTAAGTATATCCACACAATCTAACATAAATTATTAAGTGAATAATAATCGTGCGTGCTATCTCGGGTATTCATATGCCTCTCAATTTGTCATAAAACCCACCACATTACTGTCATTAAAAGAAGGAACTCCAATAATACTAATGCGAAACTTAAATCCACTTAAGCTGTACAACATTACCAGACGAACGATTAAAATAATGACGTCAAAATTGATTAAAGCAAAAATTATCAGTGGTAGGTTTAAGGGAGAAATAGTCATAATCATAAGAATACTGATGATTTCATCCGAATTAACCTCTGAATTTAAGCAACTACAATTTTCTTCTTGCTTTCACAATCACCATTAAAAGGCACTGGGGCAATCCCTGACTATCGTTGGTTTAAATGTAGAAAAAACATGCTTTTCACACAGACAGAAGTATTTTGTTAGCGTAGCAACGCGCGCCGGGTTACTGCTAGTATAATATATTTAAACGTATTATGTTTTCGTACAGTTCCATTTATGTAACACGTCAATCCTAAAATCAATACTTTCTGGGAACCCTCACTCAGAAAATAGATGTTTGTTATTGGAAATGTGTGTTTAACAGTTTTTGGCACTATATACTCACTGATTGAACAAGTTATTTTGTAATTACTGCAAAATAAGACGAATTCATTAATAAAATGCAATTCAAACTGCCACGAATAAGTTAATATTATCCAATCTGGAGAAATGTATTATTTTAGAAAATTTTTTATTGCAGGCCATTTGGAGATCGGTAATTAGGTTTGGCTTGGCCAATCTGTGTAGTATAGGGAGAATAATATAGTCATGAGTGTGATTAAGATGATCATGGCCATACCACATCTCCCACCAAACAGAGGACCTCCAAACAGCAGGACTGTACCTCCTTACTGTATACAAGATGGTCTAGCTGCTATCGTTGAATACGTTAACCACGGCAATCTCGACCCCCGCTTAATGGATGTAATATCGCATATCCAAAGATACTGGATAAGACGACTAGGAGCTGAAAGATTTTCCGTTTTTGGACTGCCAAGAAGGACAAATAACAACTTCCATTCAAAGGGGGGTATGAGGGTTCCATTCAAAGCTATTAGCCATTTTTGGACCACATTGCACTATCTGGTTGTAAAATAAATATTTACTAATCGATTGAATAAAAAGAGTATGGACACATATTTATGTGTGCCCATGTAATTACACATTTTTAATATAAAAAAAGATTTCATATGCTACGCAAAATAGATATTGCACCTTACGGCAATTTTGTGCCACGTCGTTTTTGGATGGGGCCACCTTCACGTAGTTGGGTGGTCCCTCAACAGAGGCGCTGTGTCAAGTCTTGATATGCATTACCATTCAAGTTCGGGTGAGTTCGGTAATGTTCGCGTGCTCGGGATTAACTTGCCTGTACGAGCCAGGTACCAGCCTATACGCAACGCGTTCGCCGACCCGTCGTCATCGTATCTCTATTTGACAGTTAAAGCGTTAAGCGTAGGCCTACGTAGTTAATCTATTAGTTTAATAGTTTACAAGCGCACAGCTGTCATTAATAATGTACCACAACTTTATCTTTTTACAAAAATGGCAGTTATTTAATTTAAAATTAAAGTGACCACGTAACAAAGAGCTAAAGGATGCTAAAGGTTTACTGATATAAACATGAATTAGTAAAAATCTTCAAAAATTGCGGTCACAGTGATATAATAATAAGCTTACAATGTTATACTAGTGTTTCTGCACTGAATTTTAACGTACATTTAGAGAACCCTTAACAATTAAGAAATTTATAAATCTTACAAGTTTTAATATATATTGACTATTTATGAGTTCGTCGACTTTTCTGTTTTCGGAATTGTTATGCACAAAGTTTGCTTCCGGATTTCTAGACTCACGCAATACCGGTATCTTGCTACTAACTCACGATGAGGAATGTATGGTAAGTCAACTACTACCTAACCATTCACTGGCGACTTGACATTTTTAAACATATCAATATACACATAGTTTGTGGGAAGAACATTTATCTACACAGAACGGATTTTTTTTTTTTTTACTACGTATTATCTCATCACATTACTGGTGTTTTGTAAGTGCTGTTTGCAACTGAGCTTTGAAGAAAATGTAGAGCATAAGATATAAAATATATATTTTAGATTTGGATCGTTTTATATAACAAATCTTTCAACTGAAGACTATACTAAATAAAATAAATTTAAGAACACATATTTCTAACAGCGGAACCTTACATAAATTAAAGAGGTTATCTTTACCACGTAAAAACGATATTTACGTTGGAAATTGGAGGTCAGTCACACTCTCTCAAACACACGAAAGTGAACTAACCCGAGTGACCCGACATCCCAATTTACTGATATGGCCTGTTTTAAACAATATATCAAACAATAGGTCGAATACTTTGTACCGGAAGTCTGTAACTACATTTTACAACAGGCATTTCGTTCTCCTTCCCAGTATAGCTATTCATCGTAAGTTCCTGAATCAACATTAAGGCATTGTATTGGCGTAGCCAGGTTTGGATTGGAGCGTCCTGGAGCAGAAATTGCCTAACCACCCCTCTCTATAATTGAACCCCATAAATATATAGCATAGGATACTTTATTTCCCTCTTAGTGGTCTTCGTTGATCACAACGTTCAACGTACGTCTATTTTCAATTGACAATAAATTACAAATTATTGCATAATAAGGTAGTTAATAATATATTTCGGAACTCTATCATAACTGTTTTTAGGCAGACTCTAAAGATAATGAGACATTGACAGTAGAAATACTGGTGAATTTATCGCTATGTGATGAAAGGGCTGCCGCGAGACGGTGGTGATCGTCTACGTTTGTAGAGGCAGTAATGAGTGCAGACTGCTGAGTGACAACTGGTGAACATAGTTATGTATTGTTAGTACATAACTAGTCATGTTGGTACAGCTCCTTTTTACTTCTCATATTATTTATAAAACCGTTGGGTTCAAAATGCAGTTCACACACTAAACGTGAATGTAAATCAGTGTCGGGAAGGCCTTTCCGTTTTTTGATTGCCGTGTTTGCCATTTATCACATACACTCGTCTTAATACCTGGTATTGTTCATGAACATATACACATCATAATACAATTGTAATTCACTACACATAATACTAACACATCTTTACTCTTGCTAATCCATTTTCTAATAAACCTCCTGTTACTTACATAAGCAAACAACTACAAATATAGGTTAACCATAACAATAAACAAAAACAAAAATACGTTAATAACAGCTGGTCATGTCGGCAATAAGTCTTAGGTTGTGAAAACATTCGCTAGGCTTCGCATGGAAATTGATATCACAAAAATGGCTTGGTTGCAATAACTATTTTGCGTAGCATATGTAATCTTTGTTATAACTAAAGATTAATAGAAATTGTGCATGTTTAATCTTCTGAACTTTAGCAATTTGTAGTTTTTTGGGGTATAGAAATGTTTTATTAGCTCCACTAATTAGAATCATTGTTATACAATATATAGCAAATATTGTTTCCCAAATTAGACTATATTATAAAATTATGGTAAAAGTGAAATCAAATTAAAATATGGAGAAATAGATCAAGTCTACATGCTCTCAACAAAACAATGGGCAATAGGAATTTTATATTCCATTGAAATAATTAGACGGTTGTTCGCTTAAAGCAACGTTCATAAAATAGTGTCATAAAACTAACTCAAACGGTTGTAATTAATATCAACTAAAAACTTTTTAAAAACATGCTCATATTATATGTCAATTTAAATTTCTCTTTAAGAAATTAGAGGGTTTGCGAAAACAGTTTTATAATTAATTAGCTTTATGAACATGTTGTAATTTCATTATGAAGTGGTTTCCGGATCATCTTAACTATACAGTGGTTTTAATTACCTTGTTAATGTCGGAACTACCCTTTTTGTAGTTTGTTATTCATACCGTAAATAAGAATTTCTTTCTCGTTTATGTTACCCATTTATTGAAAAATGTTAGGAAGTTTAAGACTTATATTGCAAATGCAAGTCATAACAACAGGATAAAGTTCATAACGTAACCATACCATTTGGATTTAATTTCAGAACGGTTGCAGCATATAGACCAGGAGACATTTTTGGACTTGGGCAGGTTACTGAGAGACATCGAGGTCCGCCGCTACAGAATTCGTGCAGATCGACTCAACACTCCAGCCGAGATGCAGTCAGACTCCTCATAAATGGAGAAATCACTGTGGCGCACTTTCTCAGGAGGCTGGCTCATCGTTTCGATGGTCTAATGAATGGGTGAGGTTCATAACTCCAAGTACTTTTAAATACAACATTTCATAACTCCAAGTGAAGTTATGTCCAAGTAAATTAAAACCAAAATATCATAAGACCAAGTTTCATAACTCCAAGCGTTTATAACTCCAAGGTTCATAAGTCCAAGTTAAAATAAAACCAAGTAAATTAAAATACAAAATTTCATAACTCCAAACGTTCAGATTTGCAAGGACCACAAGTCCAAGTTTCATAACTCCAAGGGTTCATAACACCAAGTTTCATAACTCCAAGTGACAATTATTTAAAACCCAAATGTTTAGTTATGTTGGTACTTCAAGGTTAGAAATCTCCTAAATTTTAAGAAAATTATATCTATTCAGCTGATACTAATACTAAGCTAGTTTTGGTCCACCCTGGGAGTACAGGGTGGCTGCAAAGTTCCTTATCCCTATTTATTTATAGAAGAGTTCATAAATAAAGTGATTTTCAACCATGGAATTCATTGGACGTGTACATATTCTAATTTGTTGTAGCCATTTAAAGTTGTATGAGGTCTAAGATACAGAAGTCAACAACAAAACTTCTTGTTGGAGGATAAAATGACAGGTCTAATAACACTCCCTTTCCACCCTGAAACACTATGCAGTCTAAACCCCAAAGGGCTGTACCCATTAAAAGATGTTCGATTTAGGAAATAAAGTCAACTTAAACATTATAATGAGAAGCTAGTAATGCGACACCTTCCTCATGGAAACAGTGCTTCAATCGTGATTCAAAATGATTGTATTGCTTTCAAGATACGGGTAATTTAAGATCTACGAGTCAAAAGCTAATTAAGTGACCTTTCAAGTAAATATTCCCATTCTGTTAGCAAACAAAATCTAGACTAACACGACCATTAAAGTTTCCTCAGTAAAATGGACTTATTGCTTAGATTGAAGATCATAAATAGTTTTCACAGAAACAAACCCTCATGTGTCAGTGTTGCCAAACTGTATTTTAAACCATGAGTTTATTTCTTTGAACTCCTTCAAACCTTTTATGGTTCGATGGCACCACTGTTTACAGAGGTGAAGGAGAGTGTCGTTTGACTTGACGCGTCGACTTGGCTTCTCATTAGATTGCTTTACAGTAATTGAATCTTACATCTTAGCATTATAGATATCCTAAAAACGTTACGGTACAACCCTGTTGAATTTAGATTGCACCACTGTCATCAGAGAAACATTAGACAGTTTGTAAGCTTATTTTCTTATGAGGAATTTTGAAAGATGTGTCATTCATCTAAGACCTTAGGTAATTTCCTAATATTTTTAATTACTATACAAGTTATAGAGTTTTACGTTATTTATACAATGGAAACTGTATAAAGTATCGATTGAAGAAAACACATAGGAGAAGTGACTTTATAACCACCCTGTATATTCCCAGTACCCGCCATGTGACGGGTCTTCCCCTATCCGCCACCTGGGGAGGCGCCCGATGGGAGACTAGCAACTCCACACGGGAAAAATATGGTAGAGGCGGGCGGAGTCACAGCTACAATTAAATCAATTATCAGTTTAAGTATAAATTAAGTAACAAACCCCAAAATGAATTTCGTAACTTCTCCAAAATGATACCCACTTTGTAAGGTGTTATTAGATCTTTAAAGATAGCATAGTTTAAAAACTGGGATAGCTTAAAATAATTGAAATTTACTACTAAAAAGCATATCCCGGTTACAATTTTGCTACTGCTTGCCGAGATATTCGTCAAGAGCTACTTCCAAAAATAAAATTACTCCCGAAATATATAACATTTTGTGTTTTTGAAAAAAATATATAATATATAAATATTTACTCTTTTAATGACATTTCCGAAGCAATTGTCGTAAAACAATGTCAACGAAGTAGAAACCGCAATAGATTAGAAAATTCCCATCTGATACCTGATATCTTATAACTCCGGCCACCTCCAGTACTTAGCCTAATCTACACTAACCTAACTAACCTATGAAGGTGCTGCCATAGAGATGAAGTGTAACTTATAAATAGTTTTTAACTGGTTTAACTGGGGAAATTTAAAAACATTAATTCAACTGCCAGGAAATTGACTGTTATTTTCAGACGAACAACAATTGAATTGCATTTTACAGTACGGAAATATCTTATGTCCTTGCGTATTTTCTATGAGAGACAAACATTGGAAACCTTGTAATATGAAAAGTTGGAAAAACTACAGGATTATGTTAGTTATTCATGTTACCCATATATATCGAAATTCGTTTAAATTAAACTGTCAACTCGTTTATTACTGATCAAACTATTGTTTCCCTTCAACATCGTATACTCTGTAATGCAATATTCCCACGAATACAACAGGTAGTTCAATCTCTATAGGGTCACCTCTTAATAAAGTTTGGACTAAACTATCAAGCGAAGGCCCAGTTTTAAGGAAATTCAACCAAGTCACATGCTGTAAAATGTTATAAGTCCTAAAATCTTTTAAAACAGTTTAAAGCAATCTAAAAAAGTTAAAAATTGGGTTCAGTGAAAACCCAAAACTAATTTATCTTTGCCTTAAAATGAAATGCAAAGTAATGAAATGTAACATGTATTAATAACTAAACTACACATGCACTACTGGGCCTATCAAAGATTTGATTAATCAAATTAATAATAGAAATAACAATTCATACTAAGGCCATTTTCCAGCCTGTACAAATAACTAGTTAAATACTAATCAAAATTAAAAAGAAACTGTGTTAACTAAACCTACCATTGCTTGTAACGATGCAGAAGTCACTGTAGGTTTCATACTTCAATATCAATTAAACTTTGCAACAGTCAACTTTTTCACTCCATTAATCACGGTTTTAAAGTTGACACAATTATAACATTACAGTATCTGCACAACAAATATTGATTTAAATTTCATTCCAAATTAATTATAATCTCTTTTCATTAAGTATTCATACCAATTTTATTAGTAAACATAACTTATAAAATATATGTTGGCAGATATATTTCCTTGTATCCAGGCTAAATTAAAACACAAATCTAAGATAAACAAATTTGAGTCCTCCTACCTTTGCTTGGCTTCAGCTGAAACTCCGCTATGATGTGAACAAATTATTTTCAAATATGAATCTAAAGATTTTATCCAAAAATCAATTTTTCAAAACACTGAGACTTACATTGACCGATAAATATGAACATTGTCTTTCTGGTTACTCTAATATATTTATTATTCTCGATTAATAAATTTGTGCTATAAAAGAGTCAATTAACTTTATAGTTTATGACTAATCAGAAATTACCCCTAATGGGGCTTGATGGTTGTTGTTCACATCATATTGGATTTTTATCAATAAGACATGATATACAAACAAAACAATAACATATAAACACATTATTTCATAATACATGTAAACATGACACATGCTCATATATCACAAGAGAATATAACGTTGCTTAAAACTACGTATACACAAGATATGTAAAGTTCGACGACCTGATGTAGGCCTATTAAAACTCAACTGTCACGTCGTCAGTATTTATTTAAACATTATATGCCTATCGACGGTTAAAACCCCCCTACGTGTTATTGGTGGCTGTCGATAGTCTTCTGTCTGATCTGGCCATCAACGGCAACTGTCCAACACTTGTACCCTTCACGTGGTGCTGTATATCGACAGAAAACAAACCTACCCGAAGCCTGGATACAAGGAATGTGTTAACAACTAAAACATCATGCACTAAACACCAAAGCATGCATCTTGAGGTGAGAAGATCCGAAGTCCTGATTTTGTAAAGCCTGACTAGCACTAACCTATAAAGTTATTCTTGACTTCATACTAAATAATTTTAATATTATTTAGTGAAAAGTTGAAAGTCCTATGAATGATTTGACAAAAAACTTCATTTACACTAGTTTTAGCTAGATATTAAGTTTTGTTAACGATAAACCCTAATCTATATAACATCATTTTAAAAATATACTGGTCTAAATAAATATATTAATGAATAAAATAAATTTTCTGTGATGGTGAAGAATGTGCATGTAAAAAGGTTGTTAATTTAAAAACTCAAAGTAAAGTAAAATAGTTTAACTTATTTGCATCTTTAGTAAATATTAGGAAACAAGACACCCTTTTACAGCAGACCTAGGCTAGAAGTTGAATAATGGAAAAATTATGTTTTTTACTTAGCAAAAACAAAGATTTAAAAGTAAGACAAACCTTCCTGATATAACTAAATATAGCATATGTTATGATAACTTCAATAATTTCTTATTAGACTTTTTCGAATGCGCATTAAAAAGAACATCACACAAATATTTACAGGTACCTACTTACAAATAATTGTTAGTAAGAGTTTACGATTTTGTGACAAAATATATATAGTGTACTGTCAAAGTTTTAAAACGAAAATATTACTAAAATGTAAAAATTTTGAAAGTTTCGGGTCTGACGTGACAATCAGCTGTGACAGTCCGGCCGCAACTGTCCCAGCCTTTTGCTTCGTCAGCCGAGATGAGTGTTCGAACAAGAGCACGACAAAATACAGTCAGTATTTTATAGTAGGTACCTATATGTGTAAAAGTAAAAGTAAGGATTTGTCATAGTTCTGATAGAAGCATAGCTGCTAATTTGCTATATAACATTTACAACACTTTATGTCAATCAAGTAAATACACTGGTAAAACTCCAATGGCAAAATTATTTGAAATAAAAACTACGAAAAATTAACAATTTCAGCTAAAAAGTACGAGGATTATGTTGTCTAACCTAATTTATCGCCAAATATTATTCCCAGGTCTGCTCAAAATAGGTTTCTTAGTTTTGGGGGATTTTAAATATTGGTTAATCTACAAATAAACAGTTTCCTTAGTCTTTAACTTTAAATTCCAATTTTTTGCTAAGTATATATTACAATATCCTACGAGAAAATATAATGAATAAAATGTTAGGAAATACAAAATTTAAATATCGTACTGTTATTTCACATTGTTCTAGTGAAGTGCTGGTGTCTAAAAAAATAATAATTTTCCTACAATTTCTAACTATAACCTAACAATTAGCTGTAGTTTACGCCCTAACCTCCTTCTTTCCAAGTCCAAGTCCAACGATGCGACGATCAAAATCTACAAGGCATGCACACACAAAGCCTTACCTTTGGTACGACTGCAACCACTAACCTGCAAATAAAATAGTTTTTATAATTCAAGAATCAATTGGACATTAAATAACAATAAATTACAATTGACCTCGTCAAATCTACATTAATAGGTGGTCGATACAGCATTTAGTATAGGCTACATAAGGTATTTTGTATACCAAATAATTAACTAAATTTATATTTTTTTTTTAATATCGAAATTATAAAGAAAATAATAATTCTGTATCAAATTCTAATGATATTTGAACCGCAAAAGCTATTGGCTGGCTATAATTGATTTATCTTTGGATTTGTATGAAGATTAAATAACTAACACAGATTTAAACTAAATTTACCTAATAGGGCTGCACAAACCCAAACATCACATTTTTAGGGACATAAAAAGAGGCTATAAAATATTATTATTTCATTGTTTTATTAGTACCTTAATCTTCCATTTTAGTAGCTTCAATTGATTTATAGTCATCAATAAATTTCCATAAACTATACGGTTATTAAGGGTACATTACAATTTAAAAACAAAGCTTTCAGAGTATTTTTTTATTTGTAGTTTTAATCTTTCTATATGTGTTTAATATTCGGCATATAATCTTACTCAATCCGAAATCCCATTAATCCTACGTTTAAGCTTGGTTACTTCAAAGCCTAATCCCAATTCAAATTCAACTCTTTTCAAATACTTTTCCTTATTGGGCTGCAAACAATAAACGTAATACTATTATTGAGTCATTAATCATGAAACGACAACAAATTTTCAGTTTGTGAAAGCCCAACAATTATTTATGAGGCGAAATATGCTAAGAATTATAGAACGACATAGTTTGGTAATCATAGTGTAGGCTAAACTAGGAAATTAACAATTATCAGAGTATTGCACAATAATTTTTTTATTCTGCAAATACGTATACTTGATAAATAGAACAAAGTAATAATACTAACCATAATACTGTAGATGATTCATGTTGCCACAGGAAAATCAGCCCAAATAAGTCACTTGACACTAAACATTTCAAGTAAATGTCCACTAAAACACACTCGCGAACACTCACGACATAGAAGCACACGATTACACGTAATAACATGAAAATACAGCTTACCGTTCAATGTCACGTACAGGACAACAATGAACCAATAAGAAATTGGCACATCATGCGTGTAGATGACTTGCTAATCAGCTGTTCGCAACAAATGTTTTGGTTAGTTTCTAGCCAGCATTTGGATACGCTTAAACTCACTGTATACAATTGATTGTTGTATTATGTACTGTAAATATAATATGATAATAAGTAAATAACTCATAAGGAAAATCCGTTTTCTGTATTATGCAATTACGAAAATAATTAACAGGGGCTTTACAAGTTATAACTTGTAACTTTTAACTTCCATTATATTTGGATTGGGCGATCAGCTATTTACTAAAAAAATTTTGTTTGTAATTTATTATGAAACAGGTCCCAGGACTATCAAGTATTATTTTCACTAACATTCACTTTATTCCATGTATTATTTTACTCAGTTTCTAATTTTGTGGATACTATTATAGCATTTTTATAATTGTAAGACTGTGCTGGTACTAACTGTCACTCAAATAAAATTTACTTTTGAATGAACTAATCTAGGTTTATGTATATGAAACATTGCATAGATTAAAATTACTTTTATAGCTACACCATAGATTAAAGATAATACCTACTCTTTAATCTATGGTTGTACTCAGTACACGGGAATGAACTGATTAAAACATGATTAATTCACTTTCTAGGATATAATTAATGTTATATTGATTAATTTTATGAGTTTTATCTATCATAGACTTGCAACAAAGAAATAGCCAATGTTAAATCAATAAAAACCGTCGACAAAACCATTTTAGCGGCCTTTTTTTAAGAGTTTACTAAAGTAGTGAGGAAATATGTGTCAATGATGAGACAGTTGTTATAAAAGTACTAAACAAATTCCAGTAGGATGAATAATGTATACAAGACATTATGACAAATTAGTAAAAATATAACCAATTCTTACGAACCTTTACAGTAGGAAGAAAATACGCTGTCCGTTTAAAAGAATCGTTTTGGAAGTGATAAAAGAAAAGTACAGTACTATAGCTTTTGAGCACAAAATGTATCGAAATTAATAATACCATTGTGAACTATCTAATAGTAAACAAGTGACTTATGGGTCTATGATTAATAGAGTCATGGTGGAATTAGTAAAGGCATTTTGTCTGGAGCATGTAATGTGTCCAGGACATTAAAATAAACCATAGTAGATGATTGTTAAGTACATAGGTGGTCAGGAAGGTTAGACGGGTGCACCATGAAGAGAGTCATGGTGGAATTAGTAAATACATTTTGTCTGGAGCATGTAATGTGTCCAGGACATTAAAATAAACCATAGTAGTTGATTGTTAAGTACATAGGTGGTCAGGAAGGTTAGATGGGTGCACCATGAAGAGAGTCATGGTGGAATTAGTAAATACATTTTGTCTGGAGCATGTAATGTGTCCAGGACATTAAAATAAACCATAGTAGTTGATTGTTAAGTACAGAGGGTGTCAGGAAGGGTAGATGGGTGCACCATGAAGAGAGTCATGGTGGAATTAGTAAATGCATTTTGTCTGGAGCATGTAATGTGTCCAGGACATTAAAATAAACCATAGTAGTTGATTGTTAAGTACTGAGGTGGTCAGGAAGGGTAGATGGGTGCACCATGAAGAGAGTCATGGTGGAATTAGTAAATGCATTTTGTCTGGAGCATGTAATGTGTCCAGGACATTAAAATAAACAAACCATAGTATATGATTGTTAAGTACATAGGTGGTCAGGAAGGGTAGATGGGTGCACCATGATGAGAGTCATGGTGGAATTAGTAAATGCATTTTGTCTGGAGCATGTAATGTGTCCAGGACATTAAAATAAACCATAGTATATGATTGTTAAGTACAGAGGTGGTCAGGAAGGGTAGATGGGTGCACCATGATGAGAGTCATGGTGGAATTAGTAAATGCATTTTGTCTGGAGCTTGTAATGTGTCCAGGACATTAAAATAAACCATAGTAGATGATTGTTAAATACAGAGATGGTCAGGAAGGTTGATGGGTGCACCATGAAGAGAGTCATGATGGAATTAGTAAATGCATTTTGTATGGAGCTTGTAATGTTTCCAATTTATGGAAATATTTTAGTAAAAATGTAGATCACAAGTAGAAATTAACTTAGTGTGCTGGTTTGCTTCGGCGGGGGTATTTTAAAAATAAATTACCGTGTGGTGTTTTTGCAGACAGTTTTATCGTTTAGTCGTTTAAAAGGACCATAGATTCAAATTCAAGCTGGTGTGATGTTGTTATACATATAGTTAAATTAAATCAATGTTTTTATATTTTATTTTTATTGGTGGTTATTAGGTGTTAGCATATAAGGGGTATACAGCCTCAACAGCTATTAGATGAATGCATTTGCCAATGTCTATAAGACTGTATGTATTAATGAAACATATCACAGTATCTTCAAATTCCACCTTCACCAAATGCTTTGATTTTATGGATAAAATGAGCTGTTCTTCGTTTATTTGTTTTCGGATGAGACGGGCTGATAGTGTTTGGGTGAGAATGGTTCGCACATTTAATTCCCTACTATACCCGTCCAAAACAACCAGGAAAATGCAACACCTTCTCAGTAAAAGCAGTTCTCTATAAACTTTATCACTGTGCACTTTAACAAAAGAGGCATTTACAAATTTTCTTTTTTATGTTCGGAAACATATTTTAACCTTTTTTATATTCAACACAATTAATTGACTGATTTAAGCTAATACGATTATAAGAAACAAACTATTACTGAATTTTTAAGCTTTGATAATAGTATTTTTAGTATTACGTACCAGCCTTGTGTAGCATATTTTAAGCGTACTTCAGATTTTAACAAAGGTTTATGAGTCATTCTATGAAGGGTATAGTGGATGAAAATGATAATTTATTGTTTTGAGCATGTTATGTGAGTATTTCTGTATATCAAGGGTTCTCTACGTGACAACAGGCTGCTATTGACGAAGCTTCAAAATACTTTGTCCCTGTTTGTAAGTAACATTTACCGTCCTGTGATCCGTCGCATATGAAACATTTAGTGATTCTGACCGAACTGAAGAATATATATTTTTCCACTTAAATAAGCTATTCAACACTTAAAACAGTTTTATTAATTTTGCATTTGGTTGTTTGTTAGCTTACTGGTAAGTCTGTTATTAATTCGTTGATACATATTGACATTATTTTGTTCATTTGTACATAAATTCAAATTTATTTTTTAAATTTACATCTTACCACAGATTGCAGTGTGCTGTAGAACAAAGAATAATATAAAATAACAATTTTAAAAGATTGTTTTGGGTTCACTTGCATTGGACACTGAATGAAGGCATATATTCGAAGTAGATATATAATCCTCCATCTTAACTACTACTTACACTACTTTTGTACATGCAGTGGCTGAGTATGAAACGGCGACTTGTACGGTGTACGCTGGCGACCTTGTCTGGCGCAGTGTCTGGGCGACATGTGGTCGTCCTTGTCTCTGTGACCGAGTGCACTGGGCCACAAGGTGTATATTGCAATATGTAGGTGACCGACTGCACTTAATGCAACCAGGTAAAATTAGGTGACCAAATTGCGAAGTCAGGGTAAACCCCTTAGTGTGGATTGGGTATAAATGCATGTAGAGAAGAATATGCAGTCAGTCACATCATGTCGAGGTTTGCGGCACTCTTTAAGTTTGATAACGAGGAGGAGGCGATGGCAGCGTTGAGATATATACGAGCCCGCTACACGGTGAAGGAGTCTAGATCGTACGAGATCACCGAGGTGGTCTCCAATTATACTCCAGGTTAGTAAATAAACAAAATTATGATTTAGAGTATTTATTGAAAAATCTGAACATTAGGGGACCTTCCGGTCTTACCGGTACATTTAACTTTGTACCCGCCAGCTGCTATCGTGTCTATCTCAGCTTGAGTCAGGTTCAAAGCGAAGCGTTTCGGTAGGAACACAATGTGTGGCGTCCTGTCAAATATTATGTCCAGAATCACACTCGTGCCGTACTCCCGGTGAGAATGTAGCCTCGCACCAGTGATTGGATAACCAGCTGAATCGATCAAATCTGATATAGCTGCCCTCGGTGGACCTCTGCTTACTTCCAAATTGTTCAATTTTGACTTGAAGTCTGACATTGTACTGTAAATAAAAACCACAATAGAGTTAGTTGATTACAGACTGGGTTTATATAATTTAGGGTAACGGGTAATACTTTGTGATGGTCAGTTGGATCGTCTAATGTGATATATTGTAAAGTTATACACAAGTAGTAAAGTAGTTGTGTTTACAAATTGTACCTGTTTAAGTAGAGAACATAACTACTGTATAGTCAAGATAATCGTCTGCCAGCATATGGTAGTAAAATACATTATGTATAACTTGTACGAACAACTGTTAGACTTATGTAAAACAAATATAGATTTTAAAGAGTATTATACTATGTTGATTAAACAAATTTGATCCTAACTAAAAAGTCAGTATTCACTTTAACGAATGTTATAGGGATTTATAAAATCAAATGTTGATAATAAATACACGAGTCCTTTTAAAGTTTGTATAATTGTTAGCAGGTTCATGTACACATGTTCAATGTCTAAAATGTACACCACTTTGTATGTCAAAATATATTACTAAAAATATGTTTGTGTATTGAATGCAAATAATGAAATTATTGGATCACGTTGACTAATATAATCAATCTACGAGTGTCTCTAAAGTAACATTTGTTAGGAGTATGGTTCACGTATACAAAGTCAATCTGAAACGTATTTGTTTATAACACGTTGTCGATAAAACAAATATATCTTTAAACGTATTTGTTTATAATACGTCGATAAAACAAATATATCTTTACTAAACTTTCGATAAAACGGGTTTTAACGGAACGTTATTAGTTGATAGTGCTAATACAATAAATATATGAATCTCTATGTATAAACGAGTACTGTAGTATGGAAATTATAGGAAATAAAACCACACTTAGAAATACAACACTTGCATAAACACAAGGGTATGAAACAATGGACTGTTTTGTGCAAGGTTTCTTGTTATAACAATTAATTTCAAGTGTACGGTTTATGAGTGAGTGACTAAAAGCTTATGGAGAGTGTGGTTACAAACTATTAAACTTATCAAGTGTCACGAAAACTTAAAAATATACACTAGTCAAGTGCAACAGTGTCTATATAGCCAGTCAGTTGTATAAACATATTTATATATTTCAGCGGGTTTGATGGCGGCAGTAATGCGCTGCGAGACAACGCAGAGATATGACGTGCAACTCGGAAGAAAAAGAAAACCTACAGCGGTAGTAAGTGGAATTCAAGCTGTCCGTCGGAGATTCACGTCTCCGCCGGCACCGCTGCCGCTTGCAGCAACCGAGCCGTCACCGCTGGGGTCAGATCCACCGCTGTCGCCACAGCCGTCGACATCATGGTACACCCCGCCGCCACCGCTGCCGCTTGCAGCAACAGCGCCGTCACCACCGCTGGGGTCAGATCCACCGCTGACACCTCAACCACTCACGCCGCAGCCGTCGACATCATGGTACACCCCGCCGCCACCGCCGCCTCTACCACTCACGCCACAGCCGTCGACATCATGGTACACCCCGCCGCCACCGCCGCCTCTACCACTCACGCCGCAGCCGTCGCGGTATACCCCGCTGACACCTCAACCACTCACGCCGCAGCCGTCGCGGCAAACCCCGCCGCCACCAGAAATTATTAATATTTCCTCTGACGAAGATAGTCTAGATGGACTATTAGCTGAAGCTTCAGCTAGTAGTTCATCTGGCTATGTGTCGTTAGAGGATGATTTTTTATTTGATCTTTTTAATTAAAAAAACCCAAACCAATAGCTCTTGTTATTTCTTATCCTGTCAATAAGTAAGTGTGTACGTCTGTGAGCAGAGTGTAAAGTATTGTCAAAGTGTAAAAAGTTGTGAGTAGGTGTAAAAAGATAAATCAGTAGCACTTACCAAGAAGGTGTGCAGCGGATGTGTGTGCTAAGCAAACTGTGCTTTCGTAGCTTGAACCGATAGTCTTATAAACCTGCAGTTGAGGCCCCCCTCCCTATTCCGGGGTGGGGCGACCCACTGATCTGAATAAAATTTAGGACATGGCCGAGGACTGAAAATCTAGATCTTGGTCAGTAGGTTGAGGACTGATTGAGGTAAGTAGGTCGAGGACTGATTGTGGTCAGTAGGTCGAGGACTGATCCCGGCCAGTAGGTCGAGGACTGACTGGTTGATGTCAGTAGGTCGAGGATTGAGAATCTAGAACGAGGTCAGTAGGTGAGGTAAGTATGTCATGGATGTCTAATCACAAGGTCGGTCCACCCTAACCACCGAGCATAAAAGAGCCGAGCAGTTCTGTGGATCGGCACACAACGATCCGCAGAGTGTCAAGCGACACATGGATTTTTTAGAGTGCACCATATGCCATGAGGCATACTTCTTAACAGAGGAATCCTTAGCGAGACACCAGCAAATGTGTCTTGCTACCAAAGGGTACACGAGCCGATTCCGAAAATTACGACGACAACGACGACGCAGCCCTGGTAATCCACCTCCGGCAAAACAATCAAAAGGAGTAAGGAGTCGTAGCAGCAGCAGCAGCAGCAGCAGCAGCAGCAGTCCACAACGCAGCAGTCTACAACGCAGCAGTCTACAGCGCAGTAGCAGTCTACAACGCAGTAGCAGTCCACAACGCAGTAGCAGTCTTCAACGCAGTAGCAGTTCACAGCGCAGTCCACAACACAGCAGTTCACAACGGAATAGCAGTCTTCAACGCAGTAGCAGTTCAAAATACAACAACAGTGCTCAACGCTTACAACATAGCAGCAGCAGCAGTATACCATCTCCAAAGCTGAAATGGCATCTCAAACGTGGTCTTCTAAGCTGTCGTGACTATACGATTGACAACCCGGACAACTACTACAAAGACTCAAAGGAATTCCTAGCATCGGCTCTTCCTCTGGTTGAAAAACTACTGCGTGAGGAGCTAAAGACAACGCATAGCCTAAAATTTAATTTGGTGTTGCTGTCCTACTTCAACCATCTACACGAAGGCATCATAGAGGAATTCAACTTTAAAACCACAACTAGGGCTCTCTACGGCGGCTCTGACGATCTCGAGGATATGCTGGCGCAGGATGGTGCGAAGCTGCTTGCGGAACAGTCCGAGTTTGAGGGCAAAGGTAGCGGCTGGAGTCTGGATCATCCATCTAGCTTAACTATAAGAGTAAGTAGATTTACATTTAAGAAACCCACTGGGAAATCATATACTAACCTACCAAAAAGGATCAGCCAACGCAAAGCAACCATAAATATTCAAAATAGGGACGAAAAATGCTTTATGTATAGTGTTCTTGTAAAACACCTACCCGATGTAAACGTTAACTCCGTTTTAAATGAAAGTCACTTTGAAAACATCAAAGATCACTATGATTTTAAAAATCTTAAATTTCCGGTCTCAGTATCGTCTATTCACATATTCGAAAGGGACAACCCAAACACATCAGTGAACGTATTCGAAACAGCTCCGGGTTGTGACATAAGCCCTTTACGTGTTGTTGACGAAAAAGATGATCATATCGATTTGTTGTTGTACCGGGCTGGTGCTAACATCTCACATTATGTATACATCACGGATTTTGCAAAGTTGATCAGACCGCAGGTGGCGGCTGGCCACAATCAAATCGTCATATGCAAACGGTGTTCGACACACCGAGAAGTTAGAAAGTGTAAAATGGGTCCCAAAATATGGCTCGAAGATCATTTGCGGCTTTGTAAAAAATTCAAACTTGCTACCACACGTCTCCCGAAAGAAGGGGAAAACCTTTTGAAATTTGAGGAATTTGAATACCAAATTCCGGTCCCAATTATTGTCGTTGCTGATTTTGAAGCTACGTTAGTGCCGATTGTGGGGTCTGATCGTTCGTACCAGTGCCACGAACCCAACTCTTACTGTACACTTGTAAAAACCACTCTACCTGTTGAAAAGCTGCACGAAGTAGGTATTAGTACGGAACCAGAACTACACCGTACTCCCAATGCCGCTCAATCTTTCATGATCCATATGCAACAGCTTGCCGCACGTGTCGAACAACTGTACACGAGACAAGAGCCGTTAAAAACACTAACGGCGGAAGAAAACGAACGATTTGAAACAACTACCGAATGTGAATTATGCGAGAGGCCGTTCAACGACAGCACTTGTATTAAAGTAATTGATCATTGTCACGTGACCGGAAACCTCCGACTCATTCTCTGTGGTAAATGCAACTTGCGATGTTCTACTGTTAACTTTATACCGGTATATTGTCACGGTATGTCTAACTATGACGGAAACTTTATAATAAAAAGTCTTTCTACAGTTCCGGATTGTGAAGTAAAAGTAATTCCATGTACTAACGACAAATACATTGCCATATCGGTACGGGTAGGCAGAATTTGGATCCGTTATTTGGATTCTTTCAGACTCATGTCGTCAAGCTTGGCCAAACTGGCAAACATCTTGTCTGAGAGTGAACTTGTTGAATCGTCAAAATTAGTCCCACCCGAACACCTAGACCTTGTCCGCCGCAAAGGTATTTATCCATATGATTTTGTAACCACCACAGCGGTCTTTGACCAAACTGAGTTACCGTCACGGGATGCATTTTTTGACCGCTTGAACAATGAACCGTGTTCAGAAGAAGATTACGAGTTCGCACGGTCCGTATGGGAAAAATTAAAAATGAAAACGTTTGGTGAATACCACAATTTTTACTTAAAACTCGATGTTTGTCTACTTGCCGACATTCTTACGTCCTTCAGAAAAACATGTTTGGAATCATATAAAATCGATTGTTGTCATGTTTACACTGCACCTGGTCTTGCATATAAATCAATGCTTCGGATGACCCGTGTCACCCTCGAGCTTCTCACAGATCCGGACATGTTATTAATGATCGAGTCCGGTATCAGGGGGGGACTTGTGCAGGTCAGTCTCAGGCATGCCGTAGCTAACAACCCATACCTTAGCAACCCGTCAGATTACAACGAAAACGAACCAAAAACATGGTTACTAATGTTGGATGCCCTGAACTTGTATGGGTACGCACAGTCCAGTTACCTACCGACAGGAAACTTTAAGTTTGTAGAATCCCCGGAAACGTTGGATTGGTCAACACTTCCATTGGACGCGCCAACAGGGTATATAATGGAAGCTGATGTGACAGTACCGGACCGTGTTCACGACAAACTACAGGATCTACCTCTCCTTCCGGAACTTGAGGTCCCTCCGGGTAGCAGAGAAAAAAAACTATTGGCAACGCTACATGACAAGGTAAAGTACGTGGCACACTATACAGTGTTTCAACAAGCCGTGAAGTTAGGTTTAGTTGTGACTAAAGTACACCGTGCAATCTCGTTTTCACAGTCACCTTATATGAAAAAATTTGTTGATTTCAACGCTGAAAAGAGAGCCGGTTCTACCAACGACTTCTACAGGAACATATACAAACTAATGAACAATGCCAACTACGGTAGATTGTTGATGAACAAACGGAACCATCGTGATGTCAGGATAGTAACCAAAGACAGTCTCCTTCAAAAGCTGATCCGCAACCCTCAATTTTCCGAACATGTAATAGTAGCGCCAAACGTTGTGCTTGTTTATATGCAAAGGAAGTCTGTCTTGTTGAACGCCCCAATTTATGCCGGAATGTGTGTTCTAGACATAGCAAAAACACACATGAATAGGTTCTATTATGATGTGCTGTGTACTCATATTGACAAGTTACGCTTATGTTACACAGACACAGACTCACTTCTGATACACCTGACCTCGGACCGTGACATATTCGATCTCTTGCGTCCGATAGCATCAACACATTTGGATCTGTCTGTATATCCGGATGCTCACCCACTTAAAGACGATACAAAAAAAGGTCGGATTGGTTGTTTTAAAGATGAAGCTCGTGACGGGAAACAGATCCAAGAGTTTGTCGGGTTACGTGCCAAAATGTACGTATATCGTTACGGGTCGGACGAAAAAGAAGTAAAGTTCACTTCTATGAAAGCGAAAGGTATAAAGTCTTCATATGTGAAACATAACCTCACGTTCGAAGACTACAAGAGGACACTGTTTGACGGCACGGAGCCTGAGAAAGCAGAATTTAACCAGATACAAAGCCGGCTATTTAGGATAACAACCAAAACAGTAGTGAAACGATCTCTGTCTGCTGCCGACGACAAGAGAGTAATCAACAATGACCGAATCAATACGATGCCCTATGGGCATTATAAACTTAGGACCATCGCGGAAGAACCTACCGCTGAGGAGGACAGCAATGAAAACAATGACAATGACATTATATGATTTAGCTCTTACGTCTACTTGTCTAGCTATAGATAGTACAAATAATATTGATAGTCTCGATGAATTAGAAATACTATCGATACTGCCAAATTCAATAAAACGCGATGTTTGTAAGAGACTCAAACACATTTGGATGTCCCAGAGATATTGTCTTCCATTTAGTCGCAGACAATTTCAATACCGATACTTGAATTTTAACCAACTAGACAAGTATGAGTTTCTTATGGTGACCCATCATCACAGTAGGGTTCACCCAGAGTTTTGGCCATCGTATTCAGATAAAGCCCATGTATATTTTGAATACTACGAGCTTGTTATAGGTAACAACAGTACGTACCGTTTATGCAAAGGGTGTTTTACAAAAACCTGTGAACCCTCTGATCCATTTGACGACTATGAAGAGCACTGGCAGTCCTTGAATTGGCGATTCTTTAGTACAGTACATCACTTTGGTGTCGATCCCAGTGGGTTCGTAAGAATTATTCTAAGGCAAGAAAGCAGTTGGTGCGATTTTTGCGTCCTATCACCGTTGTTCCAGTTGTACAGTTTGGATTCATGTACAGAACATACCCATGTACACGACTGGGACAACGACAGTGATAGTGACGAATCAATTGTCGACTCTTTCGAGCGAGTTGAAATTTACAGACCTTATTAGATTCATGTTCACGTTTGACACTCTGCGGATCGATGTTTGTCTTCTCCCAGGGTTTTAACTTTCTGTAATTTATTTTGTTTTCTAAGTATTTTTCTAAAGAATACAACGGATTAACTTGAATATTGTATGTTTTAAATGCTGAACTCTGTCAACTTTGTTTTTTTGTGTATATGTATAAAATATAACGGATTAACTAGAATATTTGAATTTTTTCATGTGCTTTGTGTAAACTATGATTATTTAGAGTCAAACATACTCCAGACTAGTGATTGTTTTGCGAATCTTTTCTTGTTCTTATTGTCTAGTATTTTTTATTGGATATCGTAACTATGTTTTAAATGTTGAACTTTTGATTTTGCTATACTGTATGTAAAAAAAAATTAAACGGATTAACTAGAATAACTTACTTTATATGTCTTGTGTTAACTATGGCTATTTAATATCAAAACATACTCCAGACTAGTGTTTTTTTTTTTGTAAATCTTTTAAAACTTTCTTGTTCTTATTATCTAGTGTTTTATTGAATATTGTAACTATGTTCTAAATGTTAAACTTTTGTTTTTGTCTACTTTGTTTTCTTTGTATACTGTATGTATAAAATGAAACAGAATAACTAGAACATTTATATTACTTCATGTGTTTAAACTATGGTTTTAGTGACAAACATACTCTATAATTGTGATCGTTCAGTCATTGTTTTTAAAATTTTTCTGTTTCATTATCTTGTGTTGAATATTACAACTGTATTTTAAATGTTGAACTGTTGATTCTGTCAACTGTATATAAACTATGTAAATATACATCTAAAATTTAATTTAACATTTCAAATAAAAAAAAAAAGAATATAATTCTCTTGTGTTTTAATACACCTTTCTTCGTTAGTTGGTCTTGACAGTACAACATATGCGTCTTGCGTGATTGTTACACACTTAAATAATAAGATCTTGATACCACTAGCTGAGTGTTCAAGTAAAGTGATAGAGCTTTGTCAATGAGTGATTTGCAATACCTCATGTCTTATAACCACTTGTATCCCTGACTCATCAAGTAAATTGACATCTATTATATTGTTGTTGTACCTTAGCTAAAGGTAAAGGAGATAAATAAAGAAACAAAAGTTTACAGTAAAAATATATATTACAATAAGATACATTCAATACAGCAATTTTGTATTTACCATTTTGACAAATACTTCATGTTCTCTAATACAGCCTCTATAATGTTTGCTACACAAAATCGTCGAACCTCACTATCAATCCACGGCAACATCGATGTTCTAAGTGCCGTCCGTTCATACCAAAAATCTTGAGACTCTGCAGGCAACCTTCTTTCATTCAAGTCAGAAAGTAATTGTGGCAAATCACTTGTAATGTGGCGAACGAGTTGTTTGTCCAATGACATTGAAGCCAAGTCATTTGTAGTGTTTGAAGAAAGTAGAGCCATTACCTTATAGTGTTTGGTAAAATACCGTGTGTAACGAGAGATCAGAAACTGCACAGTTGGGTTTATTTCAAGTAGGATATTAAAGTAGCTCTCAAGGGATGGGAACAAACGTTTGAAAGAGATCCATCCATCATTTTGAAGAACCACTCTGGGAGTCTGTCGAATGATGTCAGATTCATTTGAAGGTCTTGAAAGTGTAACAGAATTCAAATTGTGATTAACCGGTTTGTTTCTCAGACGATAGTTACAAAATGATACTAATCCATTTGGTCTTGGTTCCAATATGACTGTATGTAGATAGAACGGATTGAATGGGGTTTCATCGGAGTAAAACTTGTTGATAGAGTGGTGAACTGTAGAGCTTTGCAGACTCAAAAGATCTTCAAATGTCAATTCAATTGAGGTTTGATTATTTACCAAACAAATAGAAGGAGAAAAGTCTTTAATTGAATCAAGACCAACAGCAGCATGAGCTTGGTTTGCAACTTTATAAATCTGTCTAAGTAAAAGATGTGGTTCCCATGAGTTAGGCTGCTGATCAGAACGCACAGCTGCTTTGTGTGGCTGGTGTATACTATGAGAGTGACTCACCACAGATGTTGTCGGTGTTGACGAAGAAGACGTATATGACACTGGAGACGAAGTCGACGTAGAGGGTGGCAATGGAGATAACTTAGATGCTGATGTATTCTGTAATAGTTGTTGCGAACGTTGAGGTGGTGGCGGCGGCGGCGGTAGCAGCAGTTGTGGTGATGGCAAGGCATGTAGATTGTCTTGATGAGCTTTCTGGCGTAAACCCTGGCTCGACCTAGCGCGTGTAGCAGATTTTGTTGTTGACGAGTTGACTGGAGTTTTCTGATGCAGAATTGACGGTTGTTCCGGCCGGTATTCTTCCACTTCCTTTGAAACATAATTCTTGTCCTCTTCCACTGCGTTACCATTTTGACTGCAAACTGTTGAACACTCGCGGGTATAGTAATTTGCTTGGACCGCACCTGATGTCGTATGTCCGGAATCAGATTCGTCTTGTAGAGTCTCACCAGTTAAAGATGCAAGAAGCTGATCAATGTCCATAGTATTTACATCAGAGTATATAACATTATGCACTGGAGGAGGAGCTTTAGTACGTTTACGTTTCACTCGCGAAAGATCTTTACGCGGAACTGGTGCCGACCGTTTCACTGACGCTTCCATACTGACTAAACCAGCAAACCAGTTCTAGGTTTTATACGGAGTGCAGGTCTGGACAGGTACGATCATCGACCTTGCGAGGCAGATGGTGAGCGTCAAGGACAAATCCATTGAACTGAAAACAAGTCTAGACAGGTTGCGCGCACGGATATTTTAAGAGAGAGATAATTTTGGTGTCGTAAGTAATACAGTGAGCTTTGCATCAATATTTGTAAGCAATTTTAAAGTTTTGACATCTGATTCATCCAACGTGTTTATCCTTCTATCATAGGTTCCTAATAATTTTGATGTTTTCTCATCTGATTCTTGCAGTTTCTTTATCTCTTCTTCTAAAGATACCAACGATTCAGATGTTTTCCCATCTGATTCATGTAGCTTTTCGATTTTTCTATCTAAAGATACTAAATTTGCAGACGTTTTCTCATCCGAGTCTTGTAGTTTCCTGAGCTTATCATCCAAAGATACTAACGATGCAGAAGTTTTCTCGTCTGATTCGTGTAGCTTTTTGATTTTTTTATCCAAAGATATCAAACGTGTAGACGTTTTCTCATCTGAGTCTTTCAGCTTCTTGAGCTTATCATCCAAAGATACTAAAGATGTAGACGTTTTTTTATCCGAGTCTTGTAGCGTCTTGAGCTTATCATCTAACGCTGTAATTAATTTAGATGATTTCTTATCTGATTCTTGTAACTTGTTTAGTCTATCGTGATAGGATACCTGTTTTTCCTTTATGTCGCTTAGGTCGGTCTTAATAGTTTCCTCTATGGAGACTATTGATTTTTTTACATCCTTAACTGCTTGATGGAGCTCTTCGAGGCTAACAGCAAAGGTCTTTAACTTTTCTTCTACCTCATTTAAATCGTCTTTGTTTACATAGAAACGATTTAGATAACCTTTAGACACTTTTTGACGTGATACATCAGGATCCACTGCAGCTCTGAACCTCTTGGTTCCATCATCACTCAACACATACGCATCGTCGTCTTCATCATCAGATAAGTGACGCTTCTGTTCTTGATACAAAGAGTGTCCAAACTTGTCTATAACGTGTCTTCTAATCATAGCTTGTACAATATATGTTTATCATAACAATATCCAAACCAGAATGGTGAAACGAACATGATATTAGCCTATTTAAACCCACTAAGGGAAAACCAAGGCGTTTGACATAAATCTTGATCCCGTCAGACGTTCTAGTTAGTTTGTATAGCTCGTTTTTTACTATACCCAGGAGTTGAACCGAGATGGAAATCCCAACCATTTTACGTATATTTTGTTTCCTTTACGTCTGAGTACTTTTTCAATAAGAAATGTGTCAGGATAGTTAGTTTTTTGAAGTTCAGGCTCGTAAAATGCAC
>NW_026542600.1:17867909-18061705 GCF_028750875.1 Macrosteles quadrilineatus
CTATACAGTGTTTCAACAAGCCGTGAAGTTAGGTTTAGTTGTGACTAAAGTACACCGTGCAATCTCGTTTTCACAGTCACCTTATATGAAAAAATTTGTTGATTTCAACGCTGAAAAGAGAGCCGGTTCTACCAACGACTTCTACAGGAACATATACAAACTAATGAACAATGCCAACTACGGTAGATTGTTGATGAACAAACGGAACCATCGTGATGTCAGGATAGTAACCAAAGACAGTCTCCTTCAAAAGCTGATCCGCAACCCTCAATTTTCCGAACATGTAATAGTAGCGCCAAACGTTGTGCTTGTTTATATGCAAAGGAAGTCTGTCTTGTTGAACGCCCCAATTTATGCCGGAATGTGTGTTCTAGACATAGCAAAAACACACATGAATAGGTTCTATTATGATGTGCTGTGTACTCATATTGACAAGTTACGCTTATGTTACACAGACACAGACTCACTTCTGATACACCTGACCTCGGACCGTGACATATTCGATCTCTTGCGTCCGATAGCATCAACACATTTGGATCTGTCTGTATATCCGGATGCTCACCCACTTAAAGACGATACAAAAAAAGGTCGGATTGGTTGTTTTAAAGATGAAGCTCGTGACGGGAAACAGATCCAAGAGTTTGTCGGGTTACGTGCCAAAATGTACGTATATCGTTACGGGTCGGACGAAAAAGAAGTAAAGTTCACTTCTATGAAAGCGAAAGGTATAAAGTCTTCATATGTGAAACATAACCTCACGTTCGAAGACTACAAGAGGACACTGTTTGACGGCACGGAGCCTGAGAAAGCAGAATTTAACCAGATACAAAGCCGGCTATTTAGGATAACAACCAAAACAGTAGTGAAACGATCTCTGTCTGCTGCCGACGACAAGAGAGTAATCAACAATGACCGAATCAATACGATGCCCTATGGGCATTATAAACTTAGGACCATCGCGGAAGAACCTACCGCTGAGGAGGACAGCAATGAAAACAATGACAATGACATTATATGATTTAGCTCTTACGTCTACTTGTCTAGCTATAGATAGTACAAATAATATTGATAGTCTCGATGAATTAGAAATACTATCGATACTGCCAAATTCAATAAAACGCGATGTTTGTAAGAGACTCAAACACATTTGGATGTCCCAGAGATATTGTCTTCCATTTAGTCGCAGACAATTTCAATACCGATACTTGAATTTTAACCAACTAGACAAGTATGAGTTTCTTATGGTGACCCATCATCACAGTAGGGTTCACCCAGAGTTTTGGCCATCGTATTCAGATAAAGCCCATGTATATTTTGAATACTACGAGCTTGTTATAGGTAACAACAGTACGTACCGTTTATGCAAAGGGTGTTTTACAAAAACCTGTGAACCCTCTGATCCATTTGACGACTATGAAGAGCACTGGCAGTCCTTGAATTGGCGATTCTTTAGTACAGTACATCACTTTGGTGTCGATCCCAGTGGGTTCGTAAGAATTATTCTAAGGCAAGAAAGCAGTTGGTGCGATTTTTGCGTCCTATCACCGTTGTTCCAGTTGTACAGTTTGGATTCATGTACAGAACATACCCATGTACACGACTGGGACAACGACAGTGATAGTGACGAATCAATTGTCGACTCTTTCGAGCGAGTTGAAATTTACAGACCTTATTAGATTCATGTTCACGTTTGACACTCTGCGGATCGATGTTTGTCTTCTCCCAGGGTTTTAACTTTCTGTAATTTATTTTGTTTTCTAAGTATTTTTCTAAAGAATACAACGGATTAACTTGAATATTGTATGTTTTAAATGCTGAACTCTGTCAACTTTGTTTTTTTGTGTATATGTATAAAATATAACGGATTAACTAGAATATTTGAATTTTTTCATGTGCTTTGTGTAAACTATGATTATTTAGAGTCAAACATACTCCAGACTAGTGATTGTTTTGCGAATCTTTTCTTGTTCTTATTGTCTAGTATTTTTTATTGGATATCGTAACTATGTTTTAAATGTTGAACTTTTGATTTTGCTATACTGTATGTAAAAAAAAATTAAACGGATTAACTAGAATAACTTACTTTATATGTCTTGTGTTAACTATGGCTATTTAATATCAAAACATACTCCAGACTAGTGTTTTTTTTTTTGTAAATCTTTTAAAACTTTCTTGTTCTTATTATCTAGTGTTTTATTGAATATTGTAACTATGTTCTAAATGTTAAACTTTTGTTTTTGTCTACTTTGTTTTCTTTGTATACTGTATGTATAAAATGAAACAGAATAACTAGAACATTTATATTACTTCATGTGTTTAAACTATGGTTTTAGTGACAAACATACTCTATAATTGTGATCGTTCAGTCATTGTTTTTAAAATTTTTCTGTTTCATTATCTTGTGTTGAATATTACAACTGTATTTTAAATGTTGAACTGTTGATTCTGTCAACTGTATATAAACTATGTAAATATACATCTAAAATTTAATTTAACATTTCAAATAAAAAAAAAAAGAATATAATTCTCTTGTGTTTTAATACACCTTTCTTCGTTAGTTGGTCTTGACAGTACAACATATGCGTCTTGCGTGATTGTTACACACTTAAATAATAAGATCTTGATACCACTAGCTGAGTGTTCAAGTAAAGTGATAGAGCTTTGTCAATGAGTGATTTGCAATACCTCATGTCTTATAACCACTTGTATCCCTGACTCATCAAGTAAATTGACATCTATTATATTGTTGTTGTACCTTAGCTAAAGGTAAAGGAGATAAATAAAGAAACAAAAGTTTACAGTAAAAATATATATTACAATAAGATACATTCAATACAGCAATTTTGTATTTACCATTTTGACAAATACTTCATGTTCTCTAATACAGCCTCTATAATGTTTGCTACACAAAATCGTCGAACCTCACTATCAATCCACGGCAACATCGATGTTCTAAGTGCCGTCCGTTCATACCAAAAATCTTGAGACTCTGCAGGCAACCTTCTTTCATTCAAGTCAGAAAGTAATTGTGGCAAATCACTTGTAATGTGGCGAACGAGTTGTTTGTCCAATGACATTGAAGCCAAGTCATTTGTAGTGTTTGAAGAAAGTAGAGCCATTACCTTATAGTGTTTGGTAAAATACCGTGTGTAACGAGAGATCAGAAACTGCACAGTTGGGTTTATTTCAAGTAGGATATTAAAGTAGCTCTCAAGGGATGGGAACAAACGTTTGAAAGAGATCCATCCATCATTTTGAAGAACCACTCTGGGAGTCTGTCGAATGATGTCAGATTCATTTGAAGGTCTTGAAAGTGTAACAGAATTCAAATTGTGATTAACCGGTTTGTTTCTCAGACGATAGTTACAAAATGATACTAATCCATTTGGTCTTGGTTCCAATATGACTGTATGTAGATAGAACGGATTGAATGGGGTTTCATCGGAGTAAAACTTGTTGATAGAGTGGTGAACTGTAGAGCTTTGCAGACTCAAAAGATCTTCAAATGTCAATTCAATTGAGGTTTGATTATTTACCAAACAAATAGAAGGAGAAAAGTCTTTAATTGAATCAAGACCAACAGCAGCATGAGCTTGGTTTGCAACTTTATAAATCTGTCTAAGTAAAAGATGTGGTTCCCATGAGTTAGGCTGCTGATCAGAACGCACAGCTGCTTTGTGTGGCTGGTGTATACTATGAGAGTGACTCACCACAGATGTTGTCGGTGTTGACGAAGAAGACGTATATGACACTGGAGACGAAGTCGACGTAGAGGGTGGCAATGGAGATAACTTAGATGCTGATGTATTCTGTAATAGTTGTTGCGAACGTTGAGGTGGTGGCGGCGGCGGCGGTAGCAGCAGTTGTGGTGATGGCAAGGCATGTAGATTGTCTTGATGAGCTTTCTGGCGTAAACCCTGGCTCGACCTAGCGCGTGTAGCAGATTTTGTTGTTGACGAGTTGACTGGAGTTTTCTGATGCAGAATTGACGGTTGTTCCGGCCGGTATTCTTCCACTTCCTTTGAAACATAATTCTTGTCCTCTTCCACTGCGTTACCATTTTGACTGCAAACTGTTGAACACTCGCGGGTATAGTAATTTGCTTGGACCGCACCTGATGTCGTATGTCCGGAATCAGATTCGTCTTGTAGAGTCTCACCAGTTAAAGATGCAAGAAGCTGATCAATGTCCATAGTATTTACATCAGAGTATATAACATTATGCACTGGAGGAGGAGCTTTAGTACGTTTACGTTTCACTCGCGAAAGATCTTTACGCGGAACTGGTGCCGACCGTTTCACTGACGCTTCCATACTGACTAAACCAGCAAACCAGTTCTAGGTTTTATACGGAGTGCAGGTCTGGACAGGTACGATCATCGACCTTGCGAGGCAGATGGTGAGCGTCAAGGACAAATCCATTGAACTGAAAACAAGTCTAGACAGGTTGCGCGCACGGATATTTTAAGAGAGAGATAATTTTGGTGTCGTAAGTAATACAGTGAGCTTTGCATCAATATTTGTAAGCAATTTTAAAGTTTTGACATCTGATTCATCCAACGTGTTTATCCTTCTATCATAGGTTCCTAATAATTTTGATGTTTTCTCATCTGATTCTTGCAGTTTCTTTATCTCTTCTTCTAAAGATACCAACGATTCAGATGTTTTCCCATCTGATTCATGTAGCTTTTCGATTTTTCTATCTAAAGATACTAAATTTGCAGACGTTTTCTCATCCGAGTCTTGTAGTTTCCTGAGCTTATCATCCAAAGATACTAACGATGCAGAAGTTTTCTCGTCTGATTCGTGTAGCTTTTTGATTTTTTTATCCAAAGATATCAAACGTGTAGACGTTTTCTCATCTGAGTCTTTCAGCTTCTTGAGCTTATCATCCAAAGATACTAAAGATGTAGACGTTTTTTTATCCGAGTCTTGTAGCGTCTTGAGCTTATCATCTAACGCTGTAATTAATTTAGATGATTTCTTATCTGATTCTTGTAACTTGTTTAGTCTATCGTGATAGGATACCTGTTTTTCCTTTATGTCGCTTAGGTCGGTCTTAATAGTTTCCTCTATGGAGACTATTGATTTTTTTACATCCTTAACTGCTTGATGGAGCTCTTCGAGGCTAACAGCAAAGGTCTTTAACTTTTCTTCTACCTCATTTAAATCGTCTTTGTTTACATAGAAACGATTTAGATAACCTTTAGACACTTTTTGACGTGATACATCAGGATCCACTGCAGCTCTGAACCTCTTGGTTCCATCATCACTCAACACATACGCATCGTCGTCTTCATCATCAGATAAGTGACGCTTCTGTTCTTGATACAAAGAGTGTCCAAACTTGTCTATAACGTGTCTTCTAATCATAGCTTGTACAATATATGTTTATCATAACAATATCCAAACCAGAATGGTGAAACGAACATGATATTAGCCTATTTAAACCCACTAAGGGAAAACCAAGGCGTTTGACATAAATCTTGATCCCGTCAGACGTTCTAGTTAGTTTGTATAGCTCGTTTTTTACTATACCCAGGAGTTGAACCGAGATGGAAATCCCAACCATTTTACGTATATTTTGTTTCCTTTACGTCTGAGTACTTTTTCAATAAGAAATGTGTCAGGATAGTTAGTTTTTTGAAGTTCAGGCTCGTAAAATGCACCCTTTATATCGGTTCCTTCTTCGTCTTGTAAGTAGTACACAGGGGGAGATGACTGACGTACACGAACGACTTTAAAAAGCTCGGTACTCCAATTTGGAGTGTAGCCCTTTTCAAACAAAGTTTTATATTTTGAAATCCTCACTTTGTCGTTTACTTTAAACTTAGCGACAATACTAGTCTTAGACATATTTAACTTTTTTACCAAAAACTGTTCATTTTGTTTGGTGACGTCTTTTGGTTTCATACCTATCGATCTGTGCACCCTAAAATTGTACTTTTTAATCAATTTAGGAAGTAATTCAAGCCACTTGTAGTTACCCTGTACGCTAAATTCTTTATACATCCAGTTCTTTATCGTTTTGTTGAGTCTTTCAACGACTGAGGCCTTTAATGGACTATACGTACTATAGTGGTTGATACCATGTTTTTTCATAAGTGTTTTAACCTCTTTATTGTAAAAGTCTGTGCCGAGATCACTTTGAATGTTGCGTGGTATCCGACCACTTCCTTCAATCACACTTTCCAATGCTGATGCAACAGTTTTTCCAGCTTTGTTATTTAACGCCACTGCCCATGCATATTTTGATAACACATCTATCACCATCAAAACATACTTTTTCCCTCCATTTATCCTAGCATAAGGAATCATTTCTATCAGGTCGGCTTGCCACAAATCATCTATACCACGTACAAAAACCTTTCTTCTAACGAATTTCTTTCTGGCTTGTCTATGCAGCTCGTTGACAATTCCTCTCTTGGATGCCGACAAAGACTCCTTAGTTGATCTGTCACTCATTGTGTCAAGCTATTATTCCGTTTAATTTTAACAAACCTATTATGTATTGTATTTCTTCACTGTGAGCTGTGTGACCTGCTTCTTTCGAGAGAATTAAGGTCTTAAGTCGTTTTACCAGTAGATTGGCATTGCTTTTATACGGTTCAATGTTTTCCACAGTTATTCCACTCCCAGAGGGTGATGCCTATGTTGCCACACTGTACTTTGGTGGAAACAGCACTGAAATAACAGATGAGTACTTTTTACCTCTGTTGCTATTTATAGGTTTTTCTGCGGAATACATTTGACGATGGGCGTTGGAAGCTTGCAGTATCTCCTTATAAGACTGTAGGTCTTGTTGTGTAATAGAAGCTTTGTCAGGAACCTGCATGAAAAGAAGTTCCAGGAGTCCTGGTGTAGCCTCGTAGCTACGATCTTTTACAATTACATGCGAGTTAGTAAACTTTATCCTTAAACTGCCAATGGTCATATTACCTCTCCCATCGAGTTTAACTCCATATGTGGAGTCTATTTTGTCCTTATATGAGGGGCCGGAAAGTCGTTTAAGGTATTTTTGTATTTGACTAGGTGTAGGTGTTTGTGTAGACATGTCCATTGACTTATCCGCTTCACATTCTTCGTTTTGTATCTTTTCTATTAAAATGTTTTCTTTTTTTACATCTTCCGGTTCTTCCTTCTTAATGTATCTATAAGAGTCATTCAGACGTGTTTCCAAAGTCTCTTGTAGGGGTTTTACAAGCGGTTTGGCTTGGGCTTCCAACAATTGTTCTACATGCTCAGCATTGTTCCTTAGTTGTCTGTACTTCTTTCGAACAGAATCGGTCAACCTCAGCAGCTCTCGTTTGATCGCCTGTTCTCTACTCGGTGGTCGTTGGTAGGTTTTCAAGTTAAGCTTGAATTTTTTACCAACCTTCTTCCTAGGGCGTTTTCTTGCCGGGACACTAGTATATACGTCCATTCTCTTGGCCAATCTGATACTGTTATAACACGTGAAGGCAAGCAGTTGACCTTATATATCAGTAATGAACGTGTCTATACCACACCTATAACGACCTTTGTTTATTTCACAGTCCTTATTGATGGTTACAAATCCATACTTTTGCTTTTGCCAACAAGCTCTACAAAGCGTTTTAAATTTTTCAAACGTCATATCGGTGTTTACGTGATCTTTGTAGACATGATGTAAGTTGAGCTCATCCTGTTTAAACAGAATTATGAGATTTGCATTATCTCTAATTAGATGTTTTGGCAAGCGGGTGTAGGTTTGTATGAGATAGAATGTGTCTACATTTCTATGTCTACCCATACTAAAGTATGCCCTCATGTTATCTTGCTTGTCACAAGCCACATCGTCAAAGATCATTATCGAGTCCTGTTTTGCCTCTCCTGGATCCGGTACCTCTTCACTATTGTTAAATGTGAAGTACCCAATATATGGAAGATTACTAATTATTTGCTCTAACAGCTTGTACTTTGGTTGCATTAGTGATTTACTAAACACATATATGTTGGCATATTTTAGTCCATTCGGCTCAGTTAGAAGGCTGAACATTAAGTTGGTTTTACCACAGTTTGACGGTCCACACACAATAGACCTAATGGACCGAGGAAGGAGGCTGCCATGTTTCTCAACTTCGCTGTCAGTGGTAATCAGTTTGTCCACTGAGTTGTCCACAGTGAACGTGTCACGTTGCTTTTGAAATTTCATCCTTACACCACAAGCGTCACATACAAAGTGCAGCTGTGATATAAAAGGGTTCAGTAATATATCACTAGCTCAGTATGATCAGGATCTCGAGAGGTCGAGGACTACTTAATCGCGGGATAGACTCTTTGCCTATCGAACTTCACTTGCCCGGCTATCAGTACTGTGGTCCTGGGTCAGATTTGAGGAAGCGTCTGGAGCGTGGGGATCAAGGAATTAACTTGTTGGATCGTGCATGTAAAGAACACGACATAGCTTATAGCAAGAACAAAGATCTTCCTAGTCGTCAAGCTGCAGACAGAGTTCTTGCTGACAAAGCTTGGACACGTTTTAGCTCTAAAGGTGTACCGTTTGGTGAGAAGCTCGCCTCCTGGATGGTCGCCAGTGCAATGAATGCAAAGTTGAAGCTCGGTGCGGGTACGGTGAAGAGAGGGAGAAGAGCTCGCAAAGCCAAGTCTGGAATGGGTACAACCACTAAACGTAGAAGGACCGTTTGCAGAAAGAAGAAGAGAAGTGCTACTAAGAAACTAACCTCTAAACCTTTTACCTTTTCCGACATATTGCGACGGGCAAGAGACGCTGTACAAGGCTCAGGACTGAAATTTTATAAGGAAAGTAAAGATGGAGGTAGACGTCGTTTGAAAAAGGCCGCCACGTCTGCTCTACAAGCTATCAAGTCCATGCGAAGAGGAAAGCGTGCTGCGTTTGACCATTTGCGTCGTAGAGAACGCATCCTCGCATTACCCAAGTCAGGAGGTGTGTTGCCGTTATTGCCAATTTTCGCAGGTTTGAGTGCACTGGGAAGTTTAGCAGGTGGGGCCGCTGGTGTGGCCAAAGCAATAACTGAAGCCAAAGATGCAAAGAAACGCCTGGGAGAGCTACAGAGGCATAACGAAACTATGGAAGCTATAGCTTTACGCAATGGAAAGGGTTTGTTTTTTAGACCTTACAAAAAGGGACTTGGAATTTACATGGCCCCATACCAGAAGCAACCAAAAAACTTGTAAACTTCTTGCCCAAGCGCGCTTTATACGATTTTGACTTAGTGTATTGGGCAAGGAAATTAAAGATTCCAAACTTTAGAGGGGTATTTATGCGGGATAGGCTACCACGAAGCCCGTGGAAAAATGAGTCTGCAATAGTGAACTTGGATGACAGCACTGGTCACGGCACACATTGGGTCTGCTACAAGAAGAATGGAGGGTTTGTAAGGTACTTTGACAGCTACGGAGATCTTACACCACCAGTGGAACTTCACGAATATCTGAAGGGGAATTATGTGTCCTACAACAAGACTGCTTATCAAGATGTAGACATTAACAGTGAAAACTGTGGACATTTGTGTTTATATTTTTTGTCTGCAACCTAATAAATATCTGTTATAAATAAGATGTTTTAGTCCCTTCCCGTCCAGTCATGTCTCTGACGTTTGTGCTTTCGGGTAGGAGTTCTACCCTCTCTGTTGACTACTTCCCTCCGGTTGAGTTGGATCCGAATTGTGAGTACGAGATTGGTCTTCTCAGCTTTGAGACTTACAACTCGATACCTAATATTGATGAGACCAATAATATGTTTCATTTTGACAATGGGAAAGTGATTAAAATCCCTACTGGTACTTATGAGGTACAGGATATTGAGAGCTTTATAAGGGAGAAGTTTAAGCTATTACCACAGTCGTCTGAGAAGAAGTATTGGATACGCCTAGGGACTAACAATAATACTTTACAGACCTCTATGAAGAGCACTGTACAGGTGGATTTCTCTCAACCAAACTCTGTAGGATCTCTTTTGGGTTTCCAAAAGGAAATTGCAGAGCCAGGGAATGAAATTTACTCGAAGAACGTAGTAGATATCTTTAAAATAAACACAATAAGACTGGAGTGCAATATATCGAGTGGATCCTACGTAAATAATCGACAGGCACACACTATATATCAGTTTTTTCCCTCTGTACCTCCCGGATATAAGCTGGTTGAAGTTCCAAACTCCGTCATTTACCTGCCGATCACCACTAAGGTCATTAGTAACATTACGCTTAAGATTGTTGATCAGGACGAAAGACTGGTGGATTTCAGAGGTGAACGTATAACAACCTGTTTACATATTAGAAGAGTCACAGGATTGAAATAGACAATGGGTTATGTTTATTTCCCACCCACACCTTCAAAGTATGCTTCTAATCTGCAGAGAGAGAACAAAGGCTATTTATTGGACACCCGCAGGCCAAAGGTAAACAGTGTTAGTCAACCACCCAAGCGGTTAACACGTACTAATCAACGGTTTTTACGCTCTTTGGGATTTCAAGTACTTCAGTAATGGATATATTAAACATTTTGGGAAGTGTTCCATTTGATGATACAATATCACACATGGAATACCACACACATTTCCCATATGCTTCTAGCACACTTGAGAACAACGATGAAATTAGAATACCTATACAACAACAAGATCTGTGCGTTCTCCCTTCAATGAGCTATTTGTACATCGAGGGGAAGCTTCTTACTAAAGACAACGCTAAGCCTGCAAACACTGGATTTACAACAAACGCTTTTGCCTTTTTGTTCGATGAAATACGGTATGAAATCAATGGTGTAGAGATCGATCGTGTAAAAAATCCTGGTATAACATCTACACTTAAAGGTTACGCCTCATTAAACGAGATTTCGTTGAAGGGATTAGGGAATTCAGGCTGGCCATCTACAGTTGACCGATTGTCATCAACACTAGAAGCACATGTAGTAGATTCCGAAGGAAATTTCAGTTTTTGCATACCACTGAGTAAACTTTTAGGGTTTGCAGAAGATTACAGAAAAGTAATTGTCAACTGTCGCCATGAACTGGTTCTGATCAGATCCGCAGGCGATAAGAATGCAGTTTTGTGGACTGCTGCCAGTGCCACTGACACAACTCCTGAAGACGTTAAGGTTAAACTTGAAAAACTGTGTTGGAGAGTCCCATACGTTACACTGAGTGACAAACAAAGGATCGCCTTGCTTCGCCATTTGGAACGGGGTACAAGCATTCCTGTAGAATTTAGAAGCTGGGAACTCTATGAGTATCCCTCCCTACCTTTGTCTGATAAACAGTCATGGTCAGTAAAGACTGCTTCTCAACTGGAAAAACCTAGGCATGTTATGGTAGCGTTCCAGCAAGGGCGCAAAAACAACATCAAGAAGTCAGCAGCATGTTTTGATCACTGTAAGATATCCAATCTTAAGCTTCATCTTAATTCCATAAATTATCCTTATGATGATTTAAAACTGAATATCAGTAAGAACCGGTACGCAATCTTGTACGATATGTACACTCGTTTCCAGGAATCATACTACAATATTCCTTCACAACCACTTTTGAACGTTAGCAGTTTCATAAATCACGCTCCTGTAGTTGTAATTGATTGCTCGAAGCAGAACGAATCCCTCAGGTCTGCTCCGGTCGATATTCGTTTGGAGTTTGAAGCCAGTGAAGCTTTTCCCTCCAATACTACTGCATACTGTTAGTACTGCATAATCATACACGACAAGTCTTTCACATACGATCCTTCCACTAATTTGGTTCGCAAAATAATGTAAGTGTGGAGGGGGAAAGGCTATATATCCCACAGCTTCCAGTTAGTTCACTCAGACGTTTTCCTACAGTTGGTGCGGGCAACACAATCATGATTGCTAAGGCAGTAATAGATTTCAGTGCTTTTGTCGGAAACAACAAGAAGGTTATAATCAAGGAGCTTACAATTTTGGACTTGGCTTCTAGATGTGCTCAACACTGGATATTTAAATTACCTAAGGACACAAGCACATCAGTATATACTGGACCTCAACCTGACTGTGGTGAATGGTACGCCTCGGCGTTTGAAGGACATAATAGGTGGCTGAGCAAACACTATCACGGCATCGGATTTGACACAGGGAGTGTCGAATATGAATCTCTACTTCCTGCACTGCAGGACATTTGCTGTAGTACACAGCTACTTTATGCTGCTTCAAATGAGAAGGCAAAAGTTTTAGAAGAAATACTGGACCACCAACGAGCGGTGATCAGTCTCGAGACTTTGGGATGTCCACCGCTTTCTAGTGACATTTTAATACTCCCACCCGTTGATGAACAACAAGCACATCAGTGTTTGTTTCATCATTTGTATGCACCCGGTTTCTACTGCACACAGTCCAACGCTCACATTCTCGCTGATTGGTGTTCAAAAAACCCTAAACTAATAGACATAGACGATCCTGCAGTGAGGGAGAAAACATTTACTGACTGGAAACTCAAATCACCTTCAGCCAAACATCTTGCCGAAGGAGGCTTCATCAGAATGGTCAGTTTGAAGGATACTACCAAATGTGTCTATTGCGGAGTAAGACTTTTCAAATGGGAAGAAGGAGACGATCCCATCGGCGATCACAACTACAACTCACCGTTTTGCGCATACCTTCGCTTCAGAGATCAGCAGAGATCAGAAAAGGACGAACAACAACGTGGAGATATTCCACCAGACCAAGACGTCACTGGTCGATACATCTTATCTCCAGAAGTAACTCATCAAGATCTGTTAAATATGTGTAGGGTTTAAGACCAAAATATATGTTTCTTACTCAATTTTTGTCTTTAAATACAATACCCCATATTCACAATCAGCAGACCTATTCCAGCTCTCTTGCAGCATGTCTCACAAAAAGGAACTCACCTTTTCGAATCCCCTTGACACTACGTTTTACTTCTCCAACTACGAAGATCGGAGGTGTACCAGCTTATTGGACCGATATCGTTTCAGACAAAGGATTCTTCAAGTTGAGTCAGTTTTACACCAATCGCTTTTACTCAAAATACAACATGTTAACCAATGTTCTCTCAATGATCATTCTATGTGCTTTATAAATACTTTTAAACATTAATTTGTGTGATCACTCTACTACTAACAATAAAGTAAGTTTTTTTCTTTTACTTTAGTCTTATTTTTTACTCCCAACCAAATCTCTCAAGGTATACCAAGGCAATATTGACAACGCTTACTTTCCATCTCCAACAGCGCTGAGATCAAGCGACCCAGACAAGGTCGACAGCACACAGCAATATCCTAATATCACATTAACCAAAGAGACCGCTAAGCACAGCGAGTATAGCCACCAACTCGGACAACGCCCAAACACCGCTCAACAACAAACTATAGTAGTAGTAGTTAAGGTGGAGGATTATATATCTACTATTCGAATTTCGCATCAGTGAAGAAGTTGCTTGTTTCCCCTGGACGCACTGGAATTGTGCAGCATTGGAGACGTCGCTTGCTTCCCCTGGACGCACTGGAATTGTTCAGCATTGGAGACTTTGCTTGCTTCTCCTGCACTGGAATTGTGCAGCATTGGAGACGTTGCTTGCTTTTCCTGGACGCAATGGAATTGTGTAGCATTGGAAACGTTGCTTGCTTCTCCTGCACTGGAATTGTGCAGCATTGGAGACGTTGCTTGCTTCTCCTGGACGCAATGGAATTGTGCAGCATTGGAGACGTCGCTTGCTTCTCATGGACGCACTGGAATTGTGCAGCATTGGAGACGTCGCTTGCTTCTCCTGGACGCACTGGAATTGTGCAGCATTGGAGACGTCGCTTGCTTCTCCTGGACGCACTGGAATTGTGCAGCATTGGAGACGTCGCTTGCTTCTCCTGGACGCAATGGAATTGTGCAGCATTGGAGACGTCGCTTGCTTCTCATGGACGCACTGGAATTGTGCAGCATTGGAGACGTCGCTTGCTTCTCCTGGACGCACTGGAATTGTGCAGCATTGGAGACGTCGCTTGCTTCTCCTGGACGCACTGGAAATGTGCAGCATTGGAGACGTCGCTTGCTTCTCCTGGACGCACTGGAATTGTGCAGCATTGGAGACGTCGCTTGCTTCTCCTGGACGCACTGGAATTGTGCAGCATTGGAGACGTCGCTTGCTTCTCCTGGACGCAATGGAATTGTGCAGCATTGGAGACGTCGCTTGCTTCTCCTGGACGCAATGGAATTGTGCAGCATTGGAGACGTCGCTTGCTTCTCATGGACGCACTGGAATTGTGCAGCATTGGAGACGTCGCTTGCTTCTCCTGGACGCACTGGAATTGTGCAGCATTGGAGACGTCGCTTGCTTCTCCTGGACGCACTGGAATTGTGCAGCATTGGAGACGTCGCTTGCTTCTCCTGGACGCAATGGAATTGTGCAGCATTGGAGACGTCGCTTGCTTCTCCTGGACGCACTGGAATTGTGCAGCATTGGAGACGTCGCTTGCTTCTCCTGGACGCACTGGAATTGTGCAGCATTGGAGACGTCGCTTGCTTCTCCTGGACGCAATGGAATTGTGCAGCATTGGAGACGTCGCTTGCTTCTCCTGGACGCACTGGAATTGTGCAGCATTGGAGACGTTGCTTGCTTCCCCTGCACTGGAATTGCGCCCCTTTGCCCTTTTGAGAGATCTCATGGGTAATTAAACAGAGAGAGAAATAGATAACAACTTAGTCAATCTGTTCAATTTAATTTATTAATTTACTACTTAAACCGGCTTACGATGCTAGTTTCAATTGGTACAAGTATTATATCTATTGCAGTCAAATTACATTAATGCATAAAAACGTAGTGATTGAAAAATTCAACACCCCATGAATCAAAATACTTATAATACTTATAACATTGAGTGCAAAAAGGGGAAAAAATAAGTCATAAGGAATTAATCAAATGCAACCGGTCAACGGATGAATCATCATGGTATCTCATTATTTTGTGTAGGTTGAAAAATCTGCCTTTTCGTATACAACCTTTATTTTACTTATAAAAAACTAAGTTTTATTCAGAATAATGTTTAATATAGCCTACTCTACTTAGGCCTGGATTAAAAAACTACAAAAATATTTTAAAGTACCTACAAAGTTTAAAGTCATAAAACGCTGAATGCAATCTATACATTTTTAACACGTTCGCTGCAGCCCACCAATGGCAGGCGTAGGGTGCGGCGCAGTGTTGAGAGAACTCTTTTGGCTTTTAAATATTTCAGTCTGACGATTTGATTATGACGTGCGGTGATGTGCTGCAAGAGTCGATATAGTTTCTTGAAACACGCACAGATAGCAGCACTGTCTGGAACTAGCAGATCCCACTGTATTGCCGATTGGATGGAGAAAGACAAGACAAGAAGTTGATTTGCTTGCCAGAAGGGTATTTTACAGGGAAATTTACGAGAACCAACTGAACAGTGTACAAAGCAAGTCACACACTAAACGCTAACATATTTTGGTTTAATTTATTTTATGTTTCATGGTGTGTATTTTTCTGTTGCAGTTGACTGGTGATATAACAGAAAGGAAAAAGCG
Organism: Macrosteles quadrilineatus; assembly: GCF_028750875.1. Taxonomy (NCBI): domain Eukaryota; kingdom Metazoa; phylum Arthropoda; class Insecta; order Hemiptera; family Cicadellidae; genus Macrosteles; species Macrosteles quadrilineatus. The sequence continues at coordinate 17,883,419 of NW_026542600.1, forward strand.
AGCTGCCTCTGAGACATTGAATAAGGGGATCCTCGATGAGAGTTATTTTGGAGAGGAGTGCTACATTTATAGCTTACTAACACTTGAGGACCACAATAACAATTTTATTGGATTGAATGTTGCAGTGATTGAACCGATTTCTAAGGAAGTAAGACAATTTATTGCTGAGCTTGTTGTAAAAGGAGAAAGAAATCCTCAAGTGGTTGCAAAGCTGGCACAGGCCTTTGCAGAGAATGACCTTAACAAAAGTGACAGATCTCGCCGAAAGTTTTTTCCTGACATGGCATCAATTAGGAACTTGATATTGGCCACAAAGTCAAAAATAAGAAGGAGCCCTGTTGATCAGGAAAATTGTTCCCAAATTTTAGAGGAGTTTCAAAAAGACAGTTCTTATCAAATAGTTTTCAGACCGTGCACTGTTACTGAAGATGAGGATGAAAACTCTAACTTGTAACACGAAGAAACACCAGCAACCTCAAAACATTTGCGGTTTGTTTTTCAAAACAAAGACATGCAATTCCTCTATAGAAGATATGGCTAAAACACAATATTATTGGATGCAACCTACCGCACCTGCAGATATGCGTTACCGCTATATTTTGTAGTGGTTGACTCCAATGTAAATTTTCAGGTTGTTGGTGTAATTATAACCCAGATGGAAACAAAGGAGGCTATTAGTGAACGATTGAGAATTTTCCAGTCCTTCAATCCAGATATATCTCCAAAATTTGGAATGGTGGATTTTGCAATGGAGGAGATTTTAAGCTCTGAGGAGGTATTTTGTAATATTCAAGTGATCACTTGCTCATTCCATCGCGAGCAGGCATGGACTAGGTGGGTTTCTAAATAAAAAAATGCATAAGTCCCAAGAAAACATTGCTTAGTTAAAGAAAGGGGTTAATGCTGTAAATGAAGAAGAATTGAATGAAGCCATCAGTAATTTAAAAGATTGGGAACACTATAAAAGCTCTCCTTTAAAAAAATTATTTTGAGAAAACTTGGCTTCCAGAAATAAAACGCTGGGCATTATTTTTCCAATCTCTTGAAATGTTTTTAAACTCCAACAACGGTGTTGAAAGGATTAATAAGGAACTTAAGTATGGATTCCTAGAGGGTTTCAAAGGTTGTTCGCTTAGTGAAATGATTTCTGTCGAACTAACCGAGTTTTTACCAGAAAGGTTCCTAACCTATGTCCAAGAGTATGTAAAAATGTCTACATTGTCAAGAAAATACACGGATGATCTCCAAAATTTTTTTAAAGAGAGACCTAAGTGGTTTATGGACCATATTTTAAGGAGAATAAATGCTGCAGATAGTATACCCAGCAGCACTGAGGTTATTCAGAAATCAAGCTGTGTTTATGAAGTAAAAACAGTTGCAACAAGAGTAGCCTTTGAATTGCCAGCTAAACAAGTTAGGTAGCTGTAGCTGTCCAGATTTCAAGAAAGAAAGATTGGTTTGCAAACACATAATTTATGTTGGCAGAAAGTATCTTGAATGGAATATTGACTTGATTCAAGAATGGTTATTTGACAACCCAATTTTTTGTTTGGATACTGATGTTGGCATTTGTACATCAATGGCAGTCGATGAACCTGCTACTGAAATAGCTTCGACTTCCACTACCAGCAGTGAAGACATAGTCGCCAATGCTGAATAACCTCGGAGGGTATGTAAGAAACACCAAATGATCAACAAGATTAATTCTACCTTGAGATCAATTCAATCTGTCATGTGGAACCTGGATGAAGATGCACTTCAAGAAGGCTGCGATATATTGGATGAAGCATTAACAGTTTTAACTGCAAAAGTTAGAAGTGATAAGGACAATGGGTTACCAATGCCGCCTCAACATTCATCTAAATACCGTTTAAACATCACTACAAGCAAGAACACTAAAATTAGCAAGAGGGAAAACTATGGAAAGCTTGCCTTGCATAGGAAAAGAGGTAATTTAGCCAACGATTACATATCTATAATTAGTTTTAGTATTTTTGTAAGTAGGCCTATATACTGCTCCAATACTAGTTTGATTTTATGTAGGCTATGTTGAAAAGCAATCTATGGTTGTGTCCGTATACAAAATAACTCTTAACTCATGAAAACATTAACTTATCTGCTTTTAAGGACATTTATTACAAAAAAGTTCCTTATACTAAAACTTTGTTGAACAAACCAGCAAGATCGGACGATAGCGACAGGTCGTCATGGTTAGTGTTAATGGGGTGTTAGTTTTTACCTTCAAACAAGAAATTCCAATTTGCTATAGTTATATTTTCAAGAATAAGATTAAAAAATAGTTGGGCCTATGACATTTCAGTATTGAAATACAACTATAGAACATGGGCTGTACATCTCCTCAAGACACAAAAGTAGGCCTAATAACTAACAATTTCAATATCTGAGGTTTGAAAATAATTCTGTAAAATTTCGGTTACTTCTAAATCCAAGGTTTATTGACAGATAAATTATTGATTTAAGTATTTTGGTTTTCAGGACAGAATTGTAGGGTGGGATTAGCAGCAGACCTACTCAAAGAAGCCAGTACACTGCCTATGATAGAATTTTCAGAAGGTAGTGAGGCAAATCGTCTGAAGCACGATTAATTTATTTACTTTTATAATAAAAACTCTTTTAATATAAAAAGTCTTGTATTATTCATCAAGTTAATCTGTTTTTATTTACTAAGTAATTATTGTAATATGGTGTAAATTGAAAATTAATTTTACATGCCTATGTAGGCTACTAATATCTGCTGGTATTTTTACCAGGCACTGTTATACTATTTTAACCTCCCGTTATAAAAGCTTAGTTAATGAATAGTGTATCACAGTTTTAGAATTTACCTTTGTACCATAGATCGTTTTGGACAGCATATTCACTATTTTTTTGCTAATAACCAAGCATTGTTGGAGTCCTCGCGCAACACCCAGGTGAGTCTGTGGCGCTAGCGACTGAGCTTCAGATTTGCGCCAAAGGTAGCAATAGCAATGTCATTGGTTTAGATCCTGATACCAGCTACTGCTTTTTACCAGTACAGTAGAACCTCAATTAAAAACCACCACTCTCTTATCCGTCACCCTCTTAAGTTACAGTACTTAGATTATTTTTAAGTGTGCCTGTACGAACATTAAACAAGTAGCCTACAACATACAAAATTAACAGTTCTTCACAATTTACGTGTACTAGGTTTAATTTCTTCTAAACCCTTTTGAATCAACTTACTGTACAGCTTTATAACTGCTATCTGTCTTATTCCCTTAACAGTCACGCTCCCAGTCCCAAGGGTGACGGTAAATAGATGTTGTACGGTATAGTTCACCCTTGTTCTGTACCAGCTCACCCCATGCTTTGCTAGATAAGTTAAGTTCCACGGGTGGCAAATGCAAGGTGAAAAGAGGCTGCCAACCTTTTAAAAATATAAATAAAATATTGGAAGAATAAATTTGAAACTTGTGTATGATATTGAAAAGCATGAGGTCAATTATATAGCAAAAGATCATAAATAAATTGAAAGTATTCTCGACCTAGTAATTAAACATAGGCCCTAACTTACATCTAACCCAGAACATGGGTCTAATTTCAACTTGAGGATGAAAATCTTGCACGTTTTCTCAGGATTTGACCAGGATCCTTTGGATTACTAAGGCAAGTAACATTCAAGCTGTCTAGCTCCGAGTCCTCTCATGGTAAGTTAAGGCTGTAAGTTAGGCCTGTTGAGTTGTGTTAACGAATACTTGAACAGTTCAAGTTATTCGTGCAGAAATTGAAGTAACTTATAATAGCGTGCTTGTTCCAAATTAGTTTTGAAAATTTCTATCAGTCTAACTTAATTCTTAAAAAAGGAAACTGAAGTTGGAGGCTAGGGGTAAGCATAGTAGGTAATAAGGGAGTATGTTTTATCTATGATAGTACCCATTTAGCTAGGTGAACAGTACCATTGACTATATACCATAACTTAAATGGTAAATAGCCAATGAAAGTAAACATTCAGCTAGGTGAATTGCACTCCTACTGAACAATCCCAACAGCAAATTTAACAGGCTACACATACAATTCAGACTCAGATTATCGAATGTGCTACCTATTCTAATCATAACTTAACCACGGCCAAGAAGTGTTTTTAGGACCTAGGTCCTCTACATCTGACACTCTCGTGTCTAGAATTAAGTTTGCCCTAATCAAATAAAAACTGAGGTTGTTCATTAGAACATGGTAAGCATAGGACTTGAGTAAAACTTTATCTCACTTTACATTTAATATTTTAGTTCGCTTAAGCTTATGGGAAATGTTTAAAAGAAGACTGGTATAATAATAGCCTCTTCTCTTGAGTTTGGAGTCAACCTTGCCCATCAAGTTTCGTTTACATGTTACTTGCTGTTTTAACTTAGTTACAAAATCATACAATTATAAAAGGTTAGGTAAACTCAAGACGTGGTATTTAATTAATTAAGTTATAAGTTAGTTTAAACATTAATTACTCGTTTTTGTTTATTATTTTCGTAAGTCTTTTAAGCTTGTGTTGTTGACTGTTAAATCTATAGCAAGAAATAATACATCACATCCTACATCGACTCAAAAGGCATTGGGCACTCAGTCAGGTCAGGTCAGAGCTTCAGGCGGAGGCGGCTTGGCTTGACGTTGGGCTTGACAGAGTTGACCTCGACATCGACAACCGATATGTCGATATGATTACGAACGATATTGAACCGATATATGTCAACACTGTGTTGGTGATAAAATGGGCACCGTTCTGTGCGTCACGTACTTCTTCTTTTTCCTGCCGAGCTCTTGTCATAGTCTCTGCGGCGACTGAACTGATAACTACATAGACATATTTCTCAATAGATTTTTATCAGCTTTTATGTATTTGTGATGCAAATAAGTCTGGTTGTTTCTATTTTGTGCTTCTTCTACGTCGTTATGAGATAATTCACCCCCGCCGTCGTGTCTGATGGGGCCCCGGAGGAGGATCACGGGCTATACCTCTTCAGCCTCGGCGGAGAGGAATATTCCAACTTGGCTGAACCTAGTTTATGGCTGCCTCTCCGCCTTGCATCGTCGTCTCTCCGGTGCTGTCCGCCCAGAATTAAAACCGACCGTCAGACTACCGCAAGTTTTGTGACCAGATTATTTGTTATGTTTATATACATATATTTAAAGATCGATTTATTGTTGTTGGAATTTAATAGACTTTATTATTTGTTAACATTTTAAGCCCAACATGCTAGGTAGCCTACCGATTTGTTGATGTAGAGTTGAACTGACCTCATAATAATAATAATAGTTTTGATATTCGTTCACTAAAAGAAATTTTTTTTTCTAAGAACTAAATGATTGAATTAAAGAAGGTTTGGCTCTGTTATACTTAAACATGTGGAAGTGTCACCTTTCCAAAATGATGCGAATCCCACTTTAGTAAAACCCACTTTAATGAAATCCCCAGTGACATCATCCGAGTTGAGTTTTTAGGGCTTTGAGTTGGAGACGAAGATATTTGTTTTTACTTTTTTTACTGCCCATGACAAATAAATAATAAGAAAACGAGAACCCCCTTTTAAGCCTAGAGTAGAGCCCCCTTAATAAGATAGCGCCCCCCCCCCTATCAAAACATACTATCCATAAAGATGTCGTAACACTAAATTGTATAGATGAGTTAAAATTTTGAAATTGATTTAGATTAGTTAAGATATTTAATAATCAATCCTTAGCTTTACTGGCCACAGATTGTTTAAGATACATGTGGATGATTGTACGAGTAATCTATGCAATATCAAACACAACACAAAGCAAACCCCTAACGTTTTGGTTTGCTTAAAATGTAGAACAGGAGTTTCCTACGTCATAAAACACAACTCTACGTTAACCTTTGACTTTTTGATTGACTGAGGGTATTGAACGTTACAGGTTGGCAGAACTGTGTTTTAAACACCCTGGCACAATGCCAGGACGTTTAGCTACTTGGAATAATGCCAAGTTAGCCTAAAGGGGTTTTATATAGGTATATAAGACGTTTAATTAGCTCATTGATTTGAGTTGTTAACATTTGGATGATTTTTATATTTGTTTGCACAATTTCTTACAGCATTTAATTTCAAAAAGATCAATTATGAACAATAATTTTCCTATTTCACATACACAAATTATGAACTGGGGGATAGGGACGTTTGATTCTTAATTGGTCGGGGGTTGAGGGTTTTCTTAAAGATTATAAAATTATCACGTGAAGTTAAAAAACATTACAAGGTAAAAGCCACAAATAACTCTCGATAAAACCATCAAATCCAGGCTCGAGGAGGCTGAAACTAGGCTGTAAATTATTGCACCCTTGGGATGTCTGGGTTTCGGGTTGTTGCCGGAGTAAGCAATTTACAGATGGATTTGCAGCATTTATGACTGCACAAAGTTTGACGATATATAGATCTGTATTTTTTTCTATCCTTGGATTGTTTTATTCTTTTTGAAGTTGTCTGAGTATGGATATTAAGAATATAAAAGGAAAATTTATAGAGATTTGATTAATTTGGTTACAAATTTTTGTATCTTAGTTTCAAGGGAACCACGCTTGATAAGAGTAGCGAAAATGTTTATCAATCTTCAAAGTTATCATATCCTTACTGCATTTTTAGTGTTTTTGTTTATAAATTACAATTTTACAGAATTTATTTTATTAAAGGCAGTTAGAGTCCTGCTCTTCTGAATTGTTTCAGGATTCTCATATGCAAAACTGAAATAAAGTTTTGTGAAGTCTGAGCAATGTTTATGCACTTGTAATTTGGTTTAAACATATACAGAACACCTTATGCATTTAGCAAATTACGCAAAGCTTATCAATAAATAAAGCATTCTTTCAAACTAGAAAAATATTTGCTAAAATATCACTAAATGTTATATTTCAGGTACGTTTACACATCTATATACAAGTCTAAAACTAGTTTCAATATTTTAAACCATCCGATAAAAAGGAAACGCTAAAAGGGATGTTAAACCCAAAAGGTGTTGCCTTCCCTTTTGTATTAATTAATAAAAATCATATGTAAAAGTCCTTTTAAAATGCAAATCAACTTGATAATTTTAAAACCCTCTACATTACATTTTTTCGTTGAATGTTTCCCATGCGGATTGCCAAGAGCGAAACATTTTCACTTGTGTTGTCCGAGTTAAATAAACTAACTGCTGTATTACATGATGTAAACATATTTTTGTAAAATTTCACATGCCCATATTTCGTGGAAAATAACACTTAATCGAAAAACAAATTCATGTTAACTTAGTAGCTGCAAACATAAATCTTTATATTTAGTGAGCTTGGATGTACATGTAATTTGTTTTATAACGTAATGTGGACCTGCTTGACAAAATACAAAAATTGAAAATACTAGAATATCTCTCAGTTTAAAGGTTTCCACCGATGGTGTCTTAACTCAGAACACAATGATATTTTTCTAATTAAATCCTTTTGAAAATATATGAATAGCCAATAGTATAACGATACGATGTCATTTACATTTTTTCATTCGATAAAGACTTTTAGCTAAATTATCCTTCAGAAAACATGCTATTATTGTAGGTCGCACACACATCATATATTTTATCTGATTCCGTCGTCAGGTAAATAGAATTATCCAACACATTACTACTTAGTTAGGCTTTTTTCACCTGATGACAGGATCATATATCAGATCCCGAAACGTTGTGTATTTTATTTTACCATTGTGATGCAAAATGTACGCAATAAACCTTTAATAGTAGTTTACGCAACGATTGCGTTAAGTGAGTCTTTACGACACGAGTAGAAAATTTAAGGCACGAGCCTTGGCGAGTGCCTTAAAAACTTCTACGAGTGTCGTAAAGACTATTAACGCGAGTTGCGTACACTACTTTACCTACGACCGTTTTTTAATTACTATCAATCTGGATTTAATTACTTACAATCACTAATGATAACTTTTTAGAGAGGTTATGTTTTCGTGTATTGTCATTGCCACTGAAAGTGATGCAACGACTTGTTGTATAATCAGCTGATTTCCTGTAATTACGTGTTTGTTAAACTTCGTTAAATATTACATTGCTAGCAGCATTCTTACCATAAATAATATTGTATCAGGTACAATTCGGCAAATATTTCATTATTTTTGGACTTCCACCAACTTAATTAAGAATACGCGAGTATCAACATGAACAAGTCGGATCAACAATTAAATTGGTCAGCTGATCAGCTGATTAGTTGACGTTCGAAGCATTACAATTTTAATTCTTTTCTCTCAATACTTGAACCTCATTGGTTCGTTACCTGTGTGGATATGAGAAAACTATGCGGACATGAAATGAAACTATGCGGATATGAAAGTAAACAGCTGTAAAGTGAAACTTTTCAATTCTAAGAACTGGACTGAAATGGCTACTTTAAAAAACGGTCGTAGGTAAACATTATTAACTCACCATCACCAACAATGAACTTTAAAAAAAATAATTGTAGCTGCTGTCAAACTTGTGACCATTATGTTCTTTGGTGGGGTTAATAACATTCTTTAATTTCTTAGAGTTCAAGCAGCTGTAATACAAAGGTTATTAAAATATATTGTTGGTCTAGTAGGCAAAGAAATAAGAGATAGAATTAAAGAAAGGCTGACACTGTTATACATAAATATTGTTTTACCTTCCCACATGATGCAAACCCCACTATAATAAAAATCCCAGTGATATCATCCGAGTTTATTTTTTAGGGCTTTGAGATAGAAAATAAATATAATAAAATAACATTTTACAATACTTTACTGTAGTTACTTATGACTTTGCGTCTTATTACATCTTAGAGAACAATTTAGACCTTACCGATGAAAAAGGTTCTGTAATAAAGGTAAACAATTCAATCTTTAGTAAAAGATTATATAAAGTGATGTTTCAAACACCTTTTTAGTAATTATCTAAATAATAATTTCAGTGTAAAACCCCGAGCCAGGTCTACCTTATACCGCAATGTGGTACACACACATGTTTAATAATTCATGTAATTAACTGTGTTGTTGATTTTAGCTTAGGTCTTACTGATCACAGTGTAAATAACTTACTTCATACGACTGAGCAAATAGTATCATAACGTTAACCTCTATGACTTCTAGACTAAAACAAAATTTGTAAAATATTACAAGTGCATACTGATTTTTGATCAGATTTCTAGTTATAATATTGGGTATTATTTTAACAGTAACTTCTACGTTAATTAGCAAATTTGAGTGACATTATTTTGTAAACCATTGACACGGCTAGAAAGATCAGGTATTGTGATAATGATGAAAGTAGATGATGTCGATTTCCGGGCAACCAGCCATGCTCTAATGCCAATCTACTGAACGAATCTACCTATAAAGACATTAGGTTTGCTTGCGATTATACTCACCTTGTTTCTACATTTTATTTTTCAGAACTTTTATACATTTAAAATGTGGAATAACAAAAGATTAAGACAACCAAAAAAAAACAGTAGGCGTTGCTTGTAATAGTATACTACGTTACTAGCCTGGTAAGTGGTGTTTTACCGTGTGAGCACGACAGTTCGCACGGGATTTTCGTGCGAGTACGTTAAAGTTTAGAGGGCGAGTAAAGTACGATACTTTACATAATACACAAAATAATTAGTACATTCTAAACGCATAAAACAATTTGTTGAGGACATACATTTTATAATTTTATATATTAGAGAAAATAAAATAGGCCGTTGCAGTTAGCTGTTTATTTCATCATCTGACTAAGTCGGTCAAAGGTTTTTACCGTGCACTGCATGGTAAAAGTACATGACGTTACTTTTCCGTGTTTAGGCACGGTAAAGGGTACCTTTCTAACCTATCAATACGGATGGAAAAGTACTTGTTTCTATGTATCATGATGTAAACTACGTTTCTTCAAACTAGACATCATATATGCGATGATCCTTTTAATGGTAAAAAGTAGAAACGCATTACGTTGTACGTCTAAATCAAGCACAAGATCAAGACATTTTAGAACAAAAATTAATAGTTCATTTATAATCGATGCCAAGTTTGTTCATATGAATGTATATTGTCACCTAAAACTAAAATGTTTCACTATCAAAATACAATCGACGAAGTAGACTCAGATATTGGTTTCCTCATTTTTCGTCATCGCTCTGTGTGATTCCTTTTTATATGGATAATTGAAGGTCATTTTCTACCAAACAGAAACAAAGTTGATGTACTATCCAACAAAGTTGCTCGAAGCATTTATCCATATTTCTAACAAAATTATATTCCCATTTAATTTATGTGTGAAATTCGGGGTTACGCACATTTTCGGAATCCTAAAAAAAGACTTCAATAACTGTGCTTTGCGTTCATTAACTGCTGTTGTTCGTCAGATGACTATATTTATTTACCATAAGCCCTATAATAATAGATAACACGCTGTGGTGTTGGACAAATCAGAAGGTTTGTGTGTTAGCCAACCTAGCGCAATGCATCTGCTAGTAAACAATTGTAATTTTAGTCACAATGTATTTTCAGATGAACAAGCCTGGAAACAGTAAGAGTAAAATAAACATGTTATATCCAATCAAACAAAATTAACTAACTCAGGTACAATGACGTACGTTGAAAATTAACAGTACGACTTAATAATGAAATTGTAGTAACCTTTTTTGGACAGCCTGTACAATATTTACCCACTTACAAGCTTACTTACCAGCCCAACTTGCCCCATCATCTTATAAACCTATAGCAGTACAATTTGCCTTATCAATTTTCACTTGTTTCCTAAGCTCTCTTCACAGAATTATTCAAGATAAGATATTCAGGAGTTTTTTTCTACAAGTAGTTTCCTAATGTAAACGGACTTTTATGTATACATGTGCTATCACTATAACATGTTTTGAATTTTTTTATGCAAATTGTAGTAGAATAAATAGTTTTCTACACTCTAATGTATCTTTTAGTTTAATAGTACTTATAGAGCATCCTAAGAAGCCTGGTTTAGAAATACCAGCTGAAAATTGGAATGTAAGTTCTAATTTCTCGTTACACGAAGTAAACTAAATATAAGTTTAGGAACATTTAGTGATTGAACTGCCTAACTTATATTGCTTGCAAACTAATAACGAGAACCTAGCCTCTGAACAGCTTTTATTTTGTCCAGCAATGGAATTTAATAGACCTGTTGAATACTGAAATAGTTCGTTGCAAGTTAGTTTCATCCTCCAGTTATTGATATTCTGGAATGCTTGCAGAAGTATTTTGTGGGTTTCAAATTAATAATTATGGAACCAATCACAGCACGTGATCGTCTTGTCAAGGAAAAAATGTCATTTCATGATGGCAGTAGTAAACGCAATACTATGTGTTTCGTATTTTGTTGCTATTTTTTTAATTTTAAAATTGTTTCATTATTTTTATTTTATAGCTTATTTTGTTAACAAGCTATAATTAACCGTTTGCAGTGACGTGTCAAAGTATCAGTCAATATCAAAGAATGATCAGTGATATCTGTTTATTTTATGACACTCTTAAATAAATAACTTCTTAATCAGCATTGTTCCTTTTATTAAATTTACTGAAAGTAAATCAAAGTTAAGTGTAATGATACTTAAAACATATATTTATGTGTATACTGTTAAGTCACTGGGCGGTGAATATACAGATGTTAAGTGGTGATCGATTTCGATTGGACACTCCAATCATCATCAGTCCTAATAGGCGAATGCCATTCGCCATAAATATATGTTTTAAGTGTTATTAGAAGTATCTTTTTTACCCTCCGTACTCTTAGATATGAACTAAGGGCATACAACTACATACTTACATAACTAAAATAATAATAAAATGATATTCACTATACGGTTTTAGCTGTTAGGCTATGTTTAAATTAGTTCATTAAGCAGAGAAAGAGTTCAGTGAGTGAAGTAAAGTTAAAAAACAAATATTATTGAACTTTCATTATGTTTGTTAATTATGTTTTTTAATTATGTTTTAATTATGTTTGTCCTAAGACGATAGGCACGAGCCTGGGATTTGTTCTCATTACTTCAGGCTAGACCTAGGGGTTAGGACACTATCACTTATATAAAATCCATTGGTGATTTGGCAGGATTTGAACCTGGGACCTCAGGGACTGAACTCCCGCACGGTATATAATTCTCCGTTAAATATTAGCGTAATAATAAGTTTAAGCTTACATAAATCTTTATACAAAATCTGTATATAATTGTATTTAATTGTATGTATTAAGTGTGGTAAAAATGCTTCTAAAGTAGCCAATAACCCCTAATAGTGAGTTGAAGAATATAGATTTTTCTTTTTAAAATGTTTTTTGATGCCATAAAAATGGAATATATTTTGATTTTTTCTGGAAAACATTGCATTTATAGTTTTTTTTATGATTTTTTTTACACCGCATGATTTTTGTTTATAGCTTAACATAATTTTGTATACAAATATTTAAGGATTATTTTCAACCCAATGATTAATTTCAATGGTTAATATCAACCCTTAAGTATAACAAAAACATAAAACAATCAACTTTCCCTTGTTACGACTCTGGCGATGATAGGAAGGAAGGATTAAATTGGGAAATCTAGTTTGGAAGTTAGCCAGAGTCAGATAAATTAGCCAAACTACTTTGTAGCTGATTTAAATCAATGTTGAATACTTATAAATAATGTTTGTTATGTTCAATTATAATTATCTAAAAGTACATTTTTGCTTGAAGTAAATTAATAGTTGCAGTTATTTTATAAGAACAAAGCTACAAAGCATCCATCCCACCACGACTATCAGAGGAATACTGTATTTTAATGTTAAGGAGGTTTGGTTGCTGTTGTTAGTTTATTAGGTTGTTAGCTGGTGTTGGTGTTAGAAATAAAAAACGTTTAACTTTTTGATACTAGTTAATAACTAGTTAATCGTTTTAATAACATTTTAATAAAACAATATTGTAAATCTTAATTAACTTTGAGAGTCGTTCATAGATTGAATAAGATATTATGTATTAATATCCAAATGAAATTTACTTATTTAACATATACACTAACTTTGGCTCGCTACGTTTACAAAACTTGTTGGCGAGATCCAATTGATACACGAAAGTAAAAAACAATTTTTTTTTATTTTATTTTTTTTTTTACAAAACGTATCTACAACTACTGATTCTAGATTTATTGTGGCAGGCTTATTTATAATAAATATTAATTTTTTGCTTTTGTTACAGCACGATAACTGGAGTAAAAAAGCATTAGATTTTAATGAAATTTGAAACTCACATGATCAGGAACAGCTATGGGAACAGGGGTTTATGGGGTAAAAATGCTTATTACTATTTTGGATCCTCAAAATATAAAATGTTAAAGACATTTTCAAATCGTCTGTTAAAGATGAAAAAGGTGTTTTAGTATATTGTAGAGTGTTGCGCTTGATAGTTACAAAGAAAAAAAAGAAAATTCGTTCAAATTTTTTGAGAGAGTGACTAAGTTGTTCTTAATTGCTTGCTATAAAATATGTTAGAGAAATTTTAGAAATTTATTAATCCTATGATCTAAAAGCGATCTGGTCTAGTAGTTAGAGCGCGGGACTCCAGTTCCCGGGGTCCCGGGTTCAGATCCCGCCAAATCCCCAATGGATTTTATCTAAGTGATAATACCGTAACCCCTAGGTCTAGCCTGAAGTAATGTGAAAAACAATTCCGGGCTCGTGCCATGCGTCCTAGGACGAAAAAAAACATTTCATTATTGTTGCCTATTATAAATTCAAAACGTTAAAAAACTATGAGTTTTCAGTTTATATAAGTGTACAGTTATGTCAGTGGTTAATACTAAAACGAAATGTTATTACTCAAGTCACGGTACTGCAAATAATATAAATACCATGATCTATGAAACAGGGGTAGTTAGACACACATTACACAGTTGATATTATTTCAGCGGTAAAATATTTTTGGTTTGTAATGAAACTATTTTTGTAAATGATAAAATGTGTCTGATCAAACCGAGCAAGGCTCGGTCCCCCGGTACTATAATACTTAAATATTCGCATTCCATTACTAACACACTATGTTGCAGCAAAACTTACTCCTCATTAAACCTTATGTCATTTGAATAAGGAAAAAATCTCACATTTTTGATCGATCAATATCTTAGTGAAAATATATTTAGGTAGCTGGAAATTTGCTCAGTGTGCAGGCTCACTGAATCAGTAAATATTAAAACTAGTTCATGTTTCAAACAATTACACCTAAACATTGCAGAATTCGTCTGTCAGAGATTGATGATGATTGGATACGTGTTTATGATTTTTTCAGCTCTTCTGGTCTTTTAAACAATTTAAAAAAAGTAATAGTACACATATTTTTTTTTATTTACTTAACCATATTACGAGTTAATGCTTAGAATTAATATTGTGTCTGTCAATTATGGTAGTCAGCAATCGTTTATGTTGTTTGACTAATTGAAAAAATAAAAAAAACCCAATAGTTTAACACTCCCACCGATGTTGTTTGGGGTGCGTGACAGAGTGCAAGTCAACCAGTTTGTCTTGGTCTCATTTAGTTGCAAACAAACTGCAACTAAATGAGACCAAGACAAACTGGTTGACTTGCACTCTGTCACGCACCCCAAACAACATCGGTGGGAGTGTTAAACTATTGGGTTTCTACCTTGACTCAACACTGGACTGGAGCGATCACGTCAAACATGTATGCACTAAGCTGGCTCGTGTCATATTTCTACTGAGGAGATTGAAGAAGTGTGTTACAGATTCCTACCTGGTTATGGTGTACTATGCTATGTTTCATTGTCATATCTCTTATGGCATACATCTCTGGGGACACGCTGCTGGGGCAGCCAGAGTTTTGAAGCTCCAGAAGAAAGCTGTGCGCATTATAACAAGCAGCCATCGCCATGAGCATAGCAAACCCATCTTCAAAAACCTGGGCATCTTGACCATCTATAGCCACTACATATGGGCATGCATGCAGGAAATCAAGAACAATGAACTGGGCCTGGTGGCCAGGGCTGACATTCACAACTACAATACAAGAGGCCGAAATCAACTAGATGTTCCTCGCACTCGCCTCAGTAGAAATAGGGACTCATTCCCTGGAAGCGCCATCCGTTTCTTCAACAAACTCCCAGCTGTCACTAAGACCCTCGCCAGCAGAAAGTTTAAAACCACGACAGGAAATTTTTTCCGTAAAAATCCCTACTTCTCAACAAAGGAATTCCTGGAAGGTAGTTTGGATGAGCTGAAGTAGAACATAGCGACCGCCATGAGTACTAAAATTATGTTTTTTTTTACATATTTTAAACTTGTGAGTCTTATACATATGTGCGGAAGTAAATAAGTAGTTTTTTACGCAGACACAGCCTATTCCCATTATACGATGGGTCAACGGCCAAGAAGATGGTAATAAGGTAATAAGGTAATTGGAAGTAAAAGTTTCATACCTTGCTGTACTAATAAATTAGATGTAAGTTTGAAGTAACTCTGACATTCAATTTGACAAACTTCTATTAAATTTCTACCTGATAACATTAATAATAAACCTTTTTGTCTGACATTCTATGACAATTAGTATTAATTTTTAAAAATTATGTTTAAATATGTATTAGTCATTTATTGATTACTCTCCTCAATATGTTTTTTGAAATCTATTTAGGCATTTTAGCTATATGACCTAATAATAACTTTATCTTATAAATTTTTATCCCCACATTAACTGTTTTTTTACCAAGCATTGTTAATTTTTAGCATATTATTCCCCTTAAAACATACTAAAAGACAAACCAGTTATATACAGCTTAAAATATGATAAACTTAAGCTATTGCCTTATCTTTAATACTAAATGTATTACAGTCCTAAGTAGTATTAATATAAATAGAATAAATATACTTTTGGTATTCGCAATACTAGTACTTCTTCATATATACTTGGTGTAACATTACAATGAAAGAGACAAGAAACAAGGAAAACATCTATCTTGACAACTTACCCTGTCTGCTACGATTTCCTTTATTGACTACACACTTCCAAGCATGACTATCTCAATCTTTGCAGCAGAACATGTAATATGTTACTGTTATTTTTCTTTAACGTCTTTTTAAAGGTTTGTTTAGGTTAATTATCTTAACTAACTTAATTTGTTCATTTTATTTATGCATATAACATATTTAAAACATTTGTTTGATTACGATAACATATTTAAAATTAACGGTGTGCATTTACGTATTTAAACTATTGGTATATGTTTGGTTATTAATGAAAAGTAGTTTTGCAGTTGATCAAAGATGTACTGTAATTACTGATATTCATACGATAGTATATTCTTTATTTAAGCTAACAGAATCCATTTAAAAAATTAGGTTTTTCCTTCTTTCGTTCTAAAATTTAGACAATTAAAGATGTAAAAGATAAATAACTACGGTGCATAAACGATTACTGTCACGATTTAAAACTAACGAATTTAAACACTAGTTAATGCTTACAAAAAATAATCTAAATAACAAATTTATATTATTTGGTAATAAATAAACTCCAAGGATCTACTATCTGGCAAATGTTCTCTCCTCTTTCCTTAACCTTGTAACTTTCTCTTTACCGTCATCAATGTTAAGTATCGTGTTACAGACTCGGTAGAAGTTTACTTCGTTGACAGTTTCTGACAAGTTGAGCGATGTTTAGAAACTTTGACGATCAAATTTTGTTGTTTGTCTTGTTCTAGTTTATTGTTTCAATGTTAGTCTTCCCACCTAACGAAGAGGTCATTTATTTAAACTTTTTAGTTTTTGTAATGATTTACATATTAGTTACAATTAGAATACTTTGTATTACGGACCAATACAAGTTCAGACCAAAGTATAAAAGTACATCAAACTGGTAACTGGTTATAAGATAATTAGTTTTTGTTGGTTTTTTTTCTACGCCAGTAGCATTTTAATTAAAGTCGACGTGAGATTGAACGCTTTTAAGATAAAGTGTCCATACCTATTAAAGTTTTGTGGATGTGCCAGGATTGAACCCGTCCCTCCCGCACCGAAGTCCCAGACTGCTTACCACTAGGCTAGCAACACACCCACAGTATTGTATTTTATCAACTTTTAACATGAACTAATGTAATTTAACTATCAATAAGCTTACCTTTTCCCTGGTATTTTTTTCATTCAAAAATCAGAAATCAGAAAAATGTATTGCCGAAAATATTAGAAAAATGTATAGGCCATCGTTAGGTACAATTTAGCAAACATGAATTGCTTGTCTTAAAAAAAACAACTATTATAAGAAGCAGTCTTTAAATCGTCTTTAGATTTCTATTACAGAAGTTAATATTAATTAATAACATGTTCGAACAATCCCTTTAACTATCTGATATTCATCAATTATTTGTAATTGGGTAAACGTTCGTTGGTGCTTACTATTGTTATAAATACAAACACATAGCACAACCTTATACAAAGTATAATTTTTAAGTGAACGTTTATAAAAAAATAATTTAGGGATCCGTCACGGACCTAACCCAACCTACCCTAACCTACCCTAACCTAACCTAACCTAACCTAACCAAACATGCAATAGTCGTACTAGCTATGTATTTCTTGACATGAAAAAAACACTGTCCACGAAAAAATGTATACATATAAACTCATATTGAATAAATGTATAGGTTATAGATAGTCTAAACGGATCATCGTTGAATATTATTTCCTGCTTTGGTAATTTTTTTTAACAGTTTAGTCCGTTATTATAACATTAGATTCATCAGCGTTGACTTATAAAGAGTAGACGATTTGTATTTTGTATTTGAGCTCAAAGTCCATCAAATCAAACTATGCTCAAAATGTTCATAAGAAATAGTGAAATTTAGGAAAATGGATGTATCTTACATCCAAAAATGTTAAAAATCTTAAATGTTGTGTAGTTTAAATACAATTTTTTTAACAATATATATGATATATATTTGACACTTTGGATATAAAAATTACTTGGTGGTCAAACTTAAGTGTGGTAGAATCTTAAAAGGGGAGTAAAAGTCGTAAAAGTGGTAAGGCATTGATACCACCAGAGTCGTAAATCACAATGACGAATGTTGCAAGCAAATGTCTTCAGTGTCCACACCATCTCTAGAACGGTTCTGTTCACAGCTCAATTAATCTATTTATACTATAATACGAGTAACGTTTGCGCACAATGATTTCAAAATTGGCTCCTATGATTTCTTCTAAATTGTTAGGAATATCTTAGTTTCAGGATAAAACAATATCCATGCTAGCCACAGTTCTGGGAAAATTATTTTTTCGTTAAAACATTCAATGAAATTTTAACATTTTTAACATTGGTCTCCTGGAAAGCTAGATAGCCAAACAGCTCTACGAAAATGTACGAGTAAATAAATGAATTGTGACTAATGAACATATTCTTATAACAAATAATTTACAGTGATGTGGCGAATTACTAAATACAGTACAAAAGAAAAGGACATTCCTATAAATACCATTTAGCATTGGTTATTTAGTACACTTAGAGTGTTTTATGGGGATGCTCAATGGGATGACGACTTAAATCGTTGAATAGTTTACGGCAAACGATTATACACTAATGCTGAACTAAACGTCTTGAGGAAACCCAAGGACGTTCTGTAGTTTCCGACGATGCGCCACTGGAATGGGTGCGTTGTTAGGCATATTATAATATGGATCATAAACAAACAAATGACCCATAAATAAACATGTTTATATTATTATTTCAATGCATCTGGCAAAAACTTCCAAAACATATGTAGAGTATTAGATTTATGACGTAATATTACGTAAGTCATTTCAAATGTTGCCACGGATGACTCGGTAGTCCCTGGGTTGGATATTCCAGGGGTCTATGGGAAGGAAAAGGGATAAACTCAGATAGATGGCCAAATAAGAAAACGAATAGAGTTAAAGTTAAGGGCATTACATCCACTAAAACTCCAAGGGAAAAAAGAAAACCACGAAAAAGAAAAAAAACTTAAACTTTTATTCAGCCTAACTTTAATTACAAAATAAAAATCATCCAAACTTAATAAAACATTTTCTCTTCCACGAACTAAAATATTACAGTCTTGGTACAAAAATAAACTAAACTTCTTCATCTAATTTAAAACTACATTAAAATCAGTCTTTAAATCTAAACTATATAAGACTAAGAAGTGTAAATGTTTTTTTTTTCATTTTGTGTGTAAATAGTATCAAGATAACCATAAAGCAGCCAGTGATGAACTCTTATCACGCACAGGCAATAGCCTATGTGATAATTTTTGTTTCATCAGTGTGGTAGAAAAGTCCCGGAACGGTTAAATATTTTAAAATATAATGCAGATAGAGCTACAATACTTGGTACAAAGTTACAGGATATAAAACTCTATTTTAACACATATTCAGTGATCCAATAACTCTTCAGGGAGACGGCCCACAAGGAGTCGGAAGAAAATCTTAAATAGAAGCATAGGTCAATATGTACATCAAATTAAAGGTCTTTTTTAGTAGAATACAATGCCGCAAACCGTACTTCAAAAGGTCGATTCTGCGCAAAATGGCAGATGTTCAAAGATTTCTGAAATCCGCCATTTTGAATCTTTGAACAACTGGCATTTTTTACTCAGGCATTCTTTTGAGCTTGAATTTACGGCATCGTAATCTACTAGTGAAGACCTTTAATTTGATGTGCATATCAACCTATGCTTACGTTAACAATTTTCTTTCGATTCCTTGGGCTAAATCCGCGCCCTGAGGAGTAAGCGTATAATAGCAATGTAAACTAAATGAATCTTTGAACAACTTTCATTTTGCGCAGGATCAACCTTTTGAATCGCAGTTTGCGGCATTGTATTCTACTAAAAAAGACCTTTAATTTGATGTGCATATTGACCTATGCTTCCATTTAAGATTTCCTTCCGACTCCTTGTGGGCCGTCCCCCTGAAGAGTTATTGGATCAATGAATATGTGTTAAAATAGAGTTTTATGCCCTGTAACTTTGTACCAAGTATTGTAGCTCTATCTGCATTATATTTTAAAATATTTAACCGTTCCGGGACTTTTATACCACACTGTATGTTACGCTGCGCTAGTATTTGTTAAAAATAAAGATTGATTTGATTTGATTCGATAAATCAAAACAGTCTTATCCGTGGTTCGAGTAATCTTCGGTTTAGTTGTCTTTTCCTTTGACGATGTAAACCTAGTTTCCTAAAAGTGCTTGTGAATAAAACAAATTATTTTATATTGGCCTTGTTGAACATTTAAATTTAGTTATACATTTTTTTTATGGATTGTTAGTTTCAGGACTATAAAATAATTTATTCCATAACCAAGGGTAAGTGTATTTTTTAAGGGACTAATAAGCTTATATTTAAGTATACACTTCCTCAAGTCAAACAAAAATATATTCAACGACTGAGCGTTACATATCGTTTTGGTTATAAATATTACTACGATACTGTATATTTTATGGCCGCTTTACATCCAAGGTGGCCAGTAAGATCCTACTTAGCATTCTTTTTACGTTTCTAGTTTATGCTTAAGCTGTTATTAAAATATAAGAAAGTTAAATTTATTTTAAAGTGCGTTTTTCGTCATAAATAATCAAAGAATCATACTAGTAGTAATTTAGTTTTCGTTCCAATACACAGTGAGCCTGTTTCTGTATTCTGTATAGACCAGACAGCTGTTGTTAACAGAAATGGACCCGCAAAGTCAGCTGCTGGCGTACGTCAAATTTATTAGTCAGTTGCAATAGGCTTAAAACTAAGCTACCTCTAACTCCACAACAACGCTACCTCCCCCGTGCATTCAGACTGGTCCTTAAGTTTGAGTCCCTTCGATTTTCACCCGCTATTGTTTAGAGCATTGTAATCATTAACGAATGTTTTTATTAAAGAAGATGCATTACGGTACAGACTATTGTGAAATTACAAATTAAGTAATAGTTGATTTTGAAGTTATCAGCTCAAACCTCCTACATGATGAACCAAAAATAGGTAGAAGTTATTACATGTTTTCATCGTGTAAAATGATTAAATTAAATATTTGTAAGATAATGTTAGTCTACAAGTCTAATTTAGAAAATAAAGCTTATTGTAAATTTTATTTTCTGTAGTTTGACAAAAAATATGGTACTCACATGAAATATTACGCTAGGCAAGCCTTACAAGAAAAATATTATCGAAGTAGTACCTACTTCTCGGCCGAATGCCGACCCAGAAACACTTTGCTTACCTCAATATTTGAAAACATACTTCAGAATATCATAAAGCTTGCTTTATTTCATGTATATTGAAAACGATAATCAGTTCAAATACCTCTCTGAACAGCTTTAGTCCTTAGGTTTCTTGAAAAGTAGGTTTCTTATTATTGCACAAAAAAATATTGAAGAACATTTTTCTTATCCTTTCTTTTCAATCTTAATTCTTATAAAACACGCATGAACTGTTATGCAATGTGTATTAAGTAGTGTAAGTTTGTTTGGAAGTAGGTATATAGTAGATTATTGAAAATAGAGAACAAAATATGAAGTGTGCATTCAAAGGGGGAGAAACTACAGAGAGTCTACTACCACTATTACATGTCCTATTTGGGGGAGTGAGCTGGTCTAGTGGTTAGAGTGTGGGACGTCGGTCCCTGAGGTCGCGGGTTCAAATCCCACCAAATCACCAATGGATTGTATCTAGTTGATACCGCAACCCCTAGGTCTAGCCTAAAGTAATGTGAAAAACAATCCCGGGCTCGTGCCTAGCGTCCTCGGAATAGTTGTCCTAGTGCTTTTGTTGCTGCTAGGTTCAAATTAGCTGTTGTCATAAATAAAAAAATAAAGTGCTGCACCCTATTGGTAAACCCTATAACTTTTTAATGCTATTGTATATCATAGAACCAACTTGTGTAGTTGAAACAGCTAGCAAAATACTTTAATTCATTTTAAATATGAATACAACTGATAAGGTTAACATGAGAATCTCTAGAGCCACTGGGGTGGGTCCCGAAAGGATCTTTGAGATAAGAGTACGTCTCCCAGCTATCATCATCCGAAATTTCAGCTCAATCCGAACATTAAGTAGTTAATGCGTGATTGAACTTCAAACCAAAAACAAACATACAATCAAACAAACAAACACATAAACTTTTACATTTATAATATTAGTAAGATGAAGGTAAACAATCTGGCTTTCTTATCCAACCCCTTGTACACTGCTAGGGTTACATGATAACCAGCATGCTGCTTGAATGTTAATGTTCTTGTAACTTCATATTGCGAGAATACTAATTATTGTCACGTACGTATTCATTTTTCTACCTTACAATTTCCTTTTGACAAATGTTTCTCTAATTGTGTTGTTATTACTGTAGTGTTGTTATTGCAACAATTTTAAATTAATATCTCGATATTAAGAAAGAGATTTATTTCATAAGTTAAAAAAATAGAAGAAAGATGTTAAAGTAAAAATTGGAAAGACTATAATAGGTTTTACATACAGATCAAATAGTTCAACGATTAATATTGCTCGTCAGCTTACATGTTTTTTTGCGAAGACAACATTTTCGAAGCTTGTAACTCTTCAAAAACACAATTAAAACACGGACGACACGAAAAAAACAGTAAAATGGTACGAATACACAAACATTTAGATAACGTTATCATAAAATACTGTTTTAGTCTGGCTCGGTGCAGGATTGGTAGTCAGATACCAACATCTTCAGCAGCACAAAAGACAATTTTCTTTTTCTTATCCCATCTATTTTCAATGTCTTCAGGACACATCTCTATGGCAGAAATCCTTTTTTCAACCTGCAAGGTACCACCTGTTTGTTTCTCAGTTTTTCTGAATCAAATAGACCCTGTCTCTTCGCTAGATGAGTTTTTTTGTCAAGCCACCTAGTCTTATGTCTTATGTAACAAGATTATATTTATTCCGATAGACAAAATTAGACACACATGGCCATTTCTGACACTTAATTTCCTTGCGTATAATAGATAACATTATTTACACAGGCAGTAATTACAAAAATGTATGTACAAATAAACCAATTCTAAAATAACAATTTTAACTAAAAAATAACTTAGTCAAAAAATAGTAAATAGTAATAGTAAAAATATGTCAGTAAAAAATAAACACTTAGTCAGCAAAAACGTAAGCACCAGCCGAGGCCATGTGCTGGAAGTGTCACAAACCGGGAAAGACCATCAAGCATTTTTTTGGAGATTTTGGTACTTTGGTATTATACCGACCACACTGATAAATTGACTTCCAAATAAGATAAAGTTGTATAAGATATATAATATAGTCTTCCTATCCTAACCTAACTTAGCCTAATCTAACCTAACCACCCTTATGTGGTCGTAACCTGTGGTTGGTATAATACCAAAGGACCAGAGATTTTTCCGGAAGTCAGTCACAATAAGGGTCTGTAAAATGTTGTTGCTAAAAGTGATGCTCTGTTGGACATTTTTATGTATGCGTAGCGTTTTTAGAATTCTTTCATAAATTGGAATGATGAAGTAACAAAGGTGGGTTTTCCTAGCTGAGCAGTGGGTGCGGTGTTGAACCTTTGGAGTCCTCAGAGCACACCGTACACTGATAATCAGAGTGTTTTCCTAGGAATCCTGTACGCCGGACCCGTCCTGCGGGACGCACTGACTCGTACTAGAGGAGTCTACATCGCAGTCCGCAACGCGATAGCAAAATGTTCATGTTGTTGGAAGTTGAAATTCGCACCCCACTAAGTCTAGGAAAACAATCTTTGTCTTTGTCTGCTGTGTGGTCTAAAAATTCATTGAACGCTGTACCCCGCTCCGACGTATACCCAGCAACTAAAAAACCCGCCTTAAACAAAATTGTTTTATGCAGCCTATTAAAAACTCAAAATATAATTATTTTCAGATTTTACATAAATAATTTGCTAACATTCTTTTAGACCGATATACTATGTTTAAGTAATTGATTGTGTTAAAATACACTTTCTACAATATTAAATGTTTTCAAACTATTATCGCAGGATTTGTAAATAATTTTTTTTTTAATATTACAATATTTTCACCTCTAGTAAATTAACCAGCAGTTATATTAAAGTAAGTGGTTTACTTCTACAGTTCTCAGTCTCCAGGGGTGTCTGTTGTATTCCTGTACGTTATTAAAGCGACAAGGCAGGTAGAGCTGCTTAAACATTAAACAATGTACTTAACACGGGCTGAGACATTGTCTTTGACTGCAACTTGGGAATGGTTTCAATCTAAATTATATACTTGTGTTTGGTATGTTTCACTGATAATAAAACAAGACTTCTCGTTATGCACAATGATTCCATTATTTAAATATTTATAGGTTTTTTTTATGAATTTAAAAAAATATTTAAAGTAGGTTAATTTAAGTTTATAACTGAAAATTTACAATTAGTTTTTTTTTATTGTGGCGCAAAATCTAAAATTAATATTAGACCTTTATATCAACGCCGTTTTACCATCAGTATATTGTAATTTAGATATATTTTATACTCAAGTAATATTTAGATCATAACTAACCAAATAAAGTTCAATTACTCAAGAAAATTATTCAACCCCTCATTTTTAATATAATAGGTCGATTGTTGAACAATAATTTATTATTTAAAACTGTATTTCTAGTCCAGTCAATGAATGATCCAAAAGTAGGTGTAGAGTGCGTGAGCAGGTAACTAAGCGATTCCTTCAGAAACTTGTTCAGGGGGCTTAGGGTGTTAACATACCAAAAGTCCTGACTCCTAGGTGGTGAGCCAGGGGGTGGAGGGGGGAAAAAGGGGGGGGAAAAGGTACGCATTTTGGGTTTTTTGATTATATCTCGAAAACTATCAACTTTTTGTATACTATAGTAAATTATAAAATTGAAGAAGATTAAATTTTCTACAAGAAAAGTATATAATGTGTTTATTTTGGTTCAACAGATTACGAGTTATAACTTATTTAATTGATATCTTATTACAATACTCCTTCCATAAGAAATACATGTAAATTAGTATGCGAAATGGGGCGAATCCTATCCGCCCAAAGGAAATATAACTGATATTCTGGAAATCTTGACAAAATTTCCAGTAATTTGACACTTTAATCATGAAATTTTGTCAAAAATTAAAGCGAGGGTGAGCGTTTAAAAATGGGATGATTTAAGGTTTTTTTTTATATTTCCAATAAAAAAACACCAAAACTCGACATTTTGTTACCTCGCCCTCGCCTTAATTTTGGATCAATTTTAATGATTAAAGTGTCAAATAACTGGAAATTTTGTCAAGATTTCCAGAATATCATTTATATTTCCTTTGGGCGGATAGGATTCGCCCCATTTCGCATACTAATTTACATGTATTTCTTATGGAAGGAGATTTTAATAAGATATCAATTAAATAAGTTATAACTCGTAATCTGTTGAACCAAAATAAACACATTATATACTTTTCTTGTAGAAAATTTAATCTTCTTCAATTTTATAATTTACTATAGTATACAAAAAGTTGATAGTTTTCGAGATATAATCAAAAAACCCAAAATGCGTACCTTTTTCTCCCCCTTTTTCCCCCCTCCACCCCCTGGCTCACCACCTAGGAGTCAGGACTTTTGGTATGTTAACACCCTAAGCCCCCTGAACAAGTTTCTGAAGGAATCGCTTAGTTACCTGCTCACGCACTCTACACCTCATTCCTTAACTGGACTATTCCAAAAGTTTGCAATTATTTTTCATTCAATTAATTCAGTATAACACCTTGTAAGGGGTTCTTTAACCCACAATGTGGGACAAACAGGTTAATATAACAGGGTATTAATGGAATTGAATTGTTGGTTTTAGCTCTGGCTTTACAGATGACATAGAAAATTACTTATTTTAAACCCCATATTTATTCAATCGAAACTTTAAAGAGTTGTTATTTCCTTATTTTATTAAATTGTTATTGTTTTTAATAACTTTTTGTTGTATAACTTATTGTTTTAAATTGTAGATTAAAAAAACTGTATTTATTTGTAGATATTTGTGATATCACTTACATTTGTATTGCTATTTTAAATACGGGACATTTAAAATCAAACAAGACACCTGAAATAACAAACGACAGTTCTATAAATGATTTTGACGTAAAAAAACAATCTAAAATAAAAACAAAATCGTTAAATGTATTTTTGTCGGTCCTCTAGCTCTCATATTGGACGAATGTGCGATCTCTGGCCCCAACTTTGACTAACAGCTTTGGGCCTTATATCTTAAATAATAAATGAATTTTAAAAAATCCTTAATTGATCAAGCAATTCTTAATCTACAACAGTTTTTTTCAGAATCCGAGAGTAATACATTATTGCCCGACCAGATACGCAAAGCCACTCCCAATCTCACAATGGTTCGTCTTGCCTGGTACTCCTCTGATAGATATCCTACCGAAGTTTGTCACAGAGGTACAGAGGCTCTCTAAAAGTGAGTGTTTAATTGACAAAATAAAGGTCAGAACTCTACATACGGCTTCCATGGGGAGTAAAGCTGGGGCCTCTCTGAAAACGTGATCATGGCGGCTAAGGAAGAACGGAAATCTCACAGTGCTGTTGTAAGCCCTATGAATAATCACCATATCCTCTTTCGAGATACTATTCCCGTATGCAGGAAGCGGAATTGAAATTCTGATGGAATCAGTTTGATGCTTCTGAAAACAGGTTTATGCATCTGTACAGTTCCCTTGGCCTGTCAATGTAACGCTGGATTGTATGACTGATGTGGTCAGAGAATAAAATCACTGTCAAGAGTGACGCCCAGAGTTTTTACATTGTCAGTTGGGACAAGTTGCTGACCATCTAATACGATAAGCCTCTCCTTCAGGGACTGTACAGCATTACATGGTTCTACGTGGATTGTACTGCATTATTTACATTCAATTTGTTTCAATGGATATTTGATTGTTTCTACGGACCAACAATAGACAGCATGTACATCACCATTGATGCTTCCGATGGCGATTTTGGCTGCTTCTGTCCTGTGCGAAAACTGCAGTTGACAATCATCAGCATACATATGAACCGTGCAATTCTGTACCCAACTAGGAAACTCAGATGTATATGGATTTCTTGAGGTTCTCTATATTCCTCTAACAACCCAGATGTCTCGGTTTATACTCATGTAGCTTGTGCTCTGTGACGTTTACCAACTCATCTCATCTTGGATGTAAGGAAATTATACCCATAGTAAAAAACGTAAGTGATGCTTATATTTTGATAGTGATCAACTTAAATAATCTATGTTTATTGGTAATCAGCTGTTTTCCATTGCCAATTCGTTAGACCACAAAAAAGGTGAAGAAAGACATTGGGTTTAATTTGGGATTACTTTCACGTTTGCGTTTACTTTTAAAATATTACGAAATATAATCCAAATTTAGGCAATGATTATTTTTTTACAATGGTTGGAAACAAATTATTAATTATAATTTATAACACAAACAAGGCAATAAAAACGGGCTGCGTTTTGAACTTCACTAAAGTTATTTTCATTCAGTCGTTATTAGCAAGTGACCACTATCAGTTGATTTTTAATACAGGCTATGTTAGAATATTTAGGAGTGTTTTAAAACAGGGTGGTCCAAAAAGAACTGACACATGATAGCATACATTTTTATTTAAAAAATTTCTAATTACATGGTAACATTTACGTATGTACAGATAAAAAAAAATCAAAAAGTTATTTTAGATATTAAATAAATCTCAATATTGCCACCAATTAAGGATATGCCGGCGTTAAATAAAAATGTATCACATCGTACACCTTTGCTGAATTTCTCGGGGATGGAATTAACATTGCATGGGTAATGCCGGCAGAGCCTTAACCAGTGGCCATATTGAGATTTACTGAATACACATTATTTTTTTTTTATCTGGACATATGAAATGGTACCATGAAGTTACAATTTTGTAAATAGAAATGTATGTAAAAACGTGTCAGTGTTTTTTGTACCACCCTGTAATTCTTTAATCAATACCGAAATACTTAGTACTCGTATTTTAACGGTCTTCTAAATATCAGTCTTATTTACATTCAACAAGTTTTTCGATTTAGGATTATTTGGAATATTACCAATCTAATAATCATTTGGGTTCATTCTGTTAATTTAATTATATAACACGAAATAAACTGTTTTACTTTCCAAATAAATGAATAAATAGTTTCCTTAACTAATATTGTAAACATATCTGTCAGTTTCAGATTAAATAGTCGCCTTATTTTGGAAGTATAAGTCGTAAGATTTAAATTGAAAGTTAAAAAAAAAAATAGAGAGAACCCAGGTAAAGCCCGGGTCTTAAGTTATAATTTCTCGTTGTATGAAGTAAACAAAATATAATTGTAGGAATATTTTGTATCAAAACTATATGACCATTGTTAGCATAAAACTAATCTCTAGCTACTGTGCAGCATTTATAGGATTGGAATTTAATCGACGTATTTTTGACTGAAACATTTAAAGATTAATTTGATTCACCAGTTAGGAAATATTTTAAACGCATTCAGAAGTATTTGGTGGGTTGTAGCGTAATAATCTTGGACCCAATAACAACCAGCGATCGCATGCAAAGGAAACGTTATTAATTTATGATAGCGATAGTAATTTAATACTTCATCATGATTTTATAACAGTTTTGATTTCTATACATTTATAGGATAAACTTAAAATTATTTAGATATTTTTTTTATAAATTACAGTAATACACTGAGTAGATATTTTTAAATTCATACTTTGCCCTGAAACTCATTTGCATTAGATTCGTATGTTAATTACTCGTATTTGATACCTAATTGTTGTAATACCTCGTTGTTGTATCAAGTGTTTTGACGCGTTCTCCTTTGCAATTATGTTAATTTACAGACAGCAAGTTTGAATCCAAGCCTTGAATAACTATCTTATTGTTCATTATAAGCTGACTTGTTTTAATCATGTACTAAAGACAAGTAAATTAAATTAATCAAATCAATTAGAATATCTTAAAAAATTTATTATTTAAATTTTAAGTCACGGATGTTAAAACATGGACCCAGAGAAACACTTTCCACTCAAGGTATAAAAACGTTATAAATTATACGGAACATCCAAAACTTATGCCTATGAATATAACTATAACGTAATGGTTTATAAAATAACATAATTCTCAAGTTTAATTTTAATGCCATAAAAATATAAAAAAGATAGCGCCAGTGAACATTCCAATAATACTCACGCTTTCGGTGAGTTTCCCACAAAGGGAATAAGCTAATGCCATAGGTCTTATGGTACGACTAGACCCAGGACTGCTTTACCGTTTCATTTCAATATCCCAAGAGGTCAAAAACACCATCTGCTCAAATTCCTTTATTTCGTATAACGTATTTCGTATTTACGTTAGCCCGATGACTCGAGTAGGTTTCTTCAAATGTTGAAGACATTTTGATACAAACAATTAAACCTACGTACGAGTTCGTGAACTAGCATGATGGAACTAAGAAAATTGGGGTTCTTACAATAAAAGTGTTTTGTCTAGATTCAATCCATCAAATGTTTCCTGAACCATTTATGTAAAGATTTGAAACAAATAATTTTGAATACCAGAGTGTTGTTTTGTGCTTAATGGTTACAGAGGAAATTGATATTGTTCGAAAATTCTAAATGTCCAAACTATTCTTTTGAAGAATAAGTAAGTTGTGTTGTAGTTTGCTTGTTTATTTTGATAATATTTGGCTAATTTATTTGTTTCGTAGTAAGCTATTAATATGTCACTAAAACACACTCTATGTAGCGATAATTCTTATCACTGTTGAACATAATGTTACGTAAAAGAAAAAATATGTCATTTTAACAATGTATTAGTGAAAACAAAATCAGGTGGATGGAAATTCGCTTACATCTGGTTTTCTGCGGTGGAGTATTTTAATGACTTTCACTTTGGTAAAACATGAAGAGGCTCCTATAAGCTTTGTTTGGTAACATGTAGCAGTGCAAAAGCCCAAGGAGTTAATAAGAGCATATAAATATAGAAATTATGCTTCATATGTAACTTTTATACTATCAAATTTGCGTGGTTAAAATAACGACAAACGGGAGTGTATCTTAGACTTCCATCAGAGTAGGTTTTATTAATTTTCTGGTGAAATTGTTATTGGTATATTGTTGTTGTGAAATTGTTATGTTCTGGTGTATTGCTGGTAAATTGTTATTTTGTGGTTGTTGTTGTGTTGGTGTTGGTGGTTGTTGTTGTGGTGTTGTGTTGTTGGTGTTGGTGTTTTTTGTTGTTGTGTATTATTGTTATTATTTCTGATAGTTGTTGACTTTACGAAACAAGTTAATTATAAGTGAAATATCAAATTATATTAGATTAAGATTGAAATTTGTCAATCTTATTAATTGGTTTGGAGCGTCATCTTATGCCCTAACAAGAGTAGAGTAAAATGTGTTTCAAATTTTTATGTAATTGCAATTGCGAACAACTACGTTAGTGACAAATGTCTTAAAAGAAGTTGTGCTAATTATAAAATATAACTAGTTGAATACTAACTTTAAAACCACCCAACTGATGACGGAATCAGATTATTCTTGTTACGACCCTGGCGATGATAGGAAGGAAGGATTAAATTGGGAAATCTAGTTTGGAAGTTAGCCAGAGTCAGATAAATTACCCGAACAACTTGCCGAACAACTGCTTTCAATCAAAGTAAACAACTTTTAAATATGCATTGTAAAGTAGGCCTACTATAAGATATACCTTTAAGAAACCTGCACACCTTTTACGTTTTTCAACTATTCGGTCGAGACTTAAAACAGATCGCAAGTTTTTTTGTTGATTATCTTGGAAAAGTAGTGGCAATGTTTTTTTTTTTTATTTCTTACCCCTAGTAACTATTTCTTAGCATGACATTTTATTTAAACTTATATGCCCTGTATTCTGATTGTTATCACATAAATGTAAAATATTATTGTTTATTCCATTTTAAATGTTTTAAAATCAATCTTAACCCATTGCAGGTTCAAATAATTAAAATTAAAGCGCCAAAATTATTGTAAACAAAACCTTATGAGATGGAGATACATCCTGAAAATATATATATATACTCCTTTCGTAAAATCTTATAACTTCAATGAGAAGATTGATCTTATGTTAATACTAGCAACAGAGCCCGTTGTGGTTAAATACAACGGTCTCTAGTAAAATAATGGTTGTGAAATCCATCCACCACTTTACTCACTAATATTAATGGTACAGCACATAACATTAGAATCGAATGCTTAACATAAGGAACTAAAATTAAACACAAATGCAAATTGTTAACAACAACATTTAATCAAAGAAAATCAATTAAATAACAATATAACAATAAGCTGTTAAATTAATAACACATGTTTCATATGTTTAGATTATGCATACTGGTAAATCAATTATAATCATCTATAAAAATTATTGGGTTCTCTTTTCTGAGTTGGGTTAAAAGTCTTCTACCAGACCGATTTTCAAAATTTTGGCCTTAAACTAAAGGTATGGACGCACAACAGATTTTCCATCAATCATCGACATTCATTTTGACGTATATTTCGAGTTATGCACAAAATGCGTCCCTGTACATTTCTTATGGGAGCTAAATTTGTTTTTTTTTTCGAGTTCGTTTGGCTCTTCTACCAGCCTGATTTTCATAATCTTGGTCTTAAAATAAAGCTATGCAAGCATATATTTGTCATCAAGCATCATTATTGATTTATCTAATGTATTACTCAACAAACAAATTTAAATTAGATTTTTTTTCTTACTTCAATTAAAGATGTATTTTAGCAGTTCTAATTACATTACCCTATATGTTTTGCTCTAAAAACCTTTAGTGAAATACCAGCTTTCATTTGAGCTATTAATTATTAAGATTCCAATATTACCTACCTAAAGCACACTGCTAAATCACAAATCAACAATAATCATAATCGTTTAGGTACTTATCTGCAATCAATACGTAAGCAATACGTAACTTAAATTTTACTTAAGTTATTTGATATGTCTTGGTCTTAAAATATTTCAAAGGCTTTCACTTGAGATATTGATAGTTTAAATCAGTTAAGTTAAAGATATCCTGAATCGATCAATCAGAAAACATAAATTTGAATATATCTTGGATATGAATTTAGTTTTAGATATATTTACTCAAATCTAATTACGTTATTCTATTTGTTTTGACCTAAGAACATTCATTGAAATACCAGCTTCCATTTGAATTATTAAGATTATTAAGATCAAACGTACCTAAAGCATACAGCTAAATCACGAACAACCCAATTTAAAAAAAAAAATGGAGTTCTTTATTGTCGATTTATAGTCATACGGTCTTGCTTGCAACCTCAACAGCAACTGTCAGACTGTAACGGGTCTCACCTAGTAAATCTAAAGAAATTCAAACTTTCATAATTATTTGCAAATCTAAACGAATTAGGCTTTCCAATGACTTATTATTTAATAAATTCGGTTCAGTAGAACTGTAGATTTAATTGTACAAAATCTTTAGTCCAGTATTTTCTCACCATTATAAATTGGGAGGTTGCTTAACGTTTTTGCAAATAACTTTGAAATGGTGAGGAAGTCGACCCTAGTGGAAGGTAATATTCTGATGGAGAATTAAGTTTCCTACAAATTACTATTACGTATTTCTGGTAAATACTCAATAAAGGCAGCTACAAATATAAACTTGGATATATAAACTTGAAAAAGGGCTTTTTAAATTTAATATTGATAATTTTTATTGTTTTACCTCAAATTTGTAATAAAATCAAACTTTAATAATTATTTGCAAATCTACACGAATTAGGCTTTCCAACGACCCATTAAGTAACGAAATCGGTCCGGTAGAAGTCTAGATTTAGTTGTACAAGTTTAACAAAAATATATCTAATTCACTATTTTTTCATCCCTATAAATTAGGATATCACTTAGATTATTGCCAATATCTTTTAAATAGAGGGGAAATCGACCAAAGTGGATGTGATATTCTGAAAGAGAATAAAATTTACTACAAATAACTACTATGAATTTCTTGAAAATATTTTATAAAGGCAGCCAAAAGCTGGCTACAAATAAAAATTAAAAACAGAAACTTGAAAAATCAGTTTTTAATGTTTTTTTTTTTACCACAAAGGTTTAGTAAAATCATACTTTCATAATTATTTGCAAGTCAACATGAGTTGGGCTTTCCAATGACCAATTAATTTACAAAATCGGTCCAGTAAAAGTCAAGATTTAGTTGTACAAAGTTTAACAAAAATATCCCTAACTCTGTTTACCTTTTTTGCAAATAACTTTTAAATGGTGAGGAAATCGACGAAAGTGGAAGGTGATATTCTGAAAGAGAATACAGTTTCCTACAAATTGATACCATAGACTTTTTGGAAACACTAAAAAAAGACAGCCAAAAGTCTCACTCAAATAAAAAGTGTGAAAAACACCGTTTTCAATGTATTTCTTATGGTAAACATGTTTTTTTGAAAATTTTCACCATAAATCATAACAAAAACAAACTTTCATAATTATTTGCAAATCTACACGAATTAAGCTTTTCAACCACCCATAATTAATAAAATCGGTCCAGTAGAACTCTAGATTTAGTTGTACAAAGATTTTTAAAACTGAATTATATATAGAATAAAGAGTGGACCCCTTCATATATAAATCATCTGTTCAAAAGACATTTTTAGGACTTAGATAATTTAAATAATCAGAAACAATAACTGTGTATAAGCTTAATTCATCTGAAAATCTATATTTACATTTATTTATTAATATTACTGTATTAACTAGTGATGATTTGTAGTGCTATAATAGCAACAGGAACTGTTTTGAAAAGCATAATTAAAAACGATTTCTCAGTAAAAACATTTATATTTATTCTTTAGGACATTGAAATAGAGTAAAGATTTTCAACAAAAATAAACATCAGGAAAATGCTTGCAAAATTCATTCCATTTGCGAAAATAAATAATGTAAGCTTTGCAGTTACTAAAACAGCCAATAACCTCCTGGTACTAACACTAATGTGCTCGCCTTTGATGTTCGTAGATAATCTCTGTTTATGGTCATCTCACCACACAAGGCAGTCAATATACAGTTTAACAATCCGAACAACATCAATGACCTAAACTAATTTTTAAAGGTTTTAAAAATTAAGGATGTTATTCCAAAATAGAAATATAAGTTTTAAATAACAGCCAAACATTCCACAACCATTATTTATGCTGTTGTTCACAGAACAGTGCATTGCAGTCCAAAGTAATATAAAACAATGAAAATAATAAAAGCTTCTATGAAGGATAACCTAATTAATCCAGCTAATTTAGGGATTTTCGGCCACTTGGCACACAAATTAAACAAAGCGCACCTAAAAAAACAATCTTGATAACCATTCCATATTCACTTGGTAGACTAGTTGTAAAGATTTTAATTTTTTTCTCTCGTGCTAATGACGCTGTTGTAAAAAGGGACTCATTCGGATTGTAAAGAGAACAGTTCTACAGTTAGTTTTTCCTCTGAAGCCATTGGTCAGAAACATTCTTCATTTTGATATACAGCTCTGGTGGTCTCAATGTTTTTGAACGTGCTCACGTGATATGAGGTCCTCCTTTAGTTTCATCACCACATTCAGATGATACAGCATGCCTTATTGCCGCACAAAAATATACAACCTGTTATATAACGCTGGATCTTGCGATGTTTATTTATCACTAGCTCCCATATCAATCATGATTATAGTAGCAACAATTTTATGTTATAATATGCAATTGCTTGAAACGACAACTTGAGTACGTAACTGTAAAAGTTAAGAAAACATAAAAAGATAACAAAGACCTCCAGACAAGATTAATGAACAACTATCAAAAAAGGTTTTAGGAAAATCTAACACGTGGTAGTCTGAATAAGCTGATATGCAGTGTACAAAAGAAAGACATTTTAAAATAACAAATGGGATAGAAACAAGCTTATTAAATCATAGATTTAGTTTGTTGGAAATCCATTTCATAGACAAACTCCCTTTATCTTTTAGTACTTACATGGAAAAATGTGGTTTAATTGCTATAGTTAAACTAGTTTAAAAATAATACCGTACTGTATTTAAAAATAAATATCACAAGATTATCTATGTGACATTTAAATTATTAAGTATCGTAAAAACAAAATACAAGGTTTTTAGCCAGTTCAATTTGTATCAAGGATTTTCGAAGAATTCAACAAGTCTCTTTTGATGAACCAAGCTCTTTAAGTTCCTAACGATGGATTTATATCATCATTAAGTTTTTTTTATTATATGTCTTTCATGGTTACTATAAATATCAGTTGTGTAATATTATAAGGTATTAAGCAAGCTCAGTATAAGAATACATTTCAGCATTTATGTAGCATTACCTGCATAATTCGCTTGTGTTAACTTTGCATTATTTCTGTTACAAACTGTCTTATTGGGTTTCTTTACTCTCTACAGTAAAACTATATTTGGTCATATTAATAAGGACCAATTATGATTCTATAATTATTTACATTTTTTTATGTTATTTTAAGGACAAATATAATTAGTTCATTAATTTTCGTGTCCACTCTAAGTGAAATCCATTATCATTAGCAGAGCAAAATGTCCTGGGTAACTGCTTTAAACATTTCCTATACCTCCTAAGGGACTCATCTACGATTAAACACAACTATGCATGTTCTTGAATTACCCCATTGGACTCAACTGTACAAGCATACACTCTCTTATTATTTGTAATATTTGGTATGTTTAAGAGCAGATTTTATTATTATAGACTATTAATTTTGGAGTGTTCATATATACAGTTAATAACTAACACACCATTTACATTCAGTGAATAATATCTATTGTCTGAAAACCAAATATTACTATTAAAAATTGACTAGTAAAAAAATTACAACAAAAATAAATTGAAAATTAAATGATTAAAAATTGACTACAGGGATAGTGTCTAAGCTTATCTAATATCTCTGCCACTGATAGTAGCCCTCGTGGTGCGGGTCTTCTTCCAACACCTTCTGCAGTTGGCTCTTCAACTGCACGGCCAGGCTGTATGCCGGAGTGTAACTGTTCACCATAACGAATGCTCTCGTCTCAGCACCCTTCGACGACGGCAGACCCATTACCTCGTGAACGTTGTACAGTTCTAACTTCACAATTATTCGGTCGCCAGTGTTTGTGGCCGACCGGAGCGAGTAGCGGTATGTTGTGTCCGTCCAACACATACTGCGCTACACTCCTTAAGTCTTGGGTCGATAGTTGTCTGATAGGTTTGAACCGGCGTCTGAATCCTGGAGACTTAGGTATGGTGGCAAGTGGTTGGCAGCGGCAGGTGGCACCCACCCATGGTCGACGTGAAGGTGGCCTGACAGGGATGTGCCCGTGATGTAGTAGCCGATGAGGAGGATGCCAATGTCACGGTAGCGGATGTTTCTGAACCCGCGACCTTCGACGTTGTAAATAGCATCATCCAGCTGTAAATAACATCTGACAGCTTCTTGTACGGGAAACCCATGTACAAGTCTTGGTCGGGGCCTTGCATAGCAACTGCTGCAAGGACATTCCACAATTGATGTTCCGTAAAACACATTCTCTCCAATAGTGTAGGATCAAGTGAAGGCCCATGGATAACTTCTGATTGGCCTTCGTCTTGGGAATCTTCTGGATCTTGCTGTACGCCTGCCCGTATCTGTCCAGACGAATTGGCATCAGCATGAAAAGGACGCCAGTGACATCGACACCCTCCTCTTTCTTTTCTTGGATTCCTGGTGTTCAGGTTCCAAGTTTCTCTTGCTGGATGGTCGAGAGGGTTCCACTAGAGATGGGGGAGCATGATGAGGATCAGGAAGAGGAGGTATAGGAACCTGTTGTATCGGATATATCTCCTGGTCCTCGCTTCCGCTGTCCTCCTCCCCTCAATGCTGGGCTTCGACGCTTGGCTGTTCTGCGCCTGTCCTCTTCATCTCCTACAGTTGTTCCAGAAGCTCCACGTAGCATGCCTGAGACGGGTCTTTAATAGTATCCTCCTCTTCTGCAACAGTGGCTTCAATAAGTTCCTGGTTCGTTATTTCACCCTCACGTATCACCATAGACGATTCTCCACCGAGATCTGATGGGTTAACTGACTTCACCTTTTGTATGAAGCTTGACATATCCATCATCCGGACGGCAAACCAATTCTGAGGGATACGCTATAATTTTAAATCACGAGTAATGAAATGTCCGGCTGGGATTCTAGAGGTGGCGCAGGTTGATGACAAATGTACACAGGGCATATACACACTAATCAAGCACACAACTGACCGGTGTTGCCGTATATATACCGGCGTTGCTTTGGGTAATATATACAGTGGAACTTTCGTGCCGTATGTAAAATGACCAGACAGAATTCAAGGTGGTTTTGCACACGGCACTAATGCACACGACTCCACTGTTGCACCCAACACCGGGAGATAGTTGCGCAGTATGCGTCACTGCACACGTTGCCCTGTTGCCACATACCATGGTAGGGTACACTGTGACGTCTGGGTCACGTGGTCGGTGGAACCATCTACTGCTTACTTGTCGGGCCCTACCCGTAGCGCCGGTCTGAGGGTAGGGTATTGCAAACTTACGTAGCTACGAGGCTATTCATTTTATGAAATCATGAGAAAAAGGATTTTAAAAAATTATCCCAATGAAAAAAAAGTTCTATACTGTAATATATGTGCCTTATAATTTGTTATAACTTGGATACTCTATGGGCTGTGCTCCCTACCACAATTCCTAAGAATAAAGTTCTTCTATGTTCAACCATCAACATGAAAGCATCTCTCATTTCAGAGCCTTGTCTAATGTCAGTATACATATTTAGTAAAGATGGTTTTAAGTGTCAATAATTGTTAGTGTTGCTATAAAAGAAATAGTATACATTACAGATTGTGGCGACGAGGAAAAAGTTTTATAGTAAAAAGAGTACTAAATTTGATCTTCAAGTTTTTCAGGTATGTTTCAGGACTAGGCCTAGCTTCTATTCCAGTCAAGAAGATAAACATACTATTATAAATTGAAAGTGACAGACTATTTTCGATTCATTTATATTTTAGTAACTTAATCTTTCAAGTTGATATTTTTTCTGAAAGTTTTAAGCCTAAAAACTTGTAATATAGGCCTAAAGGAACTTTCAACTTTCATGTTTGAACAAACTTTCATGTCTGAACAGACTTTCATGTTAGAACAAACTTTCATGTTCATTGATTTGCATGTTAGGCAGAACATTGCAATGGTGTTTTAGTGATGTCACTTGTAGGTAATATATCTGAATTTGATGATTCTTGTGAAGAATGGGATTTATATGTACAAAGACTGGAACAATATTTTAGTGCTAACGACATTACTGATAATGGCAAGAAGGCGAGTGTCCTACTCTCTGTTGTGGGTAGGAAGGCTTTTAGAATTTTACATGATTTATGTCAACCAGACAAGCCTGGAGACAAGAAGTACACTGATTTGGTATCAATATTAAGTAATCACCTAAATCCTAAACCTTCTGAAATAGCGGAACGCTATAAGTTTCAGCATGTTAGACAGATAAGTGGCCAATCAATTTCAGACTATGTGGTCTCACTTCAAAGGGCCGCTAAACACTGTATTTTTTCTCAAAGAGATGTCTCCTTACGTGATCAATTTGTTGCGGGACTCCTTAGTGATGTGGTGAAGAAGAAGCTTTTCACAGAGGTTGATAGTGAAAAGTTAACTTTTTAAAAAGTTGTTGAAATCGCGTTAGGCGTGGAATCTGCTGAC
Organism: Macrosteles quadrilineatus; assembly: GCF_028750875.1. NCBI lineage: Eukaryota > Metazoa > Arthropoda > Insecta > Hemiptera > Cicadellidae > Macrosteles > Macrosteles quadrilineatus. Next base: position 17,922,229 of record NW_026542600.1, read on the forward strand.
TTAAATACTGCTACCTTACGTCAGCCTACAAGTAATATTAACTACACTAAAAAGAGTCGCTTTAATCAAAATGGGAGGAAATCTGGGTCATTTCAATCATCTGCTACGAATGGGTCGAAGTCTACCTATGATGGGTCTTCACAGGGACCACGGACCACACTTCAGTATTCTCAGAGCAAACATTTTGTAAATAGTAGTAATAAGTCGAATCTCTCTCACAGACATCAGTCTAAATATTGTAATTGTTGCGGTAGATCGAATCACATAACCTCAAAATGTAGGTTTAGTTCTTATTCTTGTTTTCATTGTAACACAAAGGGACATTTGTCCAATGTTTGTCCTAAAAAGAAAAACAGTAACACAGTAAAACATCATAACCTAGAAGTTGATGATAACTTAGTAGAAGACCCAGTGGAGTTAGTTAGGCCTAATGTTGATTTAAATGAGGAATCACAAACCTCTAAGTTTGAGTCCTCCGAAGGAATTTTTAACATTAATATGAGTTTCAATGAGGTAAAACCTAGTCTTTGTAAGCCATATACTATGACTATTGAGGGTAAAATGTTGTCTATGGAGTTAGATACGGGTAGTCCTATATCTGCAATTTCAGATAAAGTTTATGAAAAGGAATTCAAGCATGTTCCAATTGTCAGTACTGATCTTGTGCTAAGGTCATATGATAGTAGCCTTATTAAACCAATGGGTTTTTTGAATGTAAATGTTCAGTATGATAAAACTGTCAAAAATGATTTAAGTTTGTATGTAATCTCAAATGGAGGTCCAGCTTTGCTTGGCCGAGATTGGCTAAGTAGCCTAGGTATTGGTAACCTGAACTTAAACAATGTAAAAGTTTCTCCAGAAACTAACCCAAGAGTCGAAGACATTTTCCCTGAAGTAAATGAAGTTTTCTCTGAAAAACTAGGAACATTCAATAAAGGTAAGGTTAGCTTACAGTTAAAATCTGATTCTCACCCTGTATTTTTTAAGCCAAGACCTGTGCCTTTTTCTCTTGTAAAAAAAGTTGAAAATGAGATTGATAGGCTAGTAAATTGTGGTATTCTTGAACCAGTTGAAACTAATGAGTGGGGAACGCCTATTGTGGCAATTCCAAAATCTGATTCTAGTATAAGATTGTGTGGTGATTATTCTGTAACGCTTAACCCTTGTCTAGTTGTAGATCGCTATCCTTTGCCTAAGATTAGCGAATTGTTAAATAAGTTGTCTGGAGGTAAAATATTCAGTAAGATTGATTTGAAACACGCTTATCAACAAATTTTGCTTGACGATGAGTCAAAGAAACTAACAACCATTTCTACGAGTAAAGGTTTGTTCATGTACACAAGAATTCCTTTTGGAATTACTTCAGGGCCTAGCATTTTTCAAAGAATTGTAGACCAGTTGGTAATTGGTATTGAAGGAACGGTAGCGTTTCAAGACGATATTTTTATCTCTGGTAAGAACGATTCAGAACATTTAGAGAACCTCAAACAAGTTTTGACTAGACTAAATGATTGTGGTTTAACAGTACATAAGACCAAGTGTGAATTTTTTCAGACTTCAATCAAGTACTTAGGGTACATTATTGACAGTCAGGGGCTGCACACAGATCCTGATAAGGTAAATGCTATAGTGAGTGCTCCAGCACCATCAAATATTACAGAATTGAAAGCCTTTTTAGGCCTTGTTAACTTTTATGGTTGTTTTGTGCAGGACCTTGTATCAATATTGCATCCTCTGTATAAACTGTTGCTCAAAGATGTTGACTGGGTATGGTCTAAGAAATGCAATGATTCTTTTAACAAAGTCAAAGAACTCATGACTTCTGTTGATTTTTTGGCTCATTACGATCCTAATTTACCATTGAAATTATCATGTGATGCAAGCTCTTACGGCTTGGGGTGTGTTCTTTCAACAATCTTAGAGTTGGGCACAGAACGTCCAATCGCGTTCGCGTCTAGAGTTTTGTCAAAAGCCGAGAAAGGTTATAGTCAGACGGACAAGGAAGCTTTGTCGATTGTTTTTGGGGTCAAAAAGTTTATTCAATATCTTTTTGGGCGTCATTTTTCACTTGTAACTGATCATAAACCGCTTTTGAGTATTTTTGGGAAGAAAAAGGGCATTCCCCAAATTGCCGCTAATAGGTTGCAGCGGTGGGCATATTTTCTCAGTGCTTATGATTACTTTGTTATTTTTGTAAAGTCTTCAGATCATGGTAATGCTGATGGTTTGTCCAGATTGCCGCTCGATGTAAAAGGTAATGATAATCTTGATGATTATGACTTTTTACAATTTATTCAAGAAGGATGTGTACCGTTGAGTTCTAAAAATGTAGAATGTGAAACCAAGAAAGATGAAATTCTATCTTCTGTATTAAGGTATGTACTACATGGTTGGCCGTCAAATATTGATAGTAGTGTGAAATCTTTTTTTTTTACAAAAAAGATGAATTGAATGTAGAAGCAAACTGCCTCATGTGGGAGTACAGAGTTGTAATTCCTAGTAGTCTTGGGCCTAGCCTATTAGCTGAATTACATAAAAATCATTTAGGAATTGTAAAAATGAAAAGTATTGCCAGGTCATGTATGTGGTGGCCGGGAATAGATAAGGATATTGAGAATGTCTCAAATCTTTGTGATTACTGTAACAATTCAAGGCCTAATCCGCCTAAAACTGTTTTGCATAGTTGGAATATACCCGAGAAACCTTGGGTAAGAGTACATGCAGATTTTTTTGGTCCAATCAATAACAAAATGTATCTTTTAGTAATTGATGCTTATTCTAAGTTTTTGGAAGTCATTCAGATGAATAGTATAACAAGTTCAGCAACTATGGTTCAGTTGAGAAAAATCTTTGCTAGGTATGGTTTACCTCAATTGTTTGTAACGGACAATGGAAGACAATGGACTTCTGATGAGTTTTCTAAATTCATGTCAAACAATGGTGTTAAGCATTTATTTACTGCCCCATATCATCCAGCAACTAACGGTGCTGCAGAAAATGCTGTTAAGTCTCTCAAAAAGTGTTGTAAAATAGCTAAAGAATCAAATGTAGATATTGAAACTGCCATTGATAGATTTTTGTTTGATTATCGTAACAGCCAACATTGTACAACTTGTGAATCTCCATCTAAACTCATGTTTGGTCGCTCGTTGCGTACTAGGTTTGACCTGCTTAGACCTTGTAAAAATGAAAATTGGCATCGCAATGTAGAGAAACAAAAAGCAAGTTTTCATGGTAACAGGACTGTTTCTTTCAGTGAAGGTGAATTGGTGTTAGTCCGTGATTATCGTCCAGGTCGTAGGTGGAGCAAGGCTCGCATTGTTAATCCCGTGAGTCCTGTTTCCTTTGAAGTGATCATTTTAGATTGTGACACAGTTTGTAAACGACACGCTGACCAAATTTTGCCTTTGAATGTGTGTCAAGACAATGTTTATGTTGGTGGTGACAATAACGTAACGTCTGTAGAGTCAGTAACTAGTGACCTAAACGAAACTTTATCTGTAGCTTCTCCCTTAAAATCTCCGCCTGTCACTAGTACACCAATTGTGCGTTCCGGCAGAAATTCTTTGTCACCGGTTAACCAAGATCCAAGCAGGCCTAACATAGCAACTAGTCCTATAAGCTCTTGCAAACAACCAAGTCCGGTTCATGTTGAACCTGAAAGAAGGTATCCTTTGAGAGATAGAATTAAAAAGAAAATGTTGGATATGTAACCTTGTGTTTTCAGGGAAGGATGAGTTCATAATATATAGATCATGAGTTATTGAGTTTTTATTGTTATGAAAGATATGTTTTATTTTCAGCTAAAGTAAATTCAAGTGAATTGTTTATTGCCTTATTTCAATTTTATGTTTAGCCTATATTTAATACAAGATGTATTAAATTTTTGTACTTTAGATTAAAAGAGAAGATTTGTTGATTTTTGTTGTACCACTTGTAATAATTTCCTTTGCTCTACGTTTGTTAAAAATAATAAAATTTGATGGTTGTTAAATTCATGTTAGTTAAAAATTATTGTAACTTTTGGAGAATTACAGTAGCCTAAGAATTTTAACAGTGTTCTGTTCTATTGTTTTTGTTAGATGATGTAAACTTGATTCTTATTTTATATTAATATGTGTAGGTCAAATTCTTTTCATTTTGTTTTACTGCTTTATCTTTGAAGGGGAGGATGATGTAATATATGTGCCTTATAATTTGTTATAACTTGGATACTCTATGGGCTGTGCTCCCTACCACAATTCCTAAGAATAAAGTTCTTCTATGTTCAACCATCAACATGAAAGCATCTCTCATTTCAGAGCCTTGTCTAATGTCAGTATACATATTTAGTAAAGATGGTTTTAAGTGTCAATAATTGTTAGTGTTGCTATAAAAGAAATAGTATACATTACATATACAAAACAGGACATTTAAGAAAAACTAACATCAACTATAGGGCATGGAACATTACGACATATGATGTTACCTTACACAAAACAACGAGGGGATTACGTTAAATATATTAAGTTAAATACGTTAAATAAATTAAAAATATTACATTAATAATTTATATTGTGTTCTATTCAAACCAAGGTATACTACCACAGAGTACGACACATCGTAAGCTACACGGTAACTTAAACACCCTACACACAACAGTAAAGGGGTTAAATGCGTTGAATGTGTGAGAACCAACATTTGGTGACCCATTTAGACTAATTTTGGCTATAGAGTACGACAAATTAAGTTATTACAAATAATTTGATTATAACAACATCAGATCATAACTATTTTAAATTTATTATTATTCAAACAATTGTTTTTATCCTTTCATTTATTTATTTAATTATTTATTTATTATACATTCCAACAGCAGAGCCATTTGAAAAAAAGGCAACAAACAGTTTCCAACTTAACACAAACAATGTGATAATCGATAGCACAATAGAAAAATCTACAATAAATAACAATAAAGTTAATAACAATATAAATAAATGACAAAATAAATAACAACAATATAAATAAATAACAATATAAATAAATAACAATATAAATAAATAACAATATAAATAAATAACAATATAAATAAATAACAATATAAATAAATAACAATATAAATAAATAACAATATAAATAAATAACAATATAAATAAATAACAATATAAATAAATAACAATATAAATAAATAACAATATAAATAAATAACAATATAAATAAATAACAATATTAATAAATAACGATATAAATAAATAACAATACCCGTTACAATAAATATGTAAATGAATATAATGAAAGCCAAAAAGTTAAAAAATAGCGTAAGGCTGAATAACAACAAAAAAATTCGATGGTGAGACAAACATCGACAAAAGTTCGATTAAGGAATTGCATTCCGTTGCTCGCTAAGGACAGTGAGGAACTTTCTTCGAGCTAGTTTGAAGCCGTCGAAGTCCACTGCGCCTGACACCGTGTTTCCCAGGCGAAGAATCCTAGCGAGTGGACTGTTAGCGTCATAGGATGTTGACCTGAAGCGCCGCCCAAAAAATGCTCTGAGACGAGTTCTGCCTGGAACCCTGATGTCGATCTCCAGAAGAAGTTCGGAGTAACTGAGAATGCCATTCATGATCTTGTATAGGAGACACAGGTCAGCAACATCTCTCCGAAGGTCTAAAGGATGCAATCCCAGCATCTGTGCACAGTCTCTATAGGAGTAGCCATTTCTAACACAGGCCAGACGAAGAAATCTTTTCTGGATGGCGTCCAAGCGTTGCCTGTCGAATTCCGTGTAAGGCGACCAAACCACAGAAGCATTTTCAAGACCTTGTCTGACTAATGCGCAGTACAGAGACTTCAAAGCATGGGGACAATGGATACCTCGTGTGAATCGTATGATGAATCCCAGCATTTTGTTTCCTTTCCTGGTAACATGGTCCACATGATCTCCAAACCGTAGGTCGTGTGAGAACATAATTTCCAAGTCTTTGATGGTCGTGGTTCTTGGAATACTGTATACTCCCAAAAAAATACAAAAAGATGAGCGGACTAAGAGAGCGATGGTACGTTATAACAGAACATTTGCTGGGATATATCTTCATATTATTGTCCTCACACCATATCATAACCTTATCCAGGTTCATCTGTAACTGTGCAGCGTTATTGTCAGAAGACACCTCGCAAAAAAGCTTCAGATAATCGGCGAACATGAGGGCACTAACGTCCATCTGGTCAAGAAGATCATTGATGAATACATTGAAGGGGTACGGTCGCAAATGTGAACCCTATGGAACCCCAGAAGTCTGATAAAAAGGTCTTGACACAACGGAGCCAATCCTGACAGCCAAGTGACGATCAGCCAGGTAGTCTTGAATCCAACTGACTAATGGGTTAAGAAATCCATACCCATTAAGTTTAGAGATGAGAATGTTGTGATCCACCTTGTCGAACGCTTTAGCGAAATCAATATAAACAGTATCCAGTTGGGATCCTTTTCTAACTGCTGAGAGAGCCTTTTCTTGAATAAGCAGTAGGTTGGTTGTTGTAGACCTTCCGGTGACAAATCCATGCTGACTGTCATGAATGATTCCCCCAAACACAGGCTTCAGCATGTCCAAAACCAAGCTCTCGAAGACTTTAGAGATGGCAGACAATATGGTTATTGGACGGTAGTTCATAATGTCACAGGGATCACCGGACTTAAGCAGCGGAACAATAAGACCAAACTTCAGGCATTCAGGGAATTTTCCACTAGAGAGGGAAATGTTAAAGAGACGTTGAAGAGGGGTCGCCAGAATATCACAACAATGCCGCAATAGTGAAGGAGGAATTTCATCAGGGCCTGCATTCTTAGAGGGGTCTAGCTGATCTAACTTGCACTTGATTGCATCCGTGGTGATATGAAGTGTGCTGATAGAGTTGATAGACAGGAAATCAAAGACGGGTGCTAGGACTGAAGATTCAGAATAATCGGAGCCAAAGAAATTAGCAAAGAGGTCACATTTATCAGCCAGGTCTTCTGCAGAAACATTATCGAAGTGCATAGTATGTGGCATGGACGAGGAATTTCTGGCTGAGTTGACGAAACTCCAGAACACCCGTGGATTAGAGGGGATGCGATCTTCAAGCTGGGATAGGTAGTTTTCATGGCATATCCTAGTTAGTTCCTTACACTTTTGGTGAAGTTGGGAGAATTTGAAGTAGAGTGAAGGGCTAAAGCTCTCCTTGTACTTCCTATGAAAACTTTTTTTCTCGATAGTCAACTAACTTGATAACATCACGAGAAAACCAAATAGGGAAATGAAGATTACCGAACATTTTCATGGGGCTTGACTGTAGGCCTTCAAGAATCCCAGTCAGCTTAGCGAAGTCATCATCGAGATGGGAAGGAGAAGCACCAAGCAAGTCCAAATCGTGACAAGCAATCATATTGTAAGCAGTAACTAGATCGCACTTCCTCAAATTTCTTCCGACATCCTTAAAAGTTTAAAACTTCTGTTGCTTGACAGTAATTGAAGTAGCAAGAGGTGGATGATGGTGGTCAGGAGGCAGAAGTATGTCTTCAGCTAAAGTGATCGCATGAGCCCCTTCACTACAAAACATAAGATCGAGCAACGCACCTCTCTGATTTCTTACGGAGTTCATTTGGACAAGTGAATGAATTTCACCCATATCGTGCAAAGCAAGAGCCGATGAATCGGAGGAAGTTGGTTCTGACCCAAAAACAGGAATATTGAAGTCTCCAGCAAGGGTGATATATGGAGTAGATTCAGTGTTTGAAGACAGAACATCAGTAACACAATCAGCATAGCGGTTATATGTTTCAGAAGGACTGCCTTGAGGTATATAAGCACAGCCTAGGATCATGGATGTCATGCGATTAAGCTTGAAAGTAACAAAAATGCTTTCTGAGTCAGGGGACGAATGCAGTAAACTAGAGTTGTAATTTTTTCGAACCGCTATAAGAACACCTCCACCCGAAGATTTATGACTAGATGATGCATCTCTGTCTCGCCTGTAGAGGTTGTAATCAGCATTACCTATGCATTCGGAGTTGGATATATCTGCATTTAAATTAGTTTCGCATAAAAGAACAATATCATAAACACAAAGAGCCAAAGCATTCTGGAAATCATGAAGTTTAGACCTGAGGCCATTGACATTTTGAAAATACACATGCAGTTTAGTATTTGGCTCGCTTTCATGGTAAATAATGGATGATTATATGTAAATATTCGCAATCACTAGTAATGAGAGTTTTTCAAAATCTATTATTAAATTTTTGGAAAAAAACTAGGTGTTTTAAAACAAAAATATATGCTTATATAGTTTCCTACTCCCTCGCTACGTTGTTAACAAATGGGGAATAAAAACTCATAAAAAACACAAATAAGTGAAATAGTACGTGCCTAGGCCTATACCTTTTCATCGTTCTAGTTAAATTGTATAGCACATTATGATGAATGCCAAATTACGATGTGTGGCTAGATACATTATTTCTATACAAAACGTACAAGCGATTTTCAAAGAATGTTTGTAAAGAACTATTTCCAAAGGCAAAGAAAATCACTATGGTTCTGAGCCTTTGTCTTTGCTGGTTTTAATTGTTTATAAACCACTTACGTACAGGTCGTGTGGAGTACATAATACCTTGGAAATTATAGTTACCCTTAACCTTGAAAAAATGTTACCCTCCTAATTTGAAAAGAAACTTACTTGACTGACCTACACACATTCTTGCCTCGTAGGTTCAAAGTTATTTGATGATTCTATGGCACTGTATTGATCTACTGACGTTCATCAACCCGTATACTAGGTGTAACAAAAATGTAATCATTTATAACCAAAGTAATAACAGTTACAAGAACCTAAGATGAATTCATTAATAGGTTAGGGCTTTTATTTAACCATTATGGGCGATTGTGATTTTAAAACAATTTTAAAAGTAGTTCAATCAAAATGTTAACTAAGTTGTGCAATTAAGCAGCGAGCAGATTCATCTGTCTGGTTTATTTAATGAATACAGTAAAGTCTGCATCATAAAAATGCTTTTTTATTGCTAAGAGAATTTTTAAAGAGCTTTGAATATTTTAAGTCAGTAGAATTTTTGGAGCTCATTTAAAGAAGCCGTATTAATTAGTTAAATCATTAATTAAAAATGCATTATATTTACGCATCAAAATTAAACAGTGATAACATTTTTATAATTATTTTTAACTAACTTAAATTCTAAAGATATTTTCAAAGTAAACAAATCTATTAGTATTGAAATTAAGGATGAAATGAAATGAAATGAAATGAAAATCCTTCTTTATTGAGGCGAACTTAGGACCTCATGGTCCTTTCTTACAGTTAACCTCTAAATAATAATAGTAATAACAATAATACATGATATGAACAAAAGTAAAATACACATTTCGTAACATAATTAATAATAAACAACATAACATACATTTATTTTCCTAGCATACAGTCACACACACATACACTCTTTGCAGCAGCTAAGCCTAACGCACGCCATCCCGCCACGCCACTACCATCCGGTTGAGATAATATTCTTTCAGTGTCGCCGTCAGTCGGGATCGGTTTTCTATGGATTTAATGGCATCGGGTATAGAGTTCCATAGGCGGCATGCTGTGACTACAAATGATTTATTATAAATAGTTGTTCTGTGACGAGGAATGCGCAACGTAGACGAGCCAGAGCGAGTATCCCTTGCACCTCTTTCATTCAAAAATTCAAAATTCTTTGCAATGTAATTTGGAATTCCAAGATTGATAGCCGAATGAGTGATTGAAAGTATTCGGAGTTTTCTGAGGTCATCTAATTTCAAAATTGATTCATTTATGTAATAAGGTGTGACGTGGTCGTCCTGCCTAAGGTCAAACAGGAATCTAATACAATAATTTTGTGCACGTTGTAGTTTTGTTGCCAAAGCCACAGTCATATCATTAACCACAGTGTTGCAGTAATTGAAGTGTGGAAACACAAGTGATTTGACCAGTAAGAGTTTAATGTGAAAAGGAAGGAGTCGTTGCATCTTCTTCATTGTGTGAATGGCGGCAAATACTCTTTTACAAGTATCTACCACCGCGTCAGTCCAGTCTAATGTGCGGTTCATCAGCAATCCAAGACTTTTGATTTTGTTTTGATATTGCAAAGTAATTCCATTTACAGTGAGTTTTGGTAAATTGTCTTCTTCAAGTTTGTTTAGTAAACGTGAGTGACCTATAATGATTGGTTTTGTTTTGTCAGGATTGAGTCTAAGTCCATTCTGTGCTGCCCATTGAACAATGTTGTCAATGTCGTGATTCATTATGTCTATAGCTTCATTTATATCGCTGACTTTAAAATGAGAATAAATTTGCAGGTCATCAGCATAAAAATGAAACTTTACGTGGTGTAGTACTGTACTAATGTCATTAATGTAAACAGTGAAAAGTAGTGGGCCAAGAATTGAACCCTGAGGAACTCCACAGGGAACATTTCTCCAGTCGGACGTCAAGTTGTCATGACATACACACTGCTTTCGGCTCTGAAGATATGATCTCATCCATTTTAGTGAATTATCAGAAAAACCTAAAAGTTGGAGTTTGGCTAGAAGAATGCTATGATTTACAGTATCGAAAGCTTTGCTGAAGTCAAATAAGGTTAAAATAGTGCATTGGCTGTGATCCATAGCAAATCGTATTTCATCAGTTATATGGAGCATCGCTGTTTCAGTGCTGTAATATTTACGAAATCCAGATTGGAAACTGTTGAGGATATTGTTTACTGACAAGAATTCGGAAACTTGAGAATGGACAATTCTTTCAAGAGCTTTAGAAAGAGCTGGAAGAATACTAATTGGTCGGTAGTCTTGCGGAAGTGATGGGGATGAGATCTTATTCAATGGGCGGACAAGCGCAGTCTTCCATTTTTCTGGGAAAATACCTGATCTGAGTGAGGTGTTGAATATGAAGGTTAATGTTGGGAGGAGAGCAAACAAGATACGTTTAATCAACGAAATCGAGATTCTGTCAGAACCAGTGGCATCAGACGTTATCCGCCTTATAGCCTTCAAAACATCAATCTGCAATATTGGCTTGAAGTTAAATTGAGGAATAGTATTGGGCAAGTGACGTGATTTTAACTGAGTTAAATGGTTCTGTACTACTGTGACGTTTGCATTTGACGAAACTGATAAGAAAAAATCGTTTAAATCATTCAATGGTATTGTTATTGGAACAGGTTTAACTTCTTTTCCAAGTCCAAAACGTTTCAGATTACGCCAGCGAACAGCAGAAGATTGTTTTCCTTCGGAAAACAATCTATGAAAGTACTGAAGTCGAGAGTTGCGCAAATGTTGTTTAACTTGATTTCTAAGCTGGCGATACTGGGCCATAAGCCCCTGGTCTCTAGTTCTTTTAGCTCTGCGATGGACTGAATCCCGCCGAGCCATTAACCTAATAATCTCCTCAGTGATCCACGGAACGGGGCGACTTTTACTAACCCTACGGTTCACAATTGGAGCGTGTTTGTCGTATAATTTTATTATGGTTTCATTAAGTGAATCAACCATATCATCAACTGACTCCAGGGTATGTATGGAGTGCCAAGGTATTGATATAACTTCTGACAAAAACTCTGCTTCATTAAAATTTTTAAAATTTCTGTAAGAGATGAATTTTTGTTTGGGCTTAGGAGCTCTCATGGCAAGGGCGCAATAAATTAGGTCATGTCGTGAAATGGCAGGAACTGGAAGCTGGCCATGGTGGACTGAAAATTCGGGATCACTTAAAATAATAAGGTCTAGTATTGTATCAGCTTCAGCAGTGTGATGCGTCGGGTCCAGTGGGAGTATCGTCATGTTGCAAGAGTCAAACATGTTTGTCAATTGTCTGCAGTAGTAACTTCCAGGTTTGAGTAAGTCACAGTTAAAGTCACCCATGATCAAGACACGACTGTAGCCTGGCATGAGGCGCAAGAGAGAATTTTCAAAGTCGGCCAGATGACCCACTCCCGGAGGGCGGTAACATGCCCCCAGGAGAAGAGCATCTGAACCACACAAACCAATTTCTAAAAAAATAAATTCGGGTTTCGCCAAGTACTCACCCGGGGACTCGCACAACTGCCTGGCTTGCAAACCATCTTTTACATAGACAGCGACGCCACCACCTATTTTTCCCAGGCGATCATTTCTGAAAATTGAATAGCCAGGCAGTGCAATCAATCCAGATGAAATACTTGGCTTCAACCAAGTTTCAGAAACTGCAATAATTTCGAAATTTTGAGGCCGAAAAATTACTCTGACTTCGTCTATGTGTTTTGAGAGTGATTGGGCGTTGATGTGAGCGGCTTTAAATTGTTTGGAGAAGGGAGTGAGGTTGTCGATAAGGATCTGAGCGTTATCAGTAGGGAGAGGAGTGGGCGGGGGAGGGGTGACTGAGGCGACGCTGTGCAGGTCCGCTATCCTGGACCTACAGCTCGGACCCGCGGCGAGGCAACGACGACGCGCACTGACGTAGCTGCAACAAACACATTCACACGCACACACATTCCACGGACATGCAAGCTTGCAAAAAATAAGTATAAATATTTACATGTAACATTAATCCTTTCTGGCATTACAGTTGAAATTAAACCGCAATGAACACATTTATATTCGGCTCCTGACTATTGACATTAGATAAAAGAAAACAATATTTACTACCCTTAAGGATTTGTTTAAACTCCTGCTAGTAAAATAATAAATTAAAACGATAAATTAAAATTAAATACTCATGATAGTAAAATAATAAATTAAAATTAATTTCTTTGATAAAATAATAAATAACAATAACTTTACAGTAACAATAAGCTATAGTACTTTTAGTAAACCTACTATAAAATAACAATAAATTACGTTTCCACTAGAATTCATTTTAAATATAATAGAATTGTATTTAATAACAAAATAGCAATAATAAATACTCATAAAACGTCTATAAAAATAAATATACTGTATAATATCAATGCATTTCAGATCGGACGCAAAATAAATAAATGTAAAAGTAATTGTATAATATAATAAACTAAACAGTATGAGATCATGAAAATTTAATGGTTTAGGACTCAATTTTGTATTAAAATAAGACCTGATCTAAACTCTATCAAAATAAGGAAATAAAATAAAATATTAGAAATATATATATACAGATATTTTACTTGAGCTCAGTTGACTCTGTTGCTTCACACGCAGGTGACACATCCGCCAGCCGGGTAGCGACGCCCTTCTTGCCAGCCTGGTCCACCCACAGCACCCTGCCGTCTGTGGTCCATGTGTTCCTCACACCATGAATTGACACCGCCTTCTTGAGCACCTCTAGTCGACGAGCTGTCAGGTCCTCTTTAATGGTGACTCCGGTTCCCTTAAGTTTTTTCTTGGCGTCAAATACTCGCCGACGTTCCCGGTAGCTCGTGAAGCGGACAATGATGGGACGTTGTCTTCTTCTTCCGTCGGGTGATATTCCAGGCACTTTCCCGACTCTGTGCGATCTGCACACGGCGGCCTCGGTCAGCTCCACGCCCAGCTTATCTCTGCAGATGTTGATGACCAGCTGGTCGGTGTCTTCTTCCGCAGTCTCCTCGACGCCGAATATTCTTATATTGTTACGTCTCTGGTACTGCTCCAGCTCGTCTGTCCTCTCCTCCAGCCTCGCCTCCACACCCTGCAGTCTGTCCGACAGTTTGGCCACCTCGCTACGCAGACTAACTAGCTCTTCATTGGCAGCTGTCATGGCGGCTCGCACTGCCGACTCTACCACTTCCTTCATCTTGTCGGCCAGCTTGGTGACTAGGGTGTCGAGCACACTGCTCCCTGCGAGGTAGTCGGTGACGCAGGATTGAATGTAAGCAGTGTCGATGACGTCATTCTTGGGCATCGTGGACGTTAGAGTCTCGGTCGGCGTGGACGGTGCAGATAACGACCGCTCGAGCTTCTTATCAGCGCGGGAGTTGGACAACGGCACTGGCTTGACCTTTGCACCGGAACGTAGATGAGGCGGCGACCGGATCATTAAACAGAAATTACGGTATAATTAATAAGTCTTACACTGTTCTTGAGATTGAAGCATATATTCGCACTGAGAAACTGTTCAGCTTTCCACGGGTACAAATTATTTAACAAACATCCGAGAAATAACCTCAAAAAATAGCAAAAAACACGGAGCCGAAAAGAACACGTGTTCACTCCACAAGCTTCATCCCCTCTCCAAGGATCAACTATTTATGAATGACTGCGACAGAAGTTCAAAGTAGTTTTTTTTTTTAAGATTGGCGTAGGTTTTCAATGTGATGGAGATGTCTGTCGTGTCTTCACTGTTGTGTTTATACACTGAAGGTGGGGGATATAGTTGATTTTATCCAAGGTTGGTTTTGTGTAATATTATTCTATAACTCACATCGAATATAGAATTTTTTATTTATTTTAATTGTAAGATAACACAATTAAAAGTCACGAACTACTAAAGTTAATGTATGTTTTTATATTACAAAAACGGGTATTAAGAACCATATGTAAAATGAGAGGGCGAGAGTCCTGCAGAGAGATTTTCAAGGAACTTGGCAGTTTAACTCTACCAACAGTTTAAATTCTAGATTTAAATTAGATTTAATTGAATTAGATTTAATTTAAATTTATTTTCCATTACTGCAAAAGCTAAGCCAAAATATTTTACCAACGACAATAGTATCTATAAATACAACACTTGCTACAGTACTTTTGGAATCTAATAAAAATTTAAATCTGAATCGTCGAGGTTAGAGTCAATAAGTTAAATTAGAATGGCACAAAAGCATGTTTCAGTATTTTATATTTTAAATAATATGCCATTTAATACTATGTCTGATTCACTTATCAAAATCAACATACATTTTAAATTATTTGATGTGTAAGAATATCACGTAGCTACCTACTAGTGTACGACCACTAGAAATAGATTGAGTACCATTCTGTACAAGTAGAACGAGTAAAATGCTGTAAAATAATATTATTTTGCGATGATAATGAAGTAATTTTTATAACGTTTAAAATTCTACAGAAAACCAATATGGTTTTAAACATTAACGGAATTATACACCAAAATGTAATACGGCATATTCTCTAGACAGTCTATATAGACCCGGTATTTAGAAAGAAGATCAACCAGTGCGAAAATTAATTTATATTTCATATAGGGCCTATTATTAATATTTTTTAAATTTTGTACATCCTTTGATATGATTCTTGATCTTTAATGATAAATAAATTAACAATACATTTTATGATCAAACATGTTATCGTCGTGAGTCAACTGTCAATAGTTAGTAAGGTTACAGAGTGAGATCATGAACCTTGCAACTCATTAATATAACGAACAGTATACGCTGTTAAAGGTATGGTGATCTATGACGACGTGTAGTGTATCCAGACGGCTGTGGATCAGCTGATGTCATTGTTGTCGTTTTGTTTAGTCTGTGGTGTAGAGGATTAGTCAAGTAGTTCGTGTTGTGACTTGAGTTCGGTTGGTCAACGTCTTGCTTGTTTACTGTTATTTATTAGTAGTCCGTGTTTACTTCCAGCATTATAACTCTTATTGATTTGTATATCAAATGTCGTAATGGTAAATATGTTTACATGTGTGGTGATTTGTTTAGTGTTTGGTGATTAGTGTTGGTGAAATTGTTTACTCTTCTGACCTGCAATACATTAACTGAATAATATCAAAGGTACGATAATATTTTCTAAATATTTGTGTTCTATTCAGTTAGTATATATTTATCCATTTAAATACTAATAGTGCGGATCATTTCTTTTAAATTCATACCACTCTTATAAAATGTACGTCAACATCTAATTGTTAGGTTATGCCTTTTTTATAGCCATGCTTAAAAAACGTTAAAGAATTCGTTAATTGGCCCTAAAAGGAATTCGTTTGTAGTTATTACATTTCAACCTTAGTAAATGACATATAAATGTGATAAATTACGGATAATATTCTATCAAAATAACAAGATGATATTTACAACTTGCATAACTTTTTCGACATGCGCTTTACTGAAATACAAATGATATTAAGTAAAACCCTTAGCCTAAATAGTATAGCAAACTTCTCTAACTTAACAAGAGAAGCCTGTACAAATTGCAGGCTCTAATTGTTAACTGTCGTTTATTACCTACAATTATTAATTAACCAATTTTACATAAGATACGTGTTTGAATCAGTATAGGGACTACCTTAATACCTTAATACCATCTCTTCGTTTTTGACCAGGTTTACTGGATTAACTCAGTTTTCTTAATTTTAAATCAAATAGCGGGTACAGTTTCTTAACTGGGCTATGCTAATATCAATTGAAACTATCGAATTGAAAATATTGATTAATAATCGATATCTTTAAATATATCTATTATAAAATTAAACTATCATAACCTTACCTAACCAACCAAACTTGCTGATGGTGAAAAAATCGCATAAAGGCTTACTAATCGAATTGATAGTTTCAATCGATATTAGCATAGCCCAGTTAAGAAACTGTACCCCAAATAGCAAAATCAAATGTTCTTTTCATATTTCAAAATAATATTATGTAGGCTACAAATAGGTCAACTCACAAACCTGGTGGGTGGAGTAGAGGTTTGACTAGTTCAGTCTCTTACAATAATATGTAAGAATACAATTTTTTAACGAACTAAAACTGTAATCTTAATAATTCTTATATTTAAAATCATCATAAGCCTAATAAAGTAAGTTTGACGCTTAATTGCAGCAATTTAACATATTGTTTGACTTCTCAAAAATCTTGTAGAATAGAGTTTGATTCAAATAACTAGTTTTAATCATGGTTTTAATAAAACTAATGGTTTTAATATCTTTAGTCGTCCAGTTTTAAATGTATTCATTTCGTTAGGCGTCGTTGAGATACAGTTAAATATAGTCCACATGGCACAAAAATATGGATACAAAATAATAAAAATTTACCGATGGTATTTACAAGATAAAAGAAACATGTGATATCCATGGCTGAAATAATTAACGTCCAAACCACAACAGCTGGAACTTTCATGTGACCTGACCTTTGTCCTCGGTATTGTCTTGATCCTCGGCCACTAGATTGCGTCAGTGTCGCTTGAGTTTCAATTATTTTGTTGGAAATTAAATTGGAGGTGTGGTAAATTTGGTTATTTAATAGGTTGGTGGTGTCTTCTTTTAATTATTTTACCTACGACAGTTTTTTAAAGTAGCCGTTTCAGTACAGTTCTTAGAATTGAAAAGTATCCCATAACAGCATTGTTTACTTTCATACCAGCATAGTTTTACTCATAACAACACTGGTAACGAACCAATGAGGTTCAAGGATTGAGAGAGGAAAAGTATAACTGTAATGATTCAAAATTCAACTAATCAGCTGTTCAGGCCAATTTAATTGTTGATTGGTGCAATTAGTGTTTGATGCAATGTTTTGTTACATCACTGTCAGTGACAATGAGAGGTTATAAACGAAAACATAACCTCTCTTATAAGTTATGAGTAGTGATTTTTAGTAATTAAAACACTATCGTAGGTAAAATAGTGTACGCAACTCGCGTAAATAGTGTTAACGACACTCGTAGAAGTCTTTAAGGCACTCACCAAGGCTCGTACCTTAAATTTTCTACTTGTGTCGTTAACACTATCTTTACGCAATCTTTGCTTAAACAACTATAAATATATAACCCTTCTAGGGATAGAATAGTCTAGCCTATTATATATTCCACTATTATAGATAGTAAGATAAAATCCATTCATTACCATTCATCTGTACACCTTTAACACATATAGTCAATCAATCTCTATCAACAGGTGTATTCCCTGAACAATTCAAAACTGCCAGGGTGATCCCACTCTTCAAAAAAGGCGATCCAGAAGATGTCAAATGCTATAGGCCTGTATCACTCCTTCCAGTTTTTTCTAAAATTCTTGAGAAAGTTGTCTTTGATCAACTGTCAAATTATCTTGAATCAAACATGTTATTGGATAACCAACAACATGGTTTCAGGCAAAACAAATCAACAATAACAGCTGGTATTGAATTTGTTGAATCCATCATCGAATCTATTGATAGGGGTGAAAAAGTTGTAGGCATTTTCTTGGACTTGTCCCGGGCGTTTGACAGTGTTGAACACTGCAAATTAATTGAAGTCCTTAGCTATCTTGGTGTGAAATCTACCGAACTGGCATGGTTTCGCTCATACCTCTTACAGAGAAAACAATTTGTAGAAATAGAATATTTTAAAGATCATTCAAGATATTTGTATAAGGAAAAATTTGCCTCTCGTCCATTACCAGTGCGGTACGGTGTCCCCCAGGGATCTATTTTGGGCCCTTTACTGTTTCTATGTTACCTGAAGGGTTTACCTGAATTGACATGGGACAGAAACGGTAAAGTGTGTCTTCATGCGGACGACACTAATGTAATTGTTTCTGCTAACATAGTAGAAAATGTTGAAATGTCATCTTTAATTGGCTTATCTTTAATAAAAGACTTATTAAATAGTAAAAATCTTCTTTTAAATTCTACTAAATCAAATTTTGTGTCATTTTCAACTAAGAGAGCGAGAAATGGGACAAGTCCAACAATTTTCATTGAAAATGAAATCTTGAACCATGTAAATGAAACTAAATTCTTGGGTCTAATTATAGACGAACATTTATCATGGGACAACCATATTGAACATCTTATAAATAAAACATCTAGTGGCATACACGCTTTAAGGAAAATGGTCCACTGGTGTAATCTAAAAACCATGAAATCTATTTACTTCGCCCTAATTCATTCTCATATTGCCTACGGTATTAGTATATATGGATCGACAACAATAAAGAACATGGACAAAATTATCGTTCAACAAAAGCGTGCATTAAGAATAATATTCATCTGAAACGAAAAGTTTCAGTGAAACATATTTTCAAAGATTTAAAAAATATTTACAGTTATCGGCTTATACATTTATGAAACAATAAAATTTACACTACTCAACAATAAAATTTCAATTGGCAACACAACCCATTCGTATAACACAAGAGCTCATCGTTTAGTTGAACAACACAAATTTGAATTTTTAAAAAGAAAACCACTTACATGGGCAATTTATGTTTTCATAACCTCCCTCGAAATATTAAATCAGAGAAAAACCATAAAAGGTTGTTAAAATTACTTAAAGAATATCTAATTAAATCTGCTTTTTACTCTCTCCAAGACTTTATCTCATAGGAACTTTATTTTTCTTGAGAATATATGATTTTTTAACTCTCTCTCTCTCTCTCTCTCTCTCTCTCTGTCTCTATCCTCTTGTAGTTTTTGTAACTAATGTTTATTTTGTACCTTAAACGTAATTTTTATTTTGTATCTTAAACATATTTTTTATTTAAAGGTTTCTTCTATGTATATATTGTAAATACTGTATGATGTGGGAAACTCAGTTACATGTGACGTAGTATGAAACTATTTTATATTATTTTACCTTATGTTGTATGACCTTATGTTATATTTACCTTATGTGTGACTCTATTCTTTGTAAATGTTACAAGAAACAGAATAAAGATGATATTGAATTGAATTGAATTGAATAAACTTCCAGCTAAGTCTTGGACACGATGCTTAACATTCATTACAGTAAAGATAAAGTTGTTGAAGTCGTGAGAGCGGAACATTGCCAAGTAGTAGTTGTTTATTTATCACCAAGTAATGCGATGTTGTAATGTTAACCCAAATTATTTAGGTTAACATTCAAAATCGTGTACTCATGTTTTTTGTCCTTGTAATTTTAATTTTTCTTCTTTAATTCATCTTCTGTAACGTTCTTCTTTTATGGTGGCATTTGACTATATTTTGTAATACGCGAATATAAACTGTTGAGCAAATTAGCAAACACTAGGTCTATTATAAAAAATATATGTTAAATGATTTCTATAGTTTTTATATTTTACTTATGCTAAATAGCTTTCCTTTTGTTGAGCATAATAAGTTATTAGTGAAATTGCATTTAATTATTTTTCTTCTTTACAAAATTTTCTAAATGATAATTTAGATGTCATAAGTCATTAATTTGGTCAGATTAATTCATGCATTGGCTAAGTCAATATACATTAAAAAATAAAGATTGTCTTATAAATTATAAAATAGCTATTAAACTAAACAATATTTACATTATTAATCAATTCATGAACGAAGCATGGCATATGCCCATAACTACCAGCAATAAAATTACGGACACCAGTAATTTTCGAAGTTATTTTTTAAAAGTAACTCCAACTACTAAATTTAAAAACAACTTTTCACTTGACTCAATTTTTAGATGGGTTTGCAATGCATTGTAAAGCAGTGTACCGTTATAGTAAAGATGTTTTTGTTTTAAAAAGTGGTTGAATGCTTTGGCATCAGTAGATTCTTATTTAGACTGTTTCGCAAAGAATATGGGCATGATCTGGAACTTGAAAATATGGAAATGTTATTTTTCAGAAAAGAGTTTGTTTCAAGGTATATTTGAGGATATTTTAAGGTAAATATTTGAAGACTGAAAAATGTTTGCATGAAGTTCGTGACCAGGTTTTAAATAGCTGGTTTTCGAATTACTCTCTGTTGAAGTCAATCTGCTTCTTATATTGTCTATTTATTTATATATTTAAGCCTAAGGAATAATGGAGGTACAGGATGAACAATCCATTAATGGAAAAACTGTTACTGTGCTGTATATATAACAATCTTACAAACATTTTAGTATAAGAAGAAGGAAAAGCCTATCGAAGAAAACAATAATTAGGTTCAAATTTACATTTCTTATAACCTATAATGTAAAATAACATCGCATCCAATGACTATCTAAATTAATTTAAGATCAATGAAACTTCCTACTATTCGCTAATGGAATGTGTAAATAAACATGAAACATTTATCTCATGAATGTTTGTTCATTGTTGATAGTATTCTAGGATACACAAAGGTTACCCTTATTGGTCAGTTATGTCAATTCCTGTATTGTATGGAGAAACATAACATTGATATAAAGGTAGTTTTTTTTATATGTAGTGATAACAGAGACGGGTATACAATATATCTTTAATCGCTGATTGCTTCTTGAATAGTATTTGTCTTGGTACTTAAAAAAAGCTAGGCCTAATAAAATACATCTCCTGGCACGTTTCAAAACAGCGTATCTACATTTACATTGGTTTGAAGGGGCAAAATCAATCGATGTTTATCTTTGTGTTCATATGCTTATAAATGTTTAGAATATACGTGATGATAAACCGAAGAGTGATGAAGACGTATTTTATCATAGGCTACTTCTATGTTTCAAGGAATGTACCGTACGTATTAGCTTTTAAAACAACATTTGGTTTAATTTACAACGTCCTTCATTTGTTTGTAAGTTTACGGTTGTAGAAAATTTTTAATTTAAAAAAATTGCTTCTTATTATTTTATTATTATTTAGCATTTGACCAATAACAGTGCAATGGCCTCCTATTGAACTTTCAAATTATGTACTAAATGCCTTGTTGTAATTATACAGGAATTTATAATGCAGCATTTTTATTTAACTGCAATAGTCGTAACTTCATTTGATTTATTGAAATTGATAGTAAAATAAGTGTTTTGAAAAATGTACATATTTACAGGTTTTGCCAGACAAATGAGATTGCCATATTTGGATATGTGCATTCAAGAAGCAAACCATAGCACACGGAGAAAGTCTTAAAAACAGATTTTTCATCTTAATTCTTTAACTTCATTACAACCCTAGATAGCTGTATTTATATTTTTTATCGCCTATAAGTGCCTAAATAGCATGTTTTATTAGCAGTGAAAGTATACTACAAGTTAACAGTACTTAAGCACTAGTACAAATTGAATAAACGGAAAAAATTAAAATATAGTTTACAGGATTACTATACTTTACCATTTTTTTTTTACCAGGTTGTTAGTTTTTGAAAGGAATCTAGTGAAATAACAAACTGGTTAATTTAAACTATCTGACCGAAATAATTTAAATTAATTAGTTTTCTCATAGAATTTCAAATTAACGTATTTAATATTGAAGTTGTCAAGCAGGGGTTTAATTCAGGCTTAGCTTGTCAATGCAAATGATACATTAATATTCTACTTAGCTGTGAGTTTGTAAGGACAGTGATTCTTTCAATAACAAGTCTAACAGCACTTAATCACAATCACAGATCATGAGCTTAATATCAGTTAAAAAAAATAAGTTTGGGACTTGATGAGATCAAGTTAAATTCAGATAAGTTATTGTTTAGTTAATTTTTCGGATTCAGAGATTTATTTCTAAAAGGGGAACATTTTAAACAAGTATCTAATGTTGGTAGGTTCCACAATACGGTGCTAAAACGTTTTTTTTTATTTACAAATATTTGCATAGTAAATCTACTAATAGTTTTTTTCACAAAATTTTTTACTGGTCAATCAACCACTTACTATACAATAATATTGCATCTCTTTAAAGTAAAACATATGAATGCCTTAATATTACAGTTTGGGAACCCATTATATAAATTTATTCTCTATTACGTTTGTCATAAAATCAGTGGAAACATCTCAAGTGTAAAACTTTACCTATTTGGAAGAAATTAATTTTTAAATAAAAATTCCGTACTTAACTAACAATATAATATAATTAGCAAACAATTGTCTTTCACTTTCTTAACAATACAAACAAGACAAAATACATTAAAATAACACAAGTATCCTTGCTTCGACGAGTTTTTCCTTAGTGCTGATATATAGTGTATAAAATGTCAAATGACCAATATGAAAAATCTAATTTAATTAGTATTCTCGTAATATGAAGGCACAGTTGCAACACATTAATATGCAGCTTGTTGGTTGTCAAGTAACCCTAGCAGCGTACAAGGGGCGAGGAGAGGAGAAGCCAAATTGTTTGTTCAACTCTAACATTATCACGGCATTTAAATGAAACTATAATAAACCTATTGTATTGAAATACGTTACCTACAAAACCTAGGAATAGAGAAGGACTTGGGAATTGGAGCCTTGAGTGTTGTTTTTAGTAGCCTATTATGAAGATTTTCATCAAACTTATGATTTATAAAATAAGTTTTGTCTATGTTTGGTTCTTAAGATCAATACAATTTGTGTTGGATTATAAATTCACAAGATACTCGCAATAATTTGATAGGGCTCGCAATAAAAAACATACTAAAATAGTTTTGTGGATACAAAATCCAAAATTAAACAATACCCAGATTATCTCCGTTTATTTAAAGAAAGGCTATTTATATTATAATATTTTGTAGCAAGTATCAAAACATTGCAAATGAGATACAGTTATGTTAAAGTTCAACAGTTATTTTGTTATTTTTCACATATTAGATGCAAATTTATTCAATTTTAGGAACCTTATAATGGTAAAATATTGCTATCGCAAGGAAGATGGTCTTAGTATTAATTAAGTTTCATGTGTGAACGTTTTTATAGTTTAAGAGTAATAAAGCTATTTCATATATTGTTCTAAACTGGGTTGATTCACAGGCCTTACATATGACATACTATATATACAATATACATTTCATAATCTAGTCAACAATTACAACAACTAAATATTAAATGTGATTTTAATGAAAATACAAAATATTTATGGAATCCATTTTTGGTAAGCATATAATGGTATTTATTTGTCAATGTATAAACCAACGGCATAGCCATTAAAAAAAATTATCAACAAAACAGTTATATTGACTAATAACAAATTAATAAAAACGTAATAATCAACAGATAAAAAATCAACATATGGTAAATATCATGAAACATAACAAAAACAAATTATTGGGACTGAACAACATCAACAAAAAATGTTATTAACCGATTGACAAGTAGCTGCTCGCCTAGGGCAAAAAGGAAATTTATTTATCCAGTTTTTAGCTGTCAAAGAAGAAGTGCACAGAGGTATGATGAACAAATCTACTTTAATACATTGGTAATAATTTAAACGGCTTATATACTTTCCTTAGCTAAAATTCACTTTATAGAAATACAGACAAACTATAAATTCAGTAATTGCAGAATGCATATGCTGAGTAAATAATCTGTACTCGTACAGTTATCATGTAATACTTAAACACGAGTTGAGTTTAGTTTTTAAAATAATATTTTTACAATCATTTATATTATACAATTTGTTGTTTTGCCTCGAATCAGTTTTCTTTCAAGCAATACACTAAAAAAGCTCTAATAGTAGTTGTGGTTAGGGCATTGGAACATAATAAAAAATAAATAATAATAAATTGTAGTTATGGCCACTATAGAAAGTTTTGGATTTTAAATTTGTTTAATGGCAATTTGGCTCATGTATAAGTACTTTAAATATCAACAAATTAAAATATTATTCTGTAGTCAAGCTTGCCTGATTTTAGAAGTATATGCTAATAGTATGAATAAACCACCACCTTTTACCACCAGGCACATAAATGCACAAAATTATTACCTATGTTTTTTATCAACTTACAGCTTTTGTCAACCATTTCATTTAATAATTTGATCAAAAATAGGATTGTAAATTGTGTTTAACCTTAGATTACTGTATAAATGTTTCAGTAGAAATCAAACTATCCAGTTTGCATATTAAATTTCCAATATCCAACTCGATGATAAACGTATAATAATGTGCTATTGTTACTAATGTCTTGGGAATGTGTTAAGGCAATTAGTATTGGCATACATGTAAGCAATTAGCTACAGTTAATTGGGGTAGTTAATACTCCATTACATACAAGATCCTAATAATCCGCCAATTACCGTATTCATCTTTAAACCCGATGTATACAGGGTGTTTTTTTTTTTGTTAACTTGCATCTTTATTTATGTAAAAACCGCAATAGATAGAAATGTGCAGTTTGCGGGAATCATCTATTGACGTAGGGGGCCCAATTGTTTTGAATTCAACGTTACATTCACATTCCCCCCTTTTTCCCCCCTGCCACCAACTTATTTTTTTTAAATAGCAAGGTAACCCTTGTGATATATCAAATGAAAGAGCATGAAAAAAAAATGTTTGGAGAAAAATATTTTAAAATTGGCTCATAAATTTGTGAAATATCCCCCCCCCCACCCCGGAACTTATTTTTGTTAATAGCAAGGTACCCCTTGTGACATATCAAATGAAAGAGCATGAAATCGGCTCATGAATTTGTGAGATAATCCTCCCCCTTTCCCACTACCGATAACTTTTTTTTTTTATAATAGCAAGGTACCCCTTGTGATATATAAATTAAAAATGAATTTCACCAAACATTTTCTTTTTTCATGCTCTTTCATTTGATATGTCACAAGGGGTACCTTGCTATTATAAAAAAAAGTTATCGGTAGTGGGAAAGGGGGGGGGATTATCTCACAAATTCATGAGCCGATTTTCATTTTTTTTCAACAAACATTTGATTTTTTCATGCTCTTTCATTTGATATGTCACAAGGGGTACCTTGCTATTTAAAAGAAAATTACTTGGTGGCAGGGGGGAGAGGTGGGAATGTGAATGTAACGTTGAATTCAAAACAATTGGGCCCCCTACGTCAATAGATGATTCCCGCAAACTGCATAATTCTATCCATTGCGGTTTTTACATAAATAAAGATGCAAGTTAAAAAAAAACCTGTATATTTGGCAGCATGTACGATTCAGCTTCATAACCATTTTAAAGACCTGTTGAGTGTTTTTTTTTTCTCTGAATTGTGAAAATTGTTGTAAATCTATTACTGTGACAATGTAATGATTCCTATAGTCCTGCAGTTGTGAAAATGTTATCAGAAATATTCCTTATACTTTTATCTGAAATGAGAAGAGTACAGCAGTCTTATTATAACGCAGTTTATAATGTCTCATGTGCAAATTAAATGGGGTTTGTAAATGCTGGGAATGAGACCATTCATTTCCTTTACATTCACACTTTCTTCGACGTTCAGTTACATATTGCTTCACAATTTAAAAAAATGAAAGCTATTGAAAACTAGTTCAATAGATTTTAAAAATATACCTACAATTACCAAATTCAAAATATTCTTATATTTTAATTTTGCTAATGAATATTTTAGTTATGCTCTAAATGATGGATGATTTGGAATTGATATTTTGTTTTGTGATAGTACTAATACTGACTGAGAGATGGAAATAATTATAGGTACTTAGCACTATCATATACGAGTTAATGGATTAGTGCTGTTACAGATGGACGTTTACTGGTATTGCAAATAATGAAGATAATTTGTGTTCCTAATCAAATTTTAAGTACAACAACTCCAACTATTAAACAATGAAAATGGTTGAGAGAAAGTTGTCCAAGTGGACAGTAGTGCTTTCCTTGGTTTCGTATTTGTGACTTTTACTTTTCCTAATTTATTAGTATTTTGAGTAGTAATTAATCAACTGTACGTGTCAAATTCGTTGCTTCTATAATATTGAACAATATTTAAATTATTTTAAACAAAGCTTATGACAAGTTTTTGAAATAAGGGGGATCTTTAACGCTTCAAGAGTTCGTTGGCCTATGCTAACCTTCAATTCGTCCATTTACGTTAAGATTTGTGCGTGTAACGAAACCAACAAAACAAAGGGTGATCATGTACTGTACAAGAATAAACTACAGTGATCTGTTTTGTGTAGTATCAATATTTGAAACCAAAAATCGTTAACTTGGTTAACAATCGGTCGTACTTCCAACAAAGCCACATAGCTCCACATAGCTTAAACGACCAATATTGACGAACCATTAACTTTTAGGAGTAGCTAGAAACTACCTGCGATAGTGTGAATAAATATAATGCATTTGTATCTTAAATTTTGATTCTGTGACCCAAATTTTTAGGATTGGTTCTCTTACATCATTACTGGAAATACAATAGATAAATGAATCTGACAGATTCTTATTAATCCCATTAGTAAAGTTTGCTTTACTTGAGTTACCCGATGAAACCCTAAATTTAGTTCTAGCCTTACATACCTATTTTATTTTTTATATATGTACCTATATTCTATGGAAAACATTTTTCTAAGCTATATTCCAGAATATAGTTACACAAAATCAAGAAAACGTTACTTTATTTCTACTCACACTAGTTTATGTTTTAACCGATAAAAATGTGCTCAATAAAATAAGTCAGTCAATTAAAGACTATAGTTTATTAGAAGATAATTAAAAGTGACCTTGCAAACATATCCTTTACCACGCAAAAATCGTATTGCATTAGCTACGGATATAGTATCTATTTAGTTGTAAATCTCATAATCTAATATATTATCTTTAATATCCAATTAGTTTTCTTTGAAACAAATAATAATAAAAAGACTGTCCCATACACAATCGTCCTATTTAAAAAAAAAAATTGTTTACCACGTTGTAAATAATTTCATTAAATAAGCGACTTTAGCAGAAGGTGTTTGTGGGGGAGTTATACAATTTGTCTCTCCATCTCCAACCCACTTAGGATAATACAGCCCTGTCTAGCAACAAAGGACCTGTTTACATATTGATGTTGTAATTTAATCTTACTCTTGTTGCAAATTTCTATAAAAAAATATTTATATGTACATTTTTAACTTATACTTTAATAACGGATGGCAATCAAACTAAATAATTCCCAATTATGTATTTTTTGAAATCTAATATTTATAAAGTAAAATAAATTGTAGTTTTTAAATTATTTTAACAGTCTTAACTCATTTTTGCATTCATATTATTTGTGAATAATTACTTTCTTATCACTTTTCCTTTGTAATATTTATTACACATCACGAGCTTCAGACTATAATGGACTTAAAAAGCGGTTTTTTAATATAAATTAATATATGCAGATTTTAAGAGCGAATACATTAATGCTTTTATATTGTTCATGAGCAGTAGCAAAATAATGTACATGCGTTTAATGGTGAATGCATACATTTAGAACACAAGTAGGCCTATATAATTGGTTTTATGCTAAATAAAAAATCAAGTTTTAACGTGTGATTCCAGTATTCATACCCAACTATTCATAGAATTGTCAAAATTTAAAGAAAACGAATCCGTAGAAAAACAAACAAGTAAACCTACAATACATACTCTTGCGCTTGCGGAATAACACTAATCTTCATAGATTTCAATGCAACAATGCATATCAGGTGACCTGCAATCAAGTAAAAAAAAAACAAAAAAAAAACAGGAATACCAACATATGAGCTAATTTGGTCGTAAAAAAGTATCTCAAAGCAGTAGTAATTATTTTGGCTACGTTAAAAAACACCCCGTATAACGTATATATATTTATAAACTTGTGATAACAATAATTGTGGATTACATACTAACGGTACTTATTTATAATAAGTAAATTAACACAATCGATAGAACAAAACCCAGTCATGTGTGAAAATCACGACTCAGGGAGTAAATATAGCTGTTGAGAAATGCCTCACAGGTATTGTTTATACTTAAAATTATTGCTGTAGCTCCAATATTTTTCAGAAATACTCTTTAAAAAAATATATTGTAAAAATGCGTTAATAATTTTGTAAGTTTGGTAATGTAACATTAATTTCGGATAATACCTGTGGGAGTTTTATTTATAATACAGCTTTATAGTACAGCTTATTTTTGTAAATTAAAAATGGCAGCATTATTAATACCAATAAAATCAATGCTGACACAAAATGCGAAATGAGTGGAAAATATTGGATGCAACAACGTTACTTTTAGTTGACCAACAATTAAATAATTTTCTAATATGTAAGTAAATATTTAACCAAGAACCAGAGAAATAACTTTTTAAAACTCATTACTACATTATTCGTTATTAACATTTTGACTGGATGAATGGTATTAATAATAGGTTACAGATATTTTAAATAATATTAAACTACAAACACAATCTTTTACAACAATAGTTTTATTTTTGTGTAGTCTCAAATCCATTAAACATGTAAATTAACCTCTTTTAAAATAATATTAATCTTCATTCATATTTTTGTAGTTACAGTCAAACATTTGTTCGTTGTATTTTCCAAATGTTTGTGTATAAAAGTTGTTACGAATTCAATATGATTAAATTTTGAGATTGTTGAGGTTGTTGGTTTGAAGAAGGCGATATAGAGAAGAAATTATCTTCACTCACCCTTAGAGGAGGTTAAAGGAATCCTTAGGCGAGATCAATGAGAAATCAATCAATGAGATGAATGCTCTTATTATACTGCCAGTTTGTCACAAAAGATTTTTCTTCGATTATTGTTGAATTATCCCATTATTACTCCTAAGTAGTTGACCTGAATAGTTTCCATCCGGTTTTGTTACATTGCCAATGCCAGTACGGTACTTTCCTGTTAAAGGGAACATTCATTATTATCGATGATTTTTTTCTCGACATATCGATGTTTTTTTTCCGATCCATTACAAATTGACAACAACTAACTGATCTTGTTTACGCTAAAATAGTCTGTTATATGGATTAAGAAATGAAACTGTTCTAAGCTAACCTAACACAACCAACCAAACTTGCTGGACCATTAAAAAAATTTCGTTTGGGTTTGAATATAAAAGGCAAGCTATTAACACGGAATGTTTAAATGTTACAGCAAGTTTGGTTAGTTATGTTAGGTTATTATTTTTTTTACAGTTTCATTTCATTTATGTTTGTTGATACTGAACAATATTTTTCGTAGTTGTCAGCTGATATGTTTCAATTTGTTAATATCGATATATCGAGAAAAAATCATCGATAATAATGAATGTTCCTTTTAACAGGAAAGTACCGACAGTACCTCACGCACAATACTCTACTTTTCGTTAAGAATGAAAAGCTTTTTCTTGAGCTTAAAATGCTGTAATAGTGCCCTTGAGAAGTTGTGTTTTTATGATTCAAACATAATTCTTTAATTGAACAGCTGTTTAAAAATTAAATACTAAATTAGTATCAAGACTG
Organism: Macrosteles quadrilineatus; assembly: GCF_028750875.1. NCBI lineage: Eukaryota > Metazoa > Arthropoda > Insecta > Hemiptera > Cicadellidae > Macrosteles > Macrosteles quadrilineatus. The sequence continues at coordinate 17,952,152 of NW_026542600.1, forward strand.
GAACGCATAAAGGCAGTAAATCAGTAGGCGACAACTGAAGAGAGTTTTCTATAAAGAGTAAACTCGTAATTTTTTGTACATACTACCATTTTGCTTTTACAAATATTAAGTAGCTTAAATGCTAAATGCGATGAAGACATAGAGGTAAACGACATAGAGGCAACTTTATAGAAAGAAGAATCGGTGCACTACGTGTTTTTAATAGACGTGTTGTTATCGCACAAGCGTAGTAGAGTCAGTCATTATTAATATTCTACTGTACTATTGCAAGACCTTACTTTGATTGCTGTTGTTTTCAGATGATAAGTTATGGTGAATGTGAGGACGACATGTAGATAGGGGTAGTTTGCGTTTGTTTTAGCTCAGTGCTAATCCCACTACAAGTCCAATCAAAAACTACATTATGTAGAAAATATGAATAACTTCTTGATCAGCATCGTACGTGTTATTAAATTGCCTAAGAAAAACAAAAAGATATACGTCTTATAACACTAGTAATAATATGTATTTACCTCACCAGAAAATATCACTAGCTTAAAGATTATCTGAAAATCAAGATTAACATTAGTTGCAATTTTTAATGTTTTCTTTTTGTGCTATTACAATCATTGACGCAGATTGTGTGAACTCTTATCATGCACAGAAAGAAGCCCACGTGACAATTTTTCTATCAAATATATTGTTCTATAACATTAATGATACAAAGACATGGGGTATGAGGGGCCTGTATGTAGACCGTGATTTAGAACTAACTAGTTGTTGTCTAAAGACCACGCACAAGACATTTATGCAAACCAGTGGAGGTGTTTTCTTAAGACCTTATTTCCTTGACCCGTAAGGATTTTAAATGCTTTTGAATCAGCAAAATACGCAAGAATTTCTTGCTTGTAAATACTTTACTTTTAATATCTTACTATTTATTTTATTTGAATATATATACCTTTATCAAGAAGGAAATAAAAAACCCAGAAACACAATGTGTTTTTACTTGGGTATTTGAAGTGCCAATACATTATGTTTGAGTAAAGTTAAATGCATAAGCGTAATTAAAGGTGCTACGTGTAATTGGTGAATACAATTTATACATGGTAGCAAAGTCTGTGGTTCTGAACAAGGGTCCGAGATAACTAACAATGTGGGATCTCCTGACCACAATCCATAAACCCGTGGTGCCCTAACTACTTGTTAAAACTCTCGTACTTTTTTACCTCTTTGCTGTTGTTTGTAAAATAAACCTTTACTTACTTGGATTTTAATTTAACAACATATGTTGTTATCATTAGACTCTCGTCATCAAACCATGTATACGTGTACAACAAACTAATTGAATCGTTGAAGATGAATTAAATACATTAACAGTTGCATTATAAAATGTTTGATTCACGATGTTTATTTTACTTTCCCATAACGTCGTGATTTTGAGAGGTCTTAATTTGGTTATTTCTACTGGTTAAAATTAAATTGCTTTTGAAACAAACAGAGGCAAATTCTGAGGAATGTTTAATGAACCTAGTTTTTATTGTTATTAAAGAAACACTTGAGGGTTTTTTTATTTGTGGAATATTTTTTTGTTTAATGCAATTAACTGCAGGTGCATATTATTGTTACAAAACTAATATAAATTTAAAGTATATTTTCTTGATAACTGTGCATTTATATGCTCTAACGAGTCACCATTACTCCACTTTGATTGAAGGACATGCAAAGACGATCTTTCTCATACACAAAACAAATTTAAACGGGATTGGCTCACTGAAAAAAATAAAACTGTGTTATATTTGTAAGGGTAAGTGTTATTTGTTTCATACCTCATTGGATCCAATTTATAAAATCTAAATAAACTAAGAATGTATAGTACAATAGAAGGTATTATTCCTGGTGACTGATCAATAAATTCCGTTGTACTAAACCTGTTGAAACCGTTGAATTGTAAGATTATTTTTGTGAAGGAGAGAATTCTTATTCTGAATGTAGTTAATTAAAAGTAAATATTTGTTCTGTCAAACTTAGCTGGTATGAGTTTTTCTTCCAGATTAGAACAGGTATGGATTATATAAAATATCCTGATGATTTTACTAATGATTATGGTAAAAAACCTCGTCAAGTAATCCAAATTTATGATGTCAGGTTAACAAAAATATACATGTTTCACCGTAAAGGCGGCATTGTCGGGGTTACAAAACATTAAGACATCGATGTCACACGCACACAATAAATAGACACAAAAGAACATTTAATTAATATTGATCACACGACGTGGACGGTCCCAGTGCAGGTAGTTGACATGATAATAAGAAAATAATAAGTTTAATTATCACATGGTAACTGAATGCTTCTCAAGTCAAAGATATATTCTTTATTGTTTCCTCACCATGAATTTGGTCAGTGAAACTGCTCCACTGACTCAATATCGTAGGTAGGTGATCAAATTAAACCAAGCTATTCGTCTTGAAAAAAATGAATTTGTTACAAATTATTGTGGAGGAAGTTTAATTTAGGTTCCTCAGATTGGATGAGGTCTTCAACACGATGGGATTATCTGGCGTGGCTTGACTGTAGTGTTTACACACTGGTATATAGTTTGTTGCTAGTATATCACATCGCTTTGGTTTATTGATATGGGTTGCATAAATATAACAATTCAGAAATAATAAACAGAGAGTCTAAGTAATCATACCTCTTACTTGATTTCGAAGGGACATTTTTATGTAGTTAAGAGTATTTTGGCCCGATAAAATTAAAAAAAATAAAATAATGCTATGACAATTTCACATTATTCACCGTTAAGTAATATATTCTTGTAAACTACAAATTACACATAACTTTATGAAAGCAGAATAAATAACAATAATAGCAATATATGTAAATAGCATGTTAATACAAAATACGTTAATGTTAATAGCATTGTACGTTACAAATAGATACATAATATTACATCCAAAAACTATTTAGCTAAGATATAATACAATAAGACACAATTTGTGTTGCAAGAGGATATGAAACATCGGTACACGTCTGAGAGTGGCCCATGTGATGTGATGTCACTTGGATAATTTTGGTCAGGAAGTTGTGTCCCCGAAGTAACATATTATACAGCATCTGTAAGATACAATTTGTGTTGAAAGAGGATATGGAACATCTGTACACGTCTGAGAGTGGCCCATGTAATGTGATGTCACGTCGATAATTTTGGTCAGGAAGTTGTGCCCCGAAGTAACATATTATACAGCATCTGTAAGATACAATTTGTGTTGCAAGAGGATATGGAACATCGGTACACGTCTGAGAGTGGCCCATGTAATGTGATGTCACGTCGATAATTTTGGTCAGGAAGTTGTGTCCCCGAAGTAACATATTATACAGCATCTGTAAGATACAATTTGTGTTCAAAGAGGATATGGAACATCGGTACACGTCTGGGAGTGGCCCATGTGATGTGATGTCACGTCGATAATTTTGGTCAGGAAGTTGTGCCCCGAAGTAACATATTATACAGCATCTGTAAGATACAATTTGTGTTGAAAGAGGATATGGAACATCGGTACACGTCTGGGAGTGGCCCATGTGATGTCATGTCACGTCGATAATTTTGGTCAGGAAGTTGTGCCCCGAAGTAACATATTATACAGCATCTGTAAGATACAATTTGTGTTGCAAGAGGATATGGAACATCGGTACACGTCTGAGAGTGGCCCATGTAATGTGATGTCACGTCGATAATTTTGGTCAGGAAGTTGTGCCCCGAAGTAACATATTATACAGCATCTGTAAGATACAATTTGTGTTGCAAGAGGATATGGAACATCGGTACACGTCTGAGAGTGGCCCATGTGATGTGATGTCACGTCGATAATTTTGGTCAGGAAGTTGTGCCCCGAAGTAACATATTATACAGCATCTGTAAGATACAATTTGTGTTGCAAGAGGATATGGAACATCGGTACACGTCTGAGAGTGGCCCATGTGATGTGATGTCACATCGATAATTTTGGTCAGGAAGTTGTGCCCCGAAGTAACGTATTATACAACATCTGTAAGATACAATTTGTGTGGAATGAGGATATGGAACATCGGTACACGTCTGAGAGTGGCCCATGTGATGTGATGTCACGTCGATAATTTTGGTCAGGAAGTTGTGCCCCGAAGTAACGTATTATACAACATCTGTAAGATACAATTTGTGTGGAATGAGGATATGGAACATCGGTACACGACTGAGAGTGACATATTATACCCCGAAGTGACATATTATACAGCATCTGTATGATACAATTTGTGTTGCAAGAGGATATGGAACATCGGTACACGTCTGAGAGTGGCCCATGTGATGTGATGTCACGTCGATAATTTTGGTCAGGAAGTTGTGCCCCGAAGTAACATATTATACAGCATCTGTAAGATACAATTTGTGTTGCAAGAGGATATGGAACATCGGTACACGTCTGAGAGTGGCCCAATGTGATGTGATGTCACGTCGATAATTTTGGTCAGGAAGTTGTGTCCCCGAAGTGACATATACAGAATCTGTAAGATACAATTTGTGTTGAAAGAGGATATGGAACATCGGTACACGTCTGAGAGTGGCCCATGTGATGTGATGTCACGTCGATAATTTTGGTCAGGAAGTTGTGTCCCCGAAGTGACATATACAGAATCTGTAAGATACAATTTGTGTTGAAAGAGGATATGGAACATCGGTACACGACTGAGAGTGGCCCATGTGATGTGATGTCACGTCGATAATTTTGGTCAGGAAGTTGTGCCCCGAAGTAACATATTATACAGCATCTGTAAGATACAATCTGTGTTGCAGGAGGATATGGAACATCGGTACACGTCTGAGACCGATGCTACTAGGTGTTGAAAGAAATTCACTTCTCTACTCAGCACCCTTCATAATACCCCAATTTATACACCTTAGTAGTAAACTGTGCTTTCCTTTTGCTACAGGTCTATTTTACAACCTTACTATTTACTGTGAATTCAAATGAAATCTCTGTTGACTCCTCGTAAAGTTTTGTATCAATTGAATGTAATGTTGATTAGGCCTGCTGATTGTGGTATCACTTTTCAGAGGAACCAAATAAGTGTATTTCAACTCTACACTATTTATATTTTTTAATCGAAGATTAAAATAAAGCTACTTCATATGTGAATGCTTAAATCCCATTTTCAATCCATCTCTGTTCATTCCAAAACACTACTCATTTATTTAATATTATAGAAACGATATTGGTATAATAATTTAGATATAATTTATTCTGATAAAACAAAACTGCAACAAAGATGCAGATATTTTTACATATATTATATTATCAGTTATATTATCATATATTATGAGTTTTTAAATATATTTAGGTGAGGTGTTATTTCTAATTATTTTTGTGTGTTTTTTTTTCAGGATATGTAAATAGTAGGCTACCTGTATAGCAGCTCCAATCAATTTTATCACATATATTTCAATCATTATGGTTGATAAAGTTTGATAAGCGATAGAAATCGTAACAGAATTTGCTTTGTATTTTATACTCATACGATTTATTTGTAATAGCAAACTAATCGACTGTCACTCATATTTGATTGATTATTATTAGAGTAAAATAGGACATAATTATTTTTTACTAAAAAAAAACATTTGCTAATATTACTTATTATCATTCAATAATTTCCATTTTATGAGGGCTCCAAGATATAATAATAATGAACCAATTGTTGCCAACAAAAGTTACATAGTACAAATATATATTATTAAAGATATTTTCTCTGTACATCAGGTTAAGGCAAATTAAAACAATTCAAAATGTGTCCCAGGTGGACAGGTCCAAGGTTAAAGTTAGACAACGTGATCTAGAACATGTCACAAGTAACTAGGAGATCATACACTGAAACGAATAATTCAGTTGTCAAAGTGTCTAACTTGTCAGCAAAACAATCTTCTTGTTGAGTCTTGAACAGTATACATTTATAACGGTGAGGTTGTAATCATGAATTACCTTTGCTAAGTATAAGTTGTTTAATTATCATCAAACAACTTTTTGTTGTTTAGGTTCAATTTTAAAACACATAGTTTCAAGTCCTTGTCGTTTTAATTTCTGGCCGTTACAACAATCATTTATGAATCCGAATTCTTTGTCTTCTAAAGTGGCTCTTAACTGTAAAATGTAATAAACAATTACTTCCATGAGCTGTTCGAATTGATAAAAAAATATTATGATAAATCGGTGCAAACATTTTCGATAATTATTATTTTTCTCTGAAATGACTGGTAAACACTTTCCATCTTATTAGTAAACATTTTGATCATAAGCTGTCTTAGATCTATAAGTAATAGAGTTATGGAAAATCCTTGACGGCAAAACAGAATCTTTGTCATATGTCAATAAACTTAAAACCTGGAAGAAAACGCAACCTTTTTTAAACTTAGAAACTGTCTTCCAGAACACCTGGACTTCTTCTCCATGTCCGATGAAGTCTTTAGAAATGGGTTGAAGATTTTCTACGCTTAGCTGCTGTCGAGATCATTATACTGTTACTTGCTTTTTTGTTTCTTTATCATTATAGTTGTTGTTTAAGTGATTTATTTACTGTTACTTTTTTGATTCTTTATCTTTGTTAGCTAATTATCAATTTTGTTGTTCCCCATGTTGATTGTTAATTATTGTTGTTATTTATTGTATTATTGTTATTTATTGTTATTTTTTGTTATTTATTGTTATATTGATATATTTTTGATACATTCTTATTTATTAGGGTTTTTAGTCAAGTCATCTTCATGTTATGTATGAAATTTTCTATTTAAGTCTGAATGAAACGTCTTGCCATCATTGTATGTTTATGAAAATGGAGTTTTCCGTCTGTAAATAAATAAATAAATAAAAACCAATTTACCTTAAGATTAAATAGGAAGGATATCTTAATATGCAATCATTTTATATACAACCTCACATTGTTTATAGAACAATAAACTAAGGCAAGTCCAATTATATTTAACGTCAGTGTTTAGACCTTTGAGACTGACGTCTATTTGATCATCATCTTAAAAAAACATTTATAGTTTTTTATATATTTCATAGCTGTTAATGCATATGTGGCAATCAGGAAGGACACATTGGCCAGTCATGTAATGTTTGTAATATATAACAGTTAGAATTTATTTATTTTCCTGAAAGCAATATTTAAAAAAATTAAAAAAGGCTAGAATTATACACGAGTCTGTTGTATTGTCATTTTTTAAACAAATCAATTAGATTAACTTCCTGGTAACTAATTTAACTTAAAATTCTTTTCAAGCTACTACATAGCGTATATATATACATACTTTAATTGTTAACGTAACATTATCACATGTTCAGTGTCTATTTTATTACATAAACAGGTATAAGACATGTTTCAAATGGATGGCTTGCTAATTGGTATCTATGTGTTGGTACTTTTATCTTAACACTTTTCGAGATATATGTAGTTTACACTCAGATCACTAGTTTTATAATTGATCGCTGATGAAATATGTTTCGCCTGGTTTATATGTACTTCCCCGTTTGTAAATGTTTCCAGTTTACGCGCTGATACATCGAAAATTGTTGATGGTGTTTTTTATTATATCTATATGTTTTAAGATATAAAATACTTTTTTAAACAATGTTTTACGTTTGGAGGGTTTCAAATAATTTGAGTGAATTTCCCTATAGGGAAGTAGCTAATACCGTAGGTGGCACGGTAAGACCTAGGCCCAGGACCGATTTGCTTTTTCATTTTGATGTCCCCAGAGGTCAAAACACCATTCGTTAAAATTGATTTATATGTAGTTTATATATATATATATATATACAGGGTGTTTTTTTAAAAACTTGCATCTTTATTTATGTAAAAACCGCAATAGATAGAAATATGCAGTTTGCGGGAATCATCTATTGACGTAGGGGGACCAATTGTTTTGAATTCAACGTTACATTCACATTCCCCCCCTTTCCCCCCCTGCCCCCAACTTATTTTTTTTAAATAGCAATGTACCCCTTGTGACATATCAAATAAAAGAGCATAAAAAAAGAAAATGTTTGATGAAAAAAAATTGAAAATCGGTTCATAAATTTGTGAGATATTCCCCCCCTCACCCCCCGGAACTTAATTTTTTTTTAATAGCAAAGTACCCCTTGTGACATATCAAATGAAAGAGCATGAAAAAAGAAAATTTTTGGTGAACAAAAATTTAAAATCGGCTCATGAATTTGTGAGATAATCACCCCACTTTTCCCCTACCCATAACTTGTTTTTTAATAGCAAGGTACCCGCCCTTGTGACATATCAAATAAAAAATAAATTTCACCAAAATTTTTCTTTTTTCATGCTCTTTCATTTGATATGTCACGAGGGGTACTTTGCTATTAAAAAAAATTAAGTTCCGGGGGGTTGAGGGGGAGCATATCTCACAAATTTATGAACCGATTTTCAATTTTTTTTCATCAAACATTTTCTTTTTTCATGCTCTTTTATTTGATATTTCACAAGGGGTACCTTGCTATTTAAAAAAATTAAGTTGTGGTCAGGGGGGGAAAGGGGGGGAATGTGAATGTAACGTTGAATTCAAAACAATTATTTTTATTTATTCCAACGGCATATATCACCAATTTACAATGTGGATACAAGAAGCCTATGTGGTAACAACATGCATTTTAACAGAAAACTTAACAACTAACTTAAATCTATGGCAGGATCAGAGCAACAATGGTAACAGGAAATATAATCATGACTAGGAAAGCAATAATTAACAATGAAGTACAAAATAATTGTGAAAAAGCAATAACAAAGGTAAGAATTTGGACTGGCAATGGCAATACAGTTAAACAATCGATCAGCAAAAGCAAGGTAAATCTTTGGCTAGGTAAGCTATAATATAACAATGAAGTCGAAATAGAATATGAAAAAGCAATAACAATAGTAAATATTTGATCCAACAAAACAGTATTAAACAAACGATAACATAACTCTAACATGATTAAATTTACAGAAAACAAAAAAGATAGCAAATTACGAATAACATAACAACGGGAGACACTAAGTTTCATTGGCAGGGGACCAGGGTGCGGCCGCAGAACGCCTGACGGCTGCTAGGCTGTCATGAAAGAGGTCCACTGAAGCCGAGACGTAGTTGCCGGAACGCATGAGCCTTGGGATAGGGCTGTTCTGGAGGTAACTTCTACCTGCGTGCTCCAGCTCGAATAAACGCTGCTCCCTAGTCCTGATGGTGGGCGCTCTGAAATTCATCTTCTCCAGGAGGTAAGGACAAACTACCTTGCTGTTGAGGAGCTTGTAGAGGAAGGACACATCAGCTACTCGTCTTCTACATGATAATGGCTGCAGCCCGTAGGATTCTGAGATGACATCAATGGGGACTTCTAAGTAGTTGAACCCCTGTCGGCGTCCCAGGAACCTGATGAATCGTCTTTGGACTGACTCTAGCTGATCTGTGAGGCCGAGTTGGTAAGGAGACCATACAACCGAAGCATACTCAAGTAGCTGACGGACAAGGGACTTGTATAAGATGGTAGCTGCTACGGAATCCAGCCCATGATTTACCGTCCGAATAACCAGGCCAAGGGTGCGACAGGCCCTGGCACATATGTCACCAATGTGGTGTCCAAACTCAAAGGAGGAATCAATAGTGACACCAAGATCCTTCATGTGACTGCATCTCTCCAGCCGGTTCCCAACCAAGACATAGTCGTATTCAATGACGTTGCTGATCCGGCTATAAGTTATTACTTTGGTTTTAGCTTGATTGATGTACATCCCGTTCGTTGAGCACCATTGATGTACACTCTCCAGAGCTACCTGTAGCAGTAAACAGTCATGACGTGATTTCACCTCCTTGAACAATTTGATGTCGTCAGCGAAAAGGAGGAAAGGAATATCAATGACGTCTTTGATATCATTGATGAATACTGAAAACAGGAGTGGTCCCAGATGTGATCCCTGGGGAACATCAGAGCTTGCGATGAATCCTGAGGATCGATGGGAAGAAAACTGAGTGAATAACATGCGGTCAGCCAAGTAGCTCTCGAACCAGTTCAGCATGGTACCAATTATCCCATAGCTTTCAAGCTTTGCCAGGAGGAGGTGGTGGTTGATCTTGTCAAATGCCTTGCTGAAGTCAATGTAAATTGCATCCACTTGACACCGGTGGTTGAAGGCACACATTACTTGACTCTGGAAGGAAAGAAGGTTGGTGACGGTCGATTTACCTGGGGAGAAGCCATGTTGTTCTTCTATTAAGATATTCTTGAATAGAGGTTGTAAGATGTCCAGTATCAAGCTCTCAAATACCTTGCTCAGAACTGACAAGATTACGATTGGTCGGTAGTTCGTGACCATTTGCCTATCACCACTCTTAAATATGGGTATAACATATCCCCGTTTCAATACTGCTGGAAAGATACCATGTTCCAGACTGAGATTGAAGAGAAAGTGCAAGTAGGAAACTAGCTCTGAGTGGCAGTATTTTAGAACTCCCGGAGTCACCTCATCAGGACCACAGGATTTTGAAGGGTCAAGCCTCATGAGCTTGTTGTCTATTTCTATAGCTGACACTGAACAACTAGCCAGAACGAAGGACGTTTTGTCTACTAGTGGTGTGTAGGCGATGTGAGTTGAAGGAGAGTAGACCGAGGAAAAGTAACTTGCAAAAAGCTCACACATCTCATCGGGGCGGGACGTAGTTGTAGTACCATCTCCCATCACAGAGGGATCCACAGATGTTCTATCAAGTTGCTTCAAGAAACTCCAAAACACTTTAACATTAGAGCTGATGGTAGAGTTAACATGGCCGATGTATCTGGAACGACAATCCCTGGCCATCGCTTTACAGTGGGCCCGTACTCTGCAGAAACGTTCATACGCAATATGGTCATGTGATTCCTTGAATTGCCTGTGTAGCGACTTTTTAAGTACAACTAAATCCTTTAGCTCTTTGGAGAACCAGCGAGGGAAAGCAGAAAATCCTATTCTTTTCCAAGGAGAGTGAAATCTGATACAATCGCTAAGTTGGGTGCAGAAGCTGGAGAAAGCAGAATCAACGTCAATGCAGTCGCGGTCCAAGTTTATAACACCATTCTTCAGGTCATTTCTCACTGCTTCGAGGTTGGGCCTCTTGGTGTTCCGGATGTAGGAAGGGGTCTTAGTTGGTGCTCTGCTGTAGCCGGTCAGGGAAGCTGTGATAGCCAAGCCTGGATGGTATTCTTCATTTGCAATGAGGGTATCATCAGCCAGAGACACAGAAAATACTCTTGGGCAGCCAAATACAAGGTCCAACTGAACACCACGGCTGTTGAGCACACCACTGATCTGTGACAGGTCCAGGTGTGATGCCAGATCGAGCACAGCCTTTACCGAGGGGGAAGCATCAGCAGCAACAGGATTACACCAATCGAATCTCGGAAGATTGAAGTCCCCGGTAATCAGCATGGCGTTAACATTATTGCAGGTGGAAGTAGCATACATCACTGAATCGCCAAAGAAATCATAAGCTGTGGGGCTGGAGTGAGGCGGCATGTAGACAGCGCAAATCAGGAATTTCACAATTGGTCCCCCTACGTCAATAGATGATTCCCGCAAACTGCATATTTCTATCTATTGCGGTTTTTACATAAATAAAGATGCAAGTTTTTAAAAAAACACCCTGTATATATTTATATATATAATATTAATATATAATTATAATTGTAATTGGAGTCATTTTTGTCCAGTTTTGATGCAATTTGGTTTAAAGGTGTAAGGCTGGATAAACTTGTATGAATTCGCGAACCAGCAAGATTGGACCATGGGAACGATGTTTTATGGTGTAAAAAAAATGGGATTTCGCATTTTTGATACTTGAAACACAAAATTTTCTATTTTCTCTCTATACCATTTTAAAGAGCCAAAAAAAACATATAATTTAGTATATTAAAGTGTTTTTTTTTTTTTTTACAGTTATTGGAAACGGAGAATATTAAGAAAGTTGTAAATTAAAAATTCCCATGTTATTCTTATGGACAATATTTTTTAATGTTGTAGTTTCCTTGTTTGTAGATATATTTTAATCAAACTTGGCAAATTTATTTATTTTATACTAAGCTATTAATTTCCTGATAGCAGCAAACCTAGGTACTCGTTAAACCTAATCTTATTTAAATAGATTTGAAAATCATTTTAGACAAATGGAAATTCGCTTAGTCAGCAGTTTTGATGTGTCGGGAGGATTTTATTTAAAATTACTTTTTATTATTATACTACCATTGTAGTTTGTGGTAAATGAAAGTTTATTTTCATCCTGCTGGACTTAAATCGTGTATGAAATGGTTTATTGTAATAAGGTAGGCACTTCTAATGTAATTTAATACATAAATCATCATCAGAAAGTAAATAAAGAAACGTCTTATAACACTTAATACATATATTTACGCTTATACTGTTACTCACAAGACGTTAAATATACAAAAAAGGTGGTAAGTGGTGATCGATTTCGATTTGACACTCCAATCATCATTAGACCCAATAGGCGAATGACCCGAGAACTGCAGCTATTCGCCTATTGGGTCTGATGATGATTGGAGTTTCCAGTCGAAATCGATCACCACTTACCACCTTTTTTGTATATTCAACGTCTTGTGAGTAACAGTATAAGCGTAAATATATGTTTTAAGTGTTATAAGACGTTTCTTTATTTACTTTCCGTAAATTTAATAACACGTACGATGCTGATCAAGAAGTTATTTCAATAATCATCTTAACTGACAGTACGTAATTTAAACCACCCTCCCGAATAAAATATGTTTACCGTAAAATTTACATATGTGCAGGTTCTTCAATAACGAATGATACGGTTGTGTTTGGGAATGTTCAGTCATTGAAGCAAATCGTAGCAGACGGCGTAAGTCGTCAAGACAGATGTTTTACCTTATTTCTTGCCACTTCATTGTAACGTTACATTGAGTTAGGTAGCATATGTTAAACTATAAAAAGTGCGAAATACTAACTGTTCGTTTTAGATATAAAAGTTGTTTTTAATCAGTACATTTTATTATTCGTTTTTATTTGTGTCATAGCATTCTTAAGTTTACATTCCTTGTAATAAGAAATAGTTTTTTAGTTAAGGCAAAAGTTAATTTAAAGAAGTCTACTGTCATAGTTAGTACATTTTATGTTAATTATAAACACATATATAACATTAAATGCACCCATTGGGTTTAGAGCATGATTTATTGAGCTCTAAATAAAGAGTTCGATCTATTCAGTTTATAAAACTAACAAAATCTTTTCCTGGATGACAGGATTCTTATCCAACATATTTCAAACAAAATTGTTTTATTGTAACCTAGAACTCCAATGCTCATTTCAGAACTGTTTGTGTATGAAATTAAAAGGACTAAATGAACCATACACGGATAACTATGTCCATGTTAGAAATTTACCTCGATGAAAGAGTATTCTTAAACCGTATTCTACAATTGGAGAATGTGTTAGGAATAACTAACTTTATGTTATTTTATTGTGTTCACTATATCAAAATATAACTAAACATTATAAGTGTAAACGTTTCGTACGCTCATAATCCCATCGCAAATAATCATCTAACAAAAACGCGAAAAAACATTTTGTAGTCTGAAATATAAAGACAACATTTGCGTCTTATTGCACTTTCATTCTGCGTTCTATGTAAATGATTAAATAGTGATTTAAAAGTACAATAGTCTAGTAAAATTATGTTTGACCTGGGCAAAATTACTTCATAAGCTACTTAAGTGGTATTTGACTCAACAAATGTTACTCTACAACATATCCAAAATCCGACAAAACCCAACCATGGGAAAGTGTCTAAAAATAAGTTTTAAAATGGCGGCAATTTTTCTTAAGAGCCATTTATTTTAAAACCCCAATAGTCAGATAAATATGGGATATGGCCTTAAAACAATGCAAGAAAACATTGTATGGTTTATTTGGTATAGTGTTGGGTGTGCAGAGTGACGTACTAAAAGTTTCCAAAAATTGGTCTACAGGAAACCCCCTCAAATGACGATTAAAAATGGCGGTTATCCCCAACATTGGACACATTAAAAAATATATCACATGCATTTTTATGCATATTTTTTAGATATTCACTTGAGATTACCACCGATATTTATTGTGTGGTTAGTCCTTTATTTTGATAGGGAACGCATTATTGCCGCCATCTTGGATCTGCCATATTGGATCCGCCATATTGGATGTAAATATATATTTTAAACATAATGATAGTGTTGTGACACATCATTATAAGTTAGATTTTCACGTTGATTTCAATGCTAAAATCCGTTTTCAAATATATTTTTTTCGTTTTGAAGATATATTCAAACGAAAATTCTCCCTCGTACATTTCTTGAGTACGTTACGTAGTTTGAACATTTTAAAGATAACTTTTCTTATATCTCCAGTTTTTACTGACGCTTTCAGTTTGTTCTAGCCTTAAAATATTCGGTGATAAAGGTGTTTTCATTTAAGCTATTGATCATCAAAATTGGACGTGTTATAGAAGAGCTACAAACCCTAACACGATATTAAATTTAACTTTTTAGAAATAAGTTTTTATTAAAAGATGTATATCTCGGGTTGCTAATATGTCACCAAGTTCTTTCTTGTCTCAAATTACTCAGTGGACGTTTGGATTTAATTTCATGTATCACTTAATAAAATCTGACAAATGTAAAATGAGTCATGAATCTTTATTAAACAGTAAATTATTTCTTTTCCAATATTTGTCTTTAGTTTAGGGCATTTATCCCCAATTCTAATAACTACCAATAAGTAATCCATAGCTAAAACAAAAGTCAATAATGTTACTATTTTTATTTAAGACTATAAAAATTTTTGGGAGTTATTTAGAATTGGGGATATATGTCTAAAACTAAAGACAAATCTTTAAAAGCAAATAATCTACTGTTAATAATCTAAGTCTGTAAAAAAAGATTCATGACTCAATTAAAATTCATCAGATTTTTTTAAATGGTTAATAAAATTAAAGACAAAGCTTCAATGAGTAATTTGAGACCAGAATGAACTTGGTGAGATATACATCTTTTAATAAAAACGTAAAAAGTTAAATTAGTTAATATTGTGATAGGGTTCGTAGCTCGTTTCTAAATAATCCAAATTTAATTATCAATAGCTCAAATGTAAACCCTTTTATCACAGAATATTTTAAGGCAAGAACAAACTGCAAGCGTTAGTAAAAACTGGAGATATAAGAAAAATTATCTTAAACAATGTTCAAACTACGAAACGTCCATAAGAAATGTATGGGGGTACTACTTTGTTTTATAGTATTTTTTCATTTCCTCTTTTGGCATGTTTACTGTTTCATACTATAGTATTCATGTTTACGGTTTCCTATAATAGTCATTTTTCCACATATTTGTTCAAACGTCTGAGAATAATGTCCTTCTTGGTGAAAAACCCGTACTACCGTACAGTATCTGATATACCGCCAACCCTAGAGTGATTATTGAAAATGGTCCATTCCTCTTTTATGACCCATTGCGCAACTGTGGGTGTAAACAGGACGGACGGTCTTTCTGCTTCTTGAGGGGAATGGCAGATCAATGAATGTAAGAACATTGAAACAAAATGATAACAGTTATTCAAATGAATAGTTTGTCCAAAAAAACTTATTAAATTTAGTTCTTTTTTAGTAACTATGGAAACTAAAATGTACATACAAATATGCCCTTGTTGTTATAATAAAGTCTATTCTTGTATTTATTTGATATTTCAACATCCAATTTGATATTTAATTTATGTATATGTGCTTTCCGTTATCCCATACCGCCAAAAGTCTTAGAACAAATATCTCAAAGATTTGAAATTTTGCCGCCATTTTGAATTTGATTTTTTAGTAATTTCCCATGGTCGGATTTTTTCGGATTTTTGATATGTTATAAAGCATTATTTTCTGTGTTGCATACCACTTCAATCGCTTGTGAAGCAATTTTGTCCAGGTTTAAGGGTAATTTGTCGTATTTTTCCTGGACTACAAACGGAATTAACCGCTGTACTCTTTTGAGGAAGTGTCTGGCGAGTACTTCTCGAACATATAATATGCACCGCCATCACTATTTTTTCTATTAGTAAATATTGGTCATGTGAGGGAATTTCCGTGTGTGGTTCGATTTCGTTATCTTATCGCCAAAGATAGTTCAGCAGTGCTGGGTTTAAATTTCCAGGGGTCGATGTGAATCAACAAAATATTGTTGTTCTGAAATTCCACTCAATATTAATTTCGTCTCGAATAACCTAAAGTGTCGATCGTCTGTGTTTAATCAAAATCCTTTATTGAAAATGATAGGGTAACTCAGTGAAATGTGCGAACCAGTTGTCGCTATTCACTCATCATCGTTACCCTACCAGACGCGGAAGAAAACGTTGTCGTGTATAATCTATGTGTCGTGTTATCTGTTAATTCAATTCTCGCGTTAGAGTCTATTTCAAAAATTAGGTTCGATAGCTTGTACAGCTAGTTAGGATGCTGAATGTTCTTCGAGCAAAACTAGGATCGGTATCAAAGGTTATAGGATCAAACTAAACCTTGCTACGCTCCGATCGTTACCCTAACCCTACGCAAATGCGCTCTATACAACCAAGAGGTTAAGGATAGATAGCCTGCACAGCTAACTAGGATGCTGAATATACTTCAGCAAACTAGGATAGGTTACGGCAGGTTAATCGTCACCTAAACGCCCGTGTGAACCTCGTTCGCTACCCTAAACCCACGCAAATGCACTCTAAACAACCAAAAAGGTTAAGGGCAGATAGCCTGTACAGCTAACTAGGATGCTGAATATACTTCAGCAATCTAGGATAGGTTACGGTAGGTTAATCGTTACCTAAACACCCGTGTGAACCTCGTTCGCTACCCTAAACCCACGCAAATGCACTCTAAACAACCAAAAAGGTTAAGGGCAGATAGCCTGTACAGCTAACTAGGATGCTGAATATTCTTCAAGCAATCTAGGATAGGTTACGGTAGGTTAATCGTTACCTAAACACCCGTATGCACCTCGTTCACTACCCTAACCCCACGCAAATGCGCTCTAAACAACCAAAAAGGTTAAGGGCAGATAGCCTGTACAGCTAACTAGGATGCTGAATATACTTCAGCAATCTAGGATAGGTTACGGTAGGTTAATCGTTACCTAAACGCCCGTATGAACCTCGTTCGCTACCCTAAACCCACGCAAATGCGCTCTAAACAACTAAAAGGTTAAGGATAGATAGCCTGCACAGCTAACTAGGATGCTGAATATACTTCAGCAATCTAGGATAGGTTACGGTAGGTTAATCGTTACCTAAACGCCCGTATGAACCTCGTTCGCTACCCTAAACCCACGCAAATGCGCTCTAAACAACAAAAAGGTTAAGGGTAGATAGCCTGTACAGCTAACTAGGATGCTGAATATACTTCAGCAATCTAGGATAGGTTACGGTAGGTTAATTTGGATAACCCCCCCACTATCCTTTAAAGATCCCAATTAATCAACAGGCTAACGCTAGCTATGCGAGCACTAAAACAGCTATCCTTAGCTATTTATAAAACAGCTCTTTATGTTTATGCAATCGTTCCAGTAAATCAAGTTGGATAATAATAATAAGTATTATTATTATACGAAATAAAGATGTTATTAACCAATCAGTTGTTAGGCTATTGTCTATTCAGATGTGTGGATAATACAAAAATTAAATTGAGCAAAATCAAATTGCTTTATCGCTAGTCAATGTCAATGATCCAATCACTAGCAACTATAATCAACGGCTAACTATAAACGATTATTCCGGTAGTAGATTTGGTGTTAACTTCGATAGCTATCGATATCAATACGATCGATAGTTCGGATCAGACGCAAAATAATAACAAAACGTCGAGCAAAACACTGTTGTGTTGTGCGTGGCAAATAGGTTATGTCGTTATTAAATCGTAAACACCTTATAGCTAATTGTGTCTCGTAACTCTCTCTACGTTTGAATTAAATACCAGAAATTCGTTAAGCATACAAGATAGGGTAGTAGGCTATAGAATGGCGTACACTGCCCAAAGGATGCTGCTTATACTTCAGCAAAAGGAGAGGTGTTTGGAAGGCAACATTGAGTTTATATGACGTTATATTACACAAGCTTAGGCTATTGTCACTCTCAAATTATATAGTTCTTCAATAATAACTAGGCTAATGCTTAACCTATTAAATCACTCCTTAACTGCGATACAAGAGGGTTTAGGAAATTGAGTAGCGTGTTCCGCCCAAAGGATCCTGCTTGTGCTTCAGCAAAAGGAGGGATATTGGAAGGTGACACAGAGGTTATGTAATATAAGATGTGTTGGTAAAAATCCTTTACAATACTCAATTGGCCTTACTCAACTTTTGCTTTCCTCAATAGCCTAGTGTATGCTAACTCGTTTGGATTTTATATAGCTAGTCGGCAAAATTTCTTTAACTTCAAACTAATTATTTCACAATTTAAAATCTAAATTAAATTGCAAAAATACCAATTAATCACTGATCAAAATCGAAAACCTCGTTTATCGTGAACAAATTATCGCAAATCAATTATTCAACATCGATCGTAAATATCCAAACGTAAGACAACTAGTTTCCCTGAATCATAAAATGATATCAAGTAGGCACTATACCTTAGAGAGAGACGTGTTGATTGGGTCACAAAATGGCACAGACTGTCCGGCCGGCGGCGGCGCCCGGTCCCAGTGGTTTTGTTGCACGTCTGAGCCGGTCATGCGCAGAAACCAGTTTTGGCAGTCTGACTCGGCCTCGGCGGCGGCTACATCGGTGCTCGCGCTAACTACTTGAGCCTCGCCTCGCCATGCTTAACCTCAAAATCGTTGATCGTTCGTACTACCTGGCTGATCCTCAATTAAAACCATTTTTGTCTTCCGATGTCAGCCGTGATATGATTAAAAAAATGAGGTGTAAAAAATCAACCCTTACAGTTAAATAAGAATGTAATTTTTTTATTAGTTTTATTACTGTAATTTTATTTGACGCAGTCTATCCAACAAGTGTTGGGCAACGACATAGGAGTTGGTAATGGTAATGGTAATGGTAACTATACAAATTAAACATTCTTTACAGGATGAAATTTCTGCATAGTAAAATAGATAGAAAAGTTAAAGGGCTTTATATACACAATCTAGATGAATAATTATAAGTACTTCAAATACCACAATTTAAATTGTTTGTATTAATATCGTTTGTCACAAATTTCAGATTAACATCTGCAATAATAAAGTTGTCAAGCGGAGGTTTAATATAAGTTTGTGAAGTCAAATGTCACAGTAATATCCTACTTAGCATTGAGTTTGTATAGGTAGAGGTATTTCACTTTCTTTCACTATAAAGTCTAACAACGTACTCACTACTCACAATTACAGTTCAGAAAAATGATTAAGTGTTTAACTTAGCCTCTCTAGGTACTCTTAAAGGGAAAAGTCCTAACCTAGACTTTATGACCAATCATTTTAAACTTGCTGACTAATCCTTTTTCTTTCAAAATACAAATTATACGGTATTAATTTATAAAAAGGTATTATCTAGTTTTCAAAGGGATTTAAAATGCTACTTTCTGATGAATAATGTAACTAAAAAAATTATAAACTTATCCAATGTTCACTTCAATTTGTGTTGATTTTAAGTAATGTATGTAATGCCATTTGTTTTTATTTAAAATCGCATTTTAGTTCTTTTGAAACATTTGAATGATTTTAACTACCGTATATTGATTTTTAACTATCAAAACATAAATTGAGGAAAAGAGGTCGAAAACCCGTTTAGGAAACGCACCATTCATTAATCTTCAGAAAAAGTTCCAATGTTTCACATATATTTAAATACTTTTACGTGTATAGCACAAATATATTTTTGTTCAGGCAAAAGGATTTTACAAATTCAAAAAGGAGTCTTTTGAATCTTTTTACAATAAGTCATTAAGATTAACTTAGCCAATCATTTTAAAATTCGAAAATCTGTAAAACACTGTGTTATGTTTATCAACTACTTTAATTTGTAACAAACAGAGATTTAGAAATCATACGAAGAATGAAAGATATACCGCAGTTGTTTCGGGAAATAGAATTAAAATCATAATCTGGGGGACATAGAGGGTAGCCTTATGATTATCACTTGAAAATCTGTAGTGAGATAAAAATATTTGATTTTAACTGATACATGTAGTTCGAGAAAAAAACAACAGCTACACTTATCCTTTACAAATAAAACTTAATTAAATATTTATTGAGATACAAGGTCTATATAGTATATTAAATTAGGTTAAGTAGTTAACCCGATGATACTTCGTCTTCAGTTGGATCATGACATGAAAGCCGTTTAATACCTCAAAGCTTTAGATGCTAAGCTAATAGAACCAACAATGAGACATCCTTATAGCCTAGATAATCCTTTGAACATCGGCCTTTTTCATTCGCTCCCTAAAAACTAACTGGCAGAGCCGTTTTGTACAATCTTAATAAATGATTTTCAAGACGCTTGATTGTAAAACTTTTGCTCATTATGATTCAGTTTTTGGATGAAGATTAAAATTCACTCTCAAGTAAATCTAGCTGTGAAATGTTTAGTATTTTATTGAGACTGTCTTAGTGCATTTGCCAATATATTTCATAAAGAAGCATCTCTAACTCTAGATCACCTGATGTCTTATAGTTTATTGTAGGCCATGTTGGCACCTTTGGTGGTAGTGGGGAGACACCCCTCCACTTTCCTACTTTTTTTAAAACGAATTGTGACATTTAATTTATTAGTTTACATTCAACTTCCAGAAACTCAACTTTCTTTCTCTTCGTGCAGAAAGAAGGGTCCGGGACGGTGGACATCACAAAACTTCCCCAGAATACAGAATTTGTCCTTTCATTTAATGTTATACCCATTTTCTACATTATCCTGTTTTTAAAAGGCTTTACAGTGGAGGAAGTATACGTTGTAAAGTGGTTGGTTATGTTTAAAATAGTGAAAATATTTATATGACGTACTCCAAAACACGTTAGTTTATGAATATATTTGTATTGGTAGATACCAGTCTTTTTTATTGAAGACCGTTCTATTATATGCTTGCGATGAGTTCATTCAACGATAACTCAATCCAATCAGCAAAACTAGTGAAATCATTGACTGTATTACTAGAGCTATTGGACATTTCAATGGTAATTCAATGGCATAGAATCACAATCAGCCTTCAAACTTCATTAAAGACGCAACGATGTTGCGAGAATTATTGTGTGATGTCATTAACCTTTTGAAAACCCTTAAGTTATTTATTTGTTTTAATTTTTAAACCAATTTGGTTTCATTTAGATCCATGTGTTAAATTTCATGAGTTTGTAGTAAATTAATGATTACGCCCCATACACCTAATAAGGAAACGAATATATGAGATCTAAAAATTCAAATGTTGCAATATTGATGTTGAATATCTTCTCCTGTAAATCATTCACAAAGTGTAGCTTGAGTACACTCAATTTGTAGCCTTGACAGATAAATGAAAGCCCTTGCAACATAACTAAAAAAGCTATTTAAATATATTAAAGACCTGCTAACCCCATAAAGTGCCTCTTATACACCAATGAAGCCTACTAATAAACTAAGGGTACAAATTTGAGTGTAAATCCAGATGTAAAATACAGTCTTTAAATAACTCATTTCTTGCACACATGTAAAGATTCACTAATGTACTAAGGATTCAAATATCTTCAACCCCACGATAAGAAAAACATGTTTTTATATAAGTTTCGAGCAGTGCCAAATAGAAATGTTATTTGGTGCATTGATAGTGAATCGTTTGTTTCCGGGTGGTTTATATTCGTATGTGGAGCGGAATTCCGGACTTCTGCAGAATATAAAACAGTTAATATCTGCTTCAGCCGGATGCTTGACTTTGAACCTCACGTTTGCTGATTCTCATCAGAGATTTTGTCTACATTTTTTCCAGAAATATACTAAAAACATAATGGAGGACCTCTTTAAACACGATGGCTTAGAGAGTAAGGCTTTAATTTTATAGAGCTTTATGTTTATTTTTATATATCACTAGACATATTTATTTATGGTATCTTATTTGGTTTGGTTGAAGACTTGAGATACTGATTAGCAGTACCAACCACAGAGATACTTTATTGTTATTGGTAAGTGCATTTGATTTATTCAAGAGGGGGGGGGGGGGTTTGTATAACCGGTCATCTCCCGGTTTTTAACCTCAGTCACGTTAGAGATTACGGTTTTGGTAGGGTGTTTTTACCTGTCTCTACAACTTAAAATACATCTTGTAAACGAAACATCAGCTATCTGGTAAAGTGGAAGTTTATTTTTATCTTTTTGTGTCAAATACATCAAAGCATACGAATATTACACATTAAAATTCGTTACATTATAACACATTATTACATTATACGTTACATTATTACATTATAACACTGTCTGAACATACTCCAGGCAGACACAAGTCTGATGATAATAATTTTGTATGTCAATATGTATATTCATGTATTGTTGTTCTATTTCAACATGTATAGCCTACCCATGAGTTAGCCAACAGAACTGTGTATCAAATTAACTTTATTGGTTCTGTTCCGGATAAAAATTTTAAACATTTGTATAACCTTTCAGAAAGGCTAAGCACAGGTTTAATTTTATAAAGACATATATTCTTTAGTATTAGCAAGTATCATTTAGCAAACTTCGCATATAGGGAATAAACTATTACTGTAAGTCTCACGGGAAAACCTAGACTCGGGACCGATTTACTTTTTCGTTTTGAGGTCCCAGTGGCCAAAACACCTTCCTTTTAAATACATATATGTATATTAAATTTGGTACAAACACGTAAACCTAAGTGTATTCAAACAAGTTAATGAAACAGCATGATCGGACTAAGGAAACGAGGGTTTATTGGGAGTTTGATGGGGTGAAAATGGGGTTATCCTTGTTTTGGCCCTAAAAACATAAATCTCACAATTTCTTTCCACGCCATTTTGTAGAGTGTAAAAAAAATAATTTTTTTATTAGAACGTTGGTGTATGTCTAACAGTTAAGGGGATAATAAGAAATATATATTTAAAATTACTATGACATTCTTAGTGATCTGTTGCATTTTGCTTGTTTATGCATATATTTAAATCACATTTGGCAGTTTTGCTTATTTCATACTAAGGTAATAAACATTTCAATAACAAAACACACCTACTTGAGACAGGTCCTATTACCTTTCTTGTAGCAGAAAACCTAAATACTTATTAAAATTATTTTTATTTTAATAGGAAAAAATATTAAGGGAATATTTTAGTAGAAATCCAGCCAGGTAAAATGCAAATTCGCTTAGTTGTAGGTTGTTGCGTCAGGGGTATTAATTCTGCGTTTCAAATTATTTTCTACTTTTAGGCTTCAATAATCGTTTATGATTATTTAATATGTATTAGGTTTTAATATAGAAGTATTTTAATGTTAATATTTTTTTAGCATTTTGTAGAGCAGGAATAAATAATATAAATTGGAATTTTTTCATGCAAATTTTTAGTCATATATCAAGGCCACTTTAAGGGAGAAAACAACTTTTAATGAAACAAATACTGTAAGATATGAAATCTTTTTAAAATATGTTAAGTCTGTAAAAATAAAAATAAAATGGAAGAACCGTAACATTTTGTAAAAACACAATAATATGTTTTCCTTTGCAAATTTCAGTTTTATTATTACTTAAGCAAACAAAAGATTTATGTTTTATCTTTTGTTTAGCTGCCAGTAGACTTCAGTTCAAACTGAAATAAATTCCAGATCTGCAGTCAACGACAATACCTCAGTCAGAGGCAAGTTATGTGTTTAATCTTTAAACAGCTTTACCTGCCTTGTCACTTAAATACTACAACAATTTCGCCATGGGACTTGGAACAGTGGAAGTATATAAACAAGTCACTGCAACTGGGAGCACATTTGTTTTACTTGTTGAGGAATTATTAATAAATATTTCAAAAATGAATTTGTTTAAGGAATAAAGAGTTATTGACATAAATAAATATAAAATTCATCAAAAAGCTTATCTTTACTTGTAAACCCCATAATATCGTTAGATAATAGTTCTTGAGTGCTATAACAGTTCAAGTAATAAACAAAAAAATTTGACATAAAAATACTATTAAGTACATTGAAATACAGTTTGCCAAAGACGTAAAAAAGATAATGTACCTTGGAAACAAGCACATTTACAATTTATCGTATAAAATTCAAATCCAATGGCCGAATGCCTAAAATAACTTTCAATTTATCATACTTTACACGTTATTGGCTCCTAATAATTATTCTAATTGGTATTTAAATGTGTGACTTTAAAATAGCTTATTGTTTTAACAACATCGATGTATAAATACACTAATAAATAGAAACATTTTAAACAGCAATTTCACAAACTATTTATATTGGTGTGTGTTTTTATTCAAATTCTAATATTTTATGCTGTTTTCTTTTTTTTGTAAATAATTTGAGTTTATTCACATTGCTTTTCAAAGAATTAAAATGTGAAATATGAATACTCGTATATATAGCACTAATACTTGATTATGGCTGTTTTATTTACTGTTTTATACAGGGTGATTAATATTTATTGTGACGGAAATTATTTTAAGTTTTAAAAAAATAAACATGTTTTTAAACTTAATAAAGGGATTTCTCAAATACCTTTATATGTATTTGAGTAGATAATGTGATTTTCGTGTTCTACATTAAATTTTGAATAAGAATAATAGAAAACGATGGAGGATCAAAAGTAAAGACTCCATTGTAAAAATCCAAAGATAAACATTAAGGTGTTTGATAGAAAAAAATATTAGTCTATTGAATTTTTCTACACCCTTCATGCAAGAAGGTGGGCAAATATGTTAAAAACTGTGTAATTTTTTTAAGCTTTCCAGCAATATGCTACACTATTGAGGTTTAGATATGCTTTTGTTTGGTTTAGTGGTTTAAATACTAGAAAACGGGGAAATTTTTTTACTGTTTTACTGTTAAAACTAAAACAAAAATACAAGTTTTGCTTAATGCATGCCGACTGTCTATGTTTTAAATGTTAAAGACACCATGTTTTGTAGTCTTAAAACCACTAAAGCGTACATAAGCAGACCTAAGGCTCAATAGTGTAGCATATTGTTGGAAAGCTATGCCAGCAAACCTAGGTACTCATGAAACATAATTTTATTAAAAATAGATTTAATTGAAAATCAAATCAGCAAAATGGAAACTCTCTTACAACTTACAACTCTCTTATAGTCTGCAGGTTTGCTGTGGTGGGGATATTTTGCCTATCTCAGGGGGATATGGGTGCTATAACCAATTCATGGCGACCCAGCATCCTTTTACAGCCGTCATCTTGATGACGTCATTGCGGACGACCGAGGTCCTTAAAAATTGGGGTGCCCAGATCCAAATCCAAAGATAAACATTAAGGTGTTTAATAGAAAATAAAATAAACATTGGTCTATTGAATTTTTCTACACCCTTCATGCAAGAAGGTGGGCAAATATGTTAAAAACTGCGCCATTTTATAAGCTTTCCAGCCATATGCTACGCTATTGAAGTTTAGATATGTTTGTTTAGTTTGTTTGGTTTAGTGGTTTAAATACTAGAAAACGGGGAACTTCTTTACTGTTTTTACTGTTCAAACTGAAACAAAAATACAAGCTTTGCTTAATACATGCCGACTTTCTATGTTTAAAATGTTAAAGACACCACCATGTTTTGTAGACTTAAAACCACTAAAGCGTACATAAGCAGACCTAAAGCTCAATAGTGTAGCATATTGTTGGAAAGCTATGCCGGCAAACCTAGGTACTCATGAAACATATTGTTATTAAAAATGGATTTAATTGAAAATCAAATCAGGAAAATGGAAACTCTCTTAGTCTGCAGGTTTGCTGTGGTGGGGATATTTTGCCTATCCCAGGGGGATTTGGCTGTTATAACCAATTCATGGCGACCCATCATCTTTTTACAGCCGTCATCTTGATGACGTCATTGCGGACGACCGAGGTCCTTAAAAATTGGGGTTCGGTCGGTTTTACGTTCAAGGACTTGTGACTCCGTGACTTATAACCACCAAAAGCTGCATGTGCCCCGCCAGAACTGAAATATTTCTCTGCTACCTATCCCCACTATTTGTGTAACTAGTGGGCGGTTTGGCACTTTGCTGCACACGACAGAAATGTTTACGAACGATCCGTAGGCGAGTGTGGAAAGTATCTCGAGTGCAGCAAAGGCACATAATATTTTTCCTATAGTTACTATAAATCATATAAATAATTTGTCTTTCAAACACAGTACAACACGTTCTTAGGTTAGGTTAAATCCCAACATTGAATGAAATGGGAAACGCTGTACCAGCTGATCGTAATCGTAATAACTTTTTGTCATACTGCAGCAAAAACAGCCGTTTTTAATGCATGCGTTGCTGGTCTAAAGTATCATTTTTACTCTCTAGGGAGTAAAAATTGTTTTTAGTCTCTAGGGAGTAAAAATCAGCTGTTTAAACAGATTGCGGCAATTGTATCGATCGAAATTATTCATCGATTAATTTATTAGGTAAGGTGTTAGCCTAATGTTGTCGATCGCTCGACATATCGGTGGTAAAATATACTGTAACACAATCGTAATAGACGAAATTATTGAATCACTTACTAAACAGCTGCGTATTTGCATTAGCAGAATTGAAAGCAAGCTGGAAGTCATTTTGAGAGGTTATCTTTACATAAAAATTATTTCGTTTTCTAGCTTAGTCTGTTAATTAATTATGCAATATGACGAAAAATATAGTTCACCAAACGGGCCTAAAGTGTCTTTTTAACCCTCGCTAATTTTTTTACCTTGGCTTCGCCTCGATCATAAAACTTGACCTCGAGTTAAAAAGAGGCCCTAGTTATGAAATATACTATTAGTGTTGCAAGATACATTTTAATATGTATTTTAAAGGGTACACGGACTACGTGCACAATAAAAACATGCTGTTGTGTGTTGTTTGGTTGAAATCCGGGTGTGTGGCAAAAAAAACGTGCGGGAAAAAAGAAAGTGCGGCAAAAGTATGTAAATGCAGCAGTTAGCAACTTTCTGTCCTATAATCAGTGCAAGGAAGCCCACTTTGTCGGGTGACTGTAGGAAAATACAATTATTCGATGGATATGAGGGGGATGCAAACGAGTAAAAAGTGATTTAGTTGTATAACTTGATTGAAATATAACTGTCAAAACTGTTCACAGGATATTTTAAAAGTAAAATAAATTTAAAAAGTAAAGGGATTTTAATACAGCACGTAGTAAAGATAAATAATTCTTTTTTAAAGATTTTAGATTAAATATTTCAAATTAATATCGTTTGACACAGAACTTAAGATCAACATATTTACTAGGATTCCTTTCTTAGCAGTGAAAGCCAGTTGAGCGGATGTTCGTGTTTCATGGGTTTTAATAAAGCGATAAATAAATTTTTTTTTTTTTTATAAAATACAAAATAAAAATATTTTATTAATTTAAATTATCAGTTTCGCTCAGACCTATCAACATCTATGACAAGTTTTGTAAGTTGAGATGTAGACGTTACATACATACCCTTTGTATCGATACAGTATTTTTCCTGTGTTTGTTTGTTAATCTCATCTGGTGAACCCACAGTTCTGGTTGGTTTCTTTTAAAGACTTGCCTGCTTTGAGAGAATTGCAAAAATTGTTGTCCTCTCGTTTACTATTATTGTGTACCGTACTTATAACATAGTTATATAAAGCATTAATACTAAGCAAGTGTTATACATTCAACTAACATTGTCAGAAGTAGTTATTCGTGCTTTTCGGGCGTTTATTGCTCGTCTTCATTTTCTACAAGTATCAGGCAATTTTTGAGAATGCATTCTGAAATGTTCCTTAATATGACACACTTATGCGAATTAGGTGTTTTCTTGTAAAACGAAAACACAACAAATACTTTATCCTTCTTGGGCAATATATGGGGGCCAACAGAACAATCAATACAAAAAATGTGTTGCCAACACGATGATATTATCAAAAACATTTCAAAGTAAATAATAAGAAAGCATGTTCACTATTGTGTTAATTATTTAAAACTGTGATTAGGTCTTGGCCTATTTAGATAACATTATTAATTTTAGAATACCTATTTATTTAAAACTGCAGATCCAAGTATTTGTTTTGATTCCCAATAACATAAGATGAATGTTATTTGTATAATCCTATTTAGTACGTAAATCAAATCTGTAAAAAACCGTACCTATTAGATCAGTGGTCATCATCCGATTTTCCCCCTTTGTACTGTGTTTAGGTCTTGGTTTGATTTTAACATATGCTATGATTCTTTGTTTTGTTTAAATTTACGTCGTTATTTTGTAACCATCATGGCAACCTATAAAGCCAATGTTAAAATTTAAGAACTTTGAGTTACTCTTAGATTATATAGGCATCATCCAAAAGTTAAATTGGTTTCGTCTAAGCCTTCCAAACATTTGACAAAACAACCTTGGTAGGTTTGTCTAAAATGTGTTCAGCCTTGAGTTAATATGTTAGACAGTTTGCATTAAAGTCGATTCCAAAGGGCTTGGCTTCGCTCCGCTCAATATCTGAAGCTGTCAAGCTGAGGCTTGATTATAAGTTTGTTAAGTCGAATGTCACAGTAATATTTTACTTAGCTGTGAGTTTGCAGGGACAGCGAGGAATCAAACTTTATTTCGCTAGCAAATATTCTAACAACGTACAAGATTTACTCAAGATAACAATTCAGGTAGTGAAATTCAATTTAAGGATAATTTTGTGACTTGGTAACATAAGAACTAATAACACTTATTTTGATTTTGTACTATTAAACTATTACGATTCCCTATAAACTAGGGGAAAATTGTAAACACGTATTCAATATTGTCCTAACATTGCAGTGTTACTACATCCATTAGCTTAAAGGTTTATAAAGAAAATCTACTTAATAATATCCAAAGGCTTTACGCACAATTGACATACTATTGAAGGATGAAAAGGTTAATGATATACCTTTTGTTTATTATAATCGGACACTTACAAAATATATAACTATGCATTTGTTATATTTAAAGTTTAAATACCTTAGTGTTTATATAAAATGATTTTGTTTCTTTCATAAGGAGTGTTACAATATCAGTGGTGAATAACACACCCTCTTTAGGTTTTCCTGGAGGAAAAAAGTCTAAACTCAGATATTGTTAACAATTATTTATAACTTATATTTTACTTCTTATTAATTCATTAATGCCTCTCAAATGTTGTTTCATGTTATATAATGTATAATATGTTAAATGAACATATACCCTAAGCAAAATGCCATGTAAAATACATAACACGTTCAGCGGAACTCCAAAATTGCCCAGGGTGTAATGGAAAAGTAATTAAACTAAAAGTACTCTGTGTGACGATAGCTTTCCCCCTCCCATATCTGGTTTTAGCTGTCCTTAATTTATTTATATTTAATTTTTTTTTATGTAATGTAATAATGTTTTGTAATTCTTTATGTAATAATAGCTAGCCGGCCGGAAACCAGGTAACAATTTCACGACACAGCGGCAAGGCCATCTAGCTTTTGGTGGCAGAGTGTAGCGTCAGTTCGGTGTTTTGCTTGTGTCTGTGTTTGGCTGTAAGGTAGTAAGTATAGCAATATATTAACAGTTCTTCTTTTCAGCGTGTTTATATTTTTCAACTTTTGTTTCATTATGTACCATTTTATTGTTGTATAAATGTTATAAATAGTTGGTTTTTTCAGCAAAAGGTTTTTATGACTGTCTACCTTTTGAGGGTCAATTTAGTTTAATGTAGCATTAGTATATTTTCACTTGATAACGGGAGGAGTTTATCCAACTCCAGAAACGTTGTGTAGTTTAAAACACAAGACACGTTGGAAAAGTCAAATTAAATAATATAACATGTTTTGTGTTGTTTGTTTGGAATACTGATGCGTGGGAAAAAATAGTGCAACAAAAGTAAAAAGAGTGTGGCAATAGTAAGTAAATGCAGCAATTAGCAGTTTTCTGTGCTATAATCAGTGCAATGAAGCCCACTTTGTCTAGTGACTGTAGGAAAAAATAATGTTTATGTCTAGTAGTGGTGTACCAAGTTTTTAAGCTCTATCTTTAATACTTTAAGAAATATTTAACCGTCCCGGGACTTTCTTCAACCCTGGATAGGCTATTTAAGTAATATTTGACATATTCGAAATACAGGGCGTTTTTTTACGCAACCCAAATTACAGGTTTTTAAGTTAAACACTGTATTTTTATAACAAAACAAACCCATATGTTGATTTCTATACTTTCTTTACACCAATGTCGATCAGCTGATTTGCGTTTTGGCATAGTTATCATGAGGTTTAGTGTTATTGAGAATTGATTAAAAATCAGGCTCAACATATCAGGCTCAGACACCATGTTGAGTTTTATTTGCAATAAATTCCCAATATCAGTACACCTTATTAACTATACAACAATGCATATTAGCTGATTTGCAAATGAATTAAAGATAACAAAGCTACCAAATATAAGCTTGTTTTCATCTTCAAACAGTGTCTCACAGTACCTGTAATTTGAGTTGCATTTTAAAGAAACTTACTATATTTAAATGACTTACTTAAGGGTGGTCTACACGCAAGGATTTCGCGAACGTTTTATCTGCGCAGGTACAGGTTTCAACACCAACTTATAGTGCAGTTTTGTGATAACTTCAGTGTAAGTGTATGTAATATCGTGGAAGATGTGTTTCTGTTGGCAATTTCTGCAGCCAGTGTTACAAGTAAGCAAATAAATAAGTCTGAGAGACGACGGCGCTCGTATGGTCAAAACGTTGGTTACTAAAAAAACAACAAACTTCATAATAGTTTCTCTGTTCACGTTTGAATCTACTGCTTTGTATTTTTCAAAAGTATCTAAGTCTTTTTTCTTATCACAGTCACTATATTCCTTACTCTTGACCCTCCATAAATTAAGGACACTTCTGGACAGTTCGATGAATTCAACAATAAAATCACGGGAACATTGGCGAAGATCTGCGATTGTAATTAAAAAACACACTTATACCTCTGACAGCACGTGAAGACAACGGTGCATACTGGGGTTTTGAGCGTTTAATCAACTCCATCCTATCAGCAGAACTAGCGGGATCATTTACTGCATTACCAGACCAAATTGACTTGTTATTGGATATTCCATGGCAGCGAGTTATGATAATCCGTAGCGTAGGATCACAATCAAACTACAAAACATCATTATAGAGGCATCAATTATGTGAGATTTATACTGTGATGTCATCAACCTCTTATCAACATTTAATATTCAATTGCAGATTGTCGATTTATTGGATTCGTAGGAACATATTCTACGCATATCACACGTGGTTATAATAAATGGATCATACTTAAATACTAAGGCAAAGAGTTGTTTAAGTACTTTCTTCAGTCTCCATAAATTCTTAAATACGCGCCAGTATGTATTTAATGGCATAATTAACTGTATAAATATGTAGGTACTTACTGTCTTCGCAATCCTTATTTGGTTATAACACTTCGGCCATTTCGGAGATTACTTGTCGGGTGTTTTTTTTTTTGCCCTCAGACGCTAGGCACGAGCCTGGGATTGTTTGTCTCATTACTTCAGGCTAGACCTAGAAGTTGTGACATTATCATTTAGATAAAATGCATTGGTGATTTGGCGGGATTTGAACCCGGGACCTCTGGAACCAAAGTCCCGCCCTCTAACCACTAGACAGCTCGCTCCCCCAACATCGTCGGGTGTAGTAGTACACTAAACATAACCGCAGGGGGCTCACGCTTGCGTGGGTTCGTGGCCTGGGCGACCACGCGGACCCTAGCTCTCCCAGAGGGGAGGTAACTGCCCGGTGTCAGACCCGGCACTTCAGGTAGACCACAGTTATGGACGACTGGTAAGCGCCAGCCCCTTAGGGGGAGCCTCCAGTGACATTCCCTCCATTCAGGGTGGGGGGGGGTGTTTAGCTCTCAGTGACGCCGTTAATTCCGCCTCTCCTCATCTACCTGTAACTGTGGTTGTGACTGAGTCCTACCTGTTGTGTTCGACTGACATTTTGTGAGGCATATCCTCGACTTTGGAAGTAGCCTCGTCCTGGGAGGTGAAATACCTAGCCCCCAGAGGGGAGGTAAATGCTCCGTGTTGGTATCGGCATTTTCAAGTTGGCCACAGACATGGTCGACTGGGCATCGGGTCCCAGTGACATTCCTTTATCCAGGATGGAGGGGTGTTTAGCTCTAGGAGAGATGGAAGTACATCATAATCTCTAACCTACCTGTGTCTGTGGTTCTTTGGGCTTCGGCCTGCTTGTTGTGTGCGACCAGCATTCAGTGGGCAAATCCTCGACTTTGGAAGTAACCTTTCCTGGAGGTGAAAACGGGCAAGTACCCGCAGCTCACGGGGACACTCAAGGGCAACGTAACTTTCCGCAGTGTGAGGGCAACGGTTTGTAGGTACTTATGCAAACCTATCCCTGTCTCTGAGCACGGACGGTATGGTTATCTTGAGTGTGGGGGGTTCTTCCCGGAACCTCAATTGAGTCAAGGGTGTCGCCACCTCTGGTGGATAGGTTCATCCGGGTGGGTCCCACTTCTATACCTGCCTCCTTTTGGGAAACCCTGATGGCCTGGCAGTGATGTTGGGTCTGACGGGCAAACGAAGTAGATCGGGTGCTGGGTCCGAGCCCGCCAGGGGTATCTGGGGATCTATCGCTCTGGTTATCTCTGGTTTCCCAGCAATGGGTAAGGCCTCGATCGGGCAGCGGTGTAAATGGGAGGTTGGGGTTCCCCCCGTCAGCGTGCTGATGGTCCCCTTCCTCCTGGCTATTGATGGCGGGTTCTGCCTGTCAGGGATTAGATAGGTCCCGAGTGTTGCTTGCACTAAATGCGTCGGGGCGCTCTACTATGGACCTCTAGGTTCCGACCTAGTGGAACCCAGGTGGAGTAAAACAAGCAGCCGGAATCCCTGGTTAGGATTGAGGGGCAACCCTCTTTCCGAAGGGTCTGCTTCGGCAGCCGGCGAGCCTGATGACCTTAAGTCATCCGCCCATGATGTGCTAAAGGTTGATGCGTAAGCTTCGGCCTACATCATGGGGCCCGGGTATGTCCTGAAGGATAGGTACCGGGTAAGCAGTCAGGGGGCTTCGGCTCTCATGACAACAAATGTAAATGTAAAAAAAAAAAAAATGTAGTACACTAAACCAAAATACTGTGGTGTTTACCTTTTTCTCGGGATTTCTTTATTTTCATTGCGTCAACTGTTACTGTTAATAAGTAGTACATATACAACACGACACAAAAACATTTAAGCACGTACACGGCTATGAAACTGGTGACAGACTGAAGGAGCCTTCTACGAAAAATCATAATTAACTGATACAAACTGTTAATTACTGTGCAGGTTTATGCGAGTATAATTATTTAGTTGGTCCACGATGGTAATACAAACTGCCCAAAACATACACGAATAACGTTAATGCAGAATGATTCAAGAGTAATCTTTAAGCAGTATATCGGATACGAACTTCGCATGCATTTACCAATCTCACTAGAACAAACAAAGGATAACAAGCTTTTCAGCCAGCAAGCTCATTCAGATATAAGCCAGAAGATTAAAAACAAACAACCAACTCACTGTGGCAAGTATTCACGTTCTTGTAACGGCTGACCTTAAAGTAATCAAGGAGGAAGTTACTTAAGTGCGAATAAATCTTTGTTGTTTTATCATTATAAACTGAGATCAATAAAGTCCAAACTTCTAAATGTCTTAGGTTTATTATTATTATTCTTGGATACAGAAAAAACGCATTAATAATCAAACTAATTTCACACTTTTATATTGCGTTGACTAGTTAATATTGTATTGTAAATTTTCGTTCCGCAGTTTTTATCCAGGCCAAAAGACGCTGGCCTGATATATAATGACAAACAATCTGTAATGGTTCATTTCAAATTAACTCCTTATGTTATAAAACATACCTTTCTTATGAAGTCCTTTAGAGCACTGTCTCTAAGTACAAGAAACATTCTCTTAAGTTGACCAATGAATTAAGATAAATTATGTAGTAAATCAAGAAAAGGGCTGAATCGGGTAAATAATATATCGAAGATGATAAAAACTTGTACTATTACATTTTAGATATTTGTACACCGTATAAACATATCTACATATTTACAGAAGGTAAAAAATAAGCATTCCCTATGTTTGTAAAACAACGGCAGCTAAAATACAAAGAACGCTGTATCTATGACTATAACCACAGTTTGCTAAATGATGAGAGTTTCTATCGTCTGACATGACAGAACTTGCCAAAACTCTGGTCCCCTTGCCGTTGTCAGGTAAACAGCTCTGAAACAGAAAGCAAATGTCAATTATATTAAAGTGAAACGAATGTTTTTGCAGAATTTAAAATCCATTGAAATCATTATTACCAAATAGTTTGCGAACTACGCCACTTTAAGTTTGTACACAAATTATTATATAATTTCACTAAAATAGACTGCGATTGTTTAAAACATAAAATAGCATGATATTTAATTTTAATAAAATCCTACTAAAACTAATAATTAATTGTCTTCTGCAGATGTAAAAAATAACATGAGCAGTCTACGCTGTCAATAACAGTGTCCATTTATACATTTATAGTTGTATGTCAACAAAGATAAAGGGGTTTCAACTCGTCTCGTCGCAGATATAACGGATTTATAATCACTAAAACAGTTTCCATTTGTCTGATTTGTTTTTGAGAGACAAGAAAGATAGCTGTCAGGGAATTGGTGAAGCAAAATGTCATTTCAAAGTCCCATTAATTACAGAGCTTAGTTTATAGTAAAACTGTTTTCTATTTTGGAGTTCAAACAATACTTATTTATATTCTTAGAAAAATTAACCTAACCAAAAAATGCTTATCTGTGTGGTTAAATAAGGAAAATGAAATCTTGTAAGGCATAATTCACTCGAAAAGGCCGGACGTGACTGCAGTGATAAAATAAAAAAAGAGCCGGTTTTAAACGAACAGCTGAAGAGTAAAATCTTGAGGATCGTACAATTATTGTTTAATATCTCCCAACGTGTGACCATTTTCCAATGTTAGTTTCATAACATATGGACATTCTAGTTTTTATTTCACACTAGGGGATTTAATTATTTTTTTATGAATTAATAGAAAATTTTGTCCCAAGGCATTCTATAAATTGACTTATCCAAAAATTAATCGAAATAAAAGATTTATGATCTTCATACTTAGCACAATATGACTAAAATCGTTTACTATTCTGGCTAAAGTCAATTTGGTACAAGTTACCTGTGTGAATTTCATAATATAAATCAATAAAAAAAAAGTTATTATATTCTACGAGTTTTGTGCCTGCACTTGCAAAAGACACGTTTCTTGTAGGAAATGTGCATTAAAATAAATTAATTATAGATTTAAATATTTGATTCCAGAAGTGTATTATCCTACTAGTTTTAGGGATCCTAGAAAGCTAATAAATAGCTTAGAACATGTACATGAAGTTATCATAGACTTACAGAATTATCAGGGTCAAGATGGCGCCCTGTACATCTCGCAGTGTATGGTCCTAGACAGGCAGCGTAGGCGATAGCATGTGGGATGTAGCTTTGGTCCACTGTACCACTAAACAGCTGTAGTGCCATCGGACCTGTAAGCAAGCTAGGACGTGTACACGTAGTAATTTACTTTAAAATAATCTAGTTTTAAGTATCGAGAATTTGAATGTTTAACTACATTTCAGCATGTAGTGTAAATGATTGTCCTTTTGTACGTAGCATCATCATCATCGTAGTTAAAAGGTTGTCTATTTCATGTCATTCATGAATAGAATAGGGGTGAATATGTGTTAAAACATATTTTAATGTGTATTGACAGAAATATATTTAAGCAACAAATACAAGCACCAAGTTGGCAAGCAGAAATTGGGTGGAAACCAATTTCTGAAAAATATATACCATCAAGTATTGACCTTGAGCATAGACAGGTACATCCTCTCCTCCATGAGTCGCCCACTGGCGAGGGACTCCACTGGAGTGGACGGCGTTCTGGGAGTCCCCGGTGCCGTTGCCAGGAACAGACCTTGGACTGGAGTATCCAGGGCCGTTAGAATACAACAGGGTCGAGTACGGTAGACCATCCATATCAGACATTCGGGAGTCAGTACCTGTACATTTATATCACTATGCTGTAGTTGTTATATTCTTTGCGTATTTAATTAGAAATGGTTAAACATATTTTTGAGGCATTGGATAGTGTCAATTGGTTTGAGCCACTTTATAGGTAATGTAGTATTCGTATAGGTTTAATCCAAGAGAAGTAAAAATAGCACATACCTAGTATGGGATTCCCTCTGGGTGTTGATATTCCTCCAAGAGTCATGACGTGAGAGTGGTCAGACGTGACGACTATGAGGGTCTGTGACTGATCTATCATAGACAACACGGCCAGCAGAGCAGCGTCCAGCATTAGAGTTTCCTCTAAAGCTCGGTATGGGTTGTTGTAGTGATGAGCATGGTCAATCCTTCCACCTAAAACATTCAGGATCTCAGTCAATACAGCTATCAGAGCAGCGAGAGTTTGCTCTAGAGCTCGGTATGGGTTGTTGTAGTGATGAGCATGGTCGATCCCTCATCCTAAAACATTCAAGGTCTCAGTCAATACAGCCATCAGAGCAACATAAAGCGTGAGAGTTTGCTCTAGAGCTTGGTATGGGATGTTGTAGTGATGAGTATGGTTGACCTTTCCACTTAAAACATTTAGGTCTCTCATAGAAGACAGCCATCAGAGCAGCATAAAGCATGAGACTTTGCTCAAGAGCTCTGTATTGGTTGTTATAGTGATGGGTATGGTCGTTCCTTCCACCTAAAACGTATATGTTATCACTACCGAATAGTTGTCTATCATAAATATAATCATAGATTAAAAGAAATAGACATACTCCTTTTATCTATGATATAATAGATAATATTCCCTTAATTTATAACTCTTGTTAAAAATTCTATATCTAACAGGTACCAAGGTTTACGTTATCTTAAGCGAATTACCATTACAAAATTAGGAATAAAAGAAATACAGCGTATAAACAATTAAGGTAGTCTTACTCTCAACAAATAGGAAGAATCCTTGAGGATTTCTCAGGAGAATGCTAAGAGCCTTTATGACCATTTCAACCAGCGACGGGTCACCGCTGGGTCCCAACTCTCTATCTGCTTCGAACTCCATGTGGGAATAAGAGAATAGACCTGGAAAACCATTTTTCATTAGATATCGATTAAGTGTTTCATTTTGAGGCTATTGTGGCCTACGATATTAGTATGTTGACTCTATTAAGTAAAAAAAAAACATCGTTTATAATTAAACTTAACAATTTAAATACTGTTTAATGTTACGATAGCCAACATTCCTTATAACACGCAGCATTGGCCATTACAAGAAATTTACTAAGCTAACATAATTCAATAAAGTTAAATTAAAAATCACTTTGGAAACAGATGTATGAAAGCATAGACTCAAGAATAAGAAAGTGACAAAATATTGGTTGAAAGCCTAACCCAACAAGTGATCCGTGGAAGCCGCATCTACAGCATCCATTTGCCCTTTGTTCCATACGTAGTCTGCCTTGAGACCTTTCTTTCGCTTGTCTCGTATCCACTCGTCGATGAGATTTCGTCCGTCAAGTCTGCGACCCTCCTCAGTCAGAGTTTCTGGGTCCCTTGCTGCTCTGGGCAGCCAGTGGCGTCGTCCACCACCCATCACAACCTATAATTTCACATCTTAGAAGTGATTCCATCCTTCAAGTTTGAAAATCTAATTGTAGGCTATCAAGTTTCCAAGCATCAATATCAGGGAATCTGTGGTCAAACAACTGTATCTTTGGTAACAACTTGCAGTGAGCTGTTGAATATTGTGTGAGACTCCCTAAGCATTTTGCATTATAATATAGGAGAATTGAATGTTTTTATTGTTACCTTTCGGATATTCTCGTAACATATAGAATTTAAGATTTTCAAGTAAATGAAACCATTCGCTGGTAAAACTAGCAATAATTGTGATGATTGATCACAATAGTACCCTGATAAAAATAGTCTGTATTTGCCATTGCTCGAATGTGAATTGATATTTTATATGCTTTTGAGCGATCATAAACAAATGTTCACACAGTAAAAACACAATAAAAAAACAAATTTACTGAAAAAAAATCTGAGTTGTAAGACCATTTTGCATAATGAAGTTTTTTTGACAAATCCATTACTTGCATTCAGGGATTGAACAAACTAGATTTGTTGAAATTGCAGGACTTACGCGTAAGTAAACTTACATTAAGGTTCTTGCCTGGTTCGTCCTCGACGAGTTGTCTGGTGATGTCCTTACAGAGTTTTCTCGCCGCTGGAGGCACCTTACTGTCGTCCTCCCAATATCTGCTGGGCGAGTGGGCAAAGAGTGCTGCAGGGGTAGCGTGGGTCACTCTGGTAGAGGTCACCAATCCCGTGGACATTCCTAGGGGCACAATTTGACACTAGTTTATACTGTACTCATTTCAGTATAAAATCTCCTGAAGATAAACAGATTACTATAGTTCGAAACTTTGTTTAAAGAAGTATCACGGGTTTCCTCGGTTTTATATCCGATATGTGTTAGTGTCCAGTACCAGAATAGTGTGGCAGTATTCTTTCGTTAAGAGTAGAATGAGGTTTGCAGCAAAACACTTATGTCAAAACATTTAACTAAACAAATATGTTACAAAGTTTAAAATGGTTTGTTAAAATAACTGTGCGGGTAGGAAAAGTAATAGCATTCATAATGATTTCTGTGGTGTGTTGTTTCATGGACATACTATATCGTTTTTGTTTATCTTAGGCCTCCAATAAACCATAAATTAACCAATTATGATGCTCTTACATAAATTAATTAGCACTCTGAATTTTCATTCATATATATTTAAAAAATAACTGAGGAAAGACGATCTTATTTTAGTACTTTGAAACACTTGTCAGGAAATTGGTGTAGAATGATAACTAAATACACTGGTCATTATGTTTTTTGGCTCATTTAAACTTTTAAAAAATGTTTACGGTTCAAACCATAGATCCTTTCCTTGGTCGGGACAGTTTGATCCTCAAAACATAATAAATTACCAGAAGATTTACAAGATTAGTCAAATAGTCATATCAATAATTGATTCGAGGATTTACGAAAGACATGAAGATTGATTAACTCTCCTACAGACAAGTGAATTATTTACTATAGTATCCTCGTTCTTGAGACCTCCCAAATTAAAAACTGCAAAGGTGCAGACCTAGGGCTAGTAATATCACGGAGATTCATTTTCGTCCCAAGGTATATTAAATAAATACTTTTATCAATAAAGAAGGCTAAGTCTACTACTCTAAAATATAAGTTGCTAAAAATGTAAAAAGATTTATTTAAATTTGTTTGTAGAATAAAGAATATGCCTCCAACTCCTTATAAAGAATGGAATATGTAAGAGGTCAAAACGCAAATGCTGTAATTGATGTGGGATTTCTACTCCCATCAGAGATTTGACGATATTCTACCTAAAACGCGCTTGACTTGTTTCCTTGTTGGATAAGTGAAAGAAATTGCTTTTAAAGGGTTTCATGTTACTTTATTTTGGTGGTAGAATGACAATGAATTGAAGACATTTTGTAGTCATACTGTGTCATTGTTTATTTTATTTACGTTTGAAGATATATTGGTATAATAACCTACTTTTACGAGTGTATTTGCAATAAAAACGTCATCTTTGTTATTAGCTAGTAAATATTACAAGGGTTTCACGATTATTATCTAGAGATGAAACTACAACGTCCAATAAACGCTTTTATTTAAATATCTTTTATCGACATTTTTTTAGAAATCTTGATTATTAAACCTTCAAAGTGATCACAAATATGATACCGATTGTATTCCTCATAATTTGTATTTATATAAATATACAAGAATATGAACCTTTGAAATTCGTAAATATTGCTTACACATCATATATGAATAAGAAGTAATCGACATCTGTTTTTATTCACATGGAATTCAACAGATTGTGCTACAAAGATTTAAGAAAATCAACATTAAACTAATAACAAAAATCCAAAACTATTTCTAAAACCTCTGAAAGCTTAAGTACCATTTATAAAAACTGCTCTAATTGTTATGGTAAATTAAAGCTGATTAACAATGTGGCTATAATGCTCGTCTGGTAAAGCTCATCTGAAAAATATCTGATGGTTCAACAATAAACTAAAATGTTGTCAATCATTAGGCTTTTAATATAGTATTTACGAAAAAAAGATAATGTTGGTATTACAGCTATATGGGCCATCTTACTCAATCCTACACTGACAATGTATTCATTTTCAACTTAAAATATGCAGGTATGTTCTTAGTTGTATTTATTGATTGTAGCAAGTTCATAAAAGTTGTTTTATGAGCATAGGTAAGTAATTATCTTAGTGTTTATATAAGAGTAATATGTGACCCAAAAATAGAGTTTTGTAACTTTATTTTAGCTATAAACTTTACCAAAATCGTTATTTTAGTTGTATAAATGCGTTCGGATTTTTCGGATTTAAGTAAAAAGGTTGTAACCTATTTAATTTGTTATGACATAGAAAAGGCCTATAGTTAATAGCTTAAACTTAAATTTCTTTATTCTTTATTCTCGTTAAAATAGGAGTTGGAGTAAGTGTTGGGTCTGTGGTGTTATCAAAATAAATTAGCTGTTTGAAAATATTACAATACTTACACAATCTCGTTTTAATAAATTAACCAACAAAGTCATCGATAAGAAATTCTAATGCCAGCTCAAATACAAATATGTTGAGCGACTTAACCGAGTTTCTATTCAAAATATTGTAAATACATTCTTATGAATTATTTTGTAACTTTAGGACCTCTTCGGAATAAATTTTTACTAAATATCAATAAATTTAACACATTTTAAGTGATCGAATAAACAGATCTTAGCAGATAGACGATAAAAACATTTATATGGTTGGGTTGGTTTTTTTTAACCCGTGGGGACCGTTGGGTATATCGGTTTCAAACTAAAATTTTAAAATTATAACATACACATCAAATGAATAATTACTTCTCGTTCACTCTTGTATAAATTATGTATTTATTAAACAAATAAAAAAATATATATGCTAATAATACCAACATTCTGGAGTGTGAACAACCAATAATCGTATAGAAAGACATGTAATTAACTATAAAATTTTGATAAAGGATTTAAAATATGGCCAATATTTTTTTCCTATAAAATCTACACATTCAACGGTTGGATCATAGTATCAAATATCCATAGCCCTACAAAGAGAAATACTAATGATTTAGCGAAATTCTCTTCAGAATATAAATTCGTGATACTATCCGAAACAGTGATAGTGTCAAACGTTCGTTTCCGGATGGTAGATATTCGTGTGTGGGGCGGA
This sequence comes from Macrosteles quadrilineatus, assembly GCF_028750875.1. Lineage (NCBI taxonomy): Eukaryota > Metazoa > Arthropoda > Insecta > Hemiptera > Cicadellidae > Macrosteles > Macrosteles quadrilineatus. The sequence continues at coordinate 17,993,731 of NW_026542600.1, forward strand.
ATTCCGGACTCCAGCAGAATATAAAACAGTTAATCTTGAATCGTACGTTTGCTCAATAACAGTAGAAATCGTTACCTATACGTGTTGATTAAACATTTCACTAAGATAAACAATATACATTAATGCACAACAAACATACATAGATTCTTAGGGATTTATGGGTATGATATGAGACAATTTGTATTTAAAAAATATTTTTACTATTGCATATACTATTGAAAATGAGTTTGTGTCCTTCTTGGTCATCAAATTAACGATTAAAGTAAGTATTGATTGAATGGTTCTATTGAACGTAGCTCAATCGCAACAGTCATCAATAATAGTTAAAATATTCATTCATAATAAATTGCAGGTAAAAAGTGTTTTTATTGTTAAAATATAGCTTAAACTAAATTCTATGTTCCGGGAAACAATCATCTGATGGTGTCAGATTTCAGTCATCCAAAAAACGTTGTATTATGAAACAATCAATATTAGAAATAATCCTATAATGTCAAAGGGTTTTATAATAAACGGAAATAGGTAACACAAAAAAATACACATATAAAATAGTCTACTTGCATACATATTCCAAAAATAGGTATTTATCTATGGGTAGGATTGAGGGTTCAAAATAATCACTTTATATTAAGATAATGTGCTTCAGAGCTGATTTTTAGAAATCAGTGTTGTAAAATTTAATACACAACTGTATATTTGAAAAGAACATCAGGATCGTGTAGGATTGTAGGATCTAGAGAAACAGGTTTTAGATAAATATTACATGGAGGAAACTGGTATTGTTTGGAAACCGCTTGTTGTAAAATGAATCACATAACTGTATACGGTATTTGAACTAAACATCAGGATCATGTAGGATTGCAGGTACTAGTAGAACATGTCTGATATGAATATTACATAAACGTATGATGTGAGGCTACATCGGATATGATTGGATACCGCTGTTTGTGAAATGGTCCACACTACTGTATGTTTGAAATAAATGAAAGTATTATTCTGGTTTAGGTGGAATATGTTGCTCGTGATAGGTGAAGATTTAATGGTGATTGTCAGGAGCTAAGTGATACCAAATAAAATCTTTGACATTATGTCTATCTTGATAATAGAGGGTTTGTAGAGCAATTGAAATTTGTAGGTGGTACAATATTACTAGTACAGCTAAGCTTTTTAGACCTTTATTTCAGTTTTAGCGAATTACCCATAAAGGGTATAAGCTATTACCGTAGGTCTCATGGTAAGACCTAGACCTGGGACTGATTTACTTTTTCGTTTTTGAGTTTCCCATAGGCCAAAAACACTATCCGTTAAAATTCATGTACATTAATATATATCCGTTAGCGCGATAACTTAATCAAAACTGATCCGATTTTGATTAAATTTGGTATTAACATGTAAACCTACATCGATTCATACGAGTTCGCAGACCAGCATGTTTGAGCTATGCGAACGGTGGTTTATAGGGGGATTTTATGATGTAATTTCTCCCCATTTTTGAAAAAAAAGTCTTAATATAAATTTAAACCATTTTGTAGAGCTTTAAAAATAAATAATTTAATATATTGAAGTGCTGTCGTTTGCTTAATGGTTGGTTATAAAGGGGATAATTTACAAAAATGTAAATTTAACATTCCCATGTTCTTTTAAAATAGATTGTTGTAATTTGCTTGTTTATGAATTTGGCAATTTTGTTTATTTCATACTAAGCTTTCAAAAATTCAATAAAAAGTTCACCTCAGTACCTTCCCTGTAGCAGCAAATCTAAGTACCCTTTAAAATAATGTTATTTAAATAGGAAATAAATCTGCCGGTTTAAAAGGAATATTTAGTATGAAATCCAGCCAGGTAAAGGGAAATTCGCTTAGTCTGTAGGTATACTGTGCCAAGGGTATTTTTTATACTGATAGAAAACGTGTATGAGATAGATGTTTACAGTAAGATAAAGGAGTGCTCACCCTCTTTTTGCGCCCAAGAGAGCAAACAGTCGATCTTAGAGTTAAAGACAGAGAAGCAATCTTCAAAGAGCCCTCCAGCGTCGAGCCCCAGTGTTTCAAAATTAGCTTTGACCCCGCACATAAGTGCAGTAGCACAAGCACTCGACTCCCCGATCTGGGCGTCCAGGTTATAGGTCTGAAAAAGAACACTTAATTACATTGTTTGCTAACTTGTACATGTAAACTGCTTACGTCTGCAAAATTATGGATTATTTATTAGATACATAGTAAATACACTATTTTATTATACATAAAAATAACTATTTTTTTCGTTGCCAACACCAGTGGCATGTTTACAAAATAATTCAAAGGTAGTATTCAACTGATTCAAACTCTTTTAGGGAAAGCGGTCACTCACTCCCCCACTGAAGTTCGAGACGCTAAAACAAAACACTCAACGCCCAGTTGCTATTATTTGTAACTAAACCTAAATATTTTCTTATAATTTAAAATTGCAATTAATACTCATATTTATGCTTCGAGACTGCTAAGTTTCATTACTATACTTACCTTAAGCAGTGTCAGTAGACATTAAATTGATTGGTTATATAAAAAATATTTGGTTTTATCGAATTAGTTTTTCCCAGGGCCATACTTTTTTTTATGTTACGTTAACTTTCGTCATAGTTTTTCAAGCTGTTGCCTTAGCCATAGTTTATTGTTGTTATATGTAGTCAAATTATTTGTGTTCACCGTTGTTATTGTTGTAAATTTATTTACATTGTTGTTATTGTTATTAATTTATTTACATTGTTGTTATTGTTATTAATTTATTTACATGTTGTTCTAGTCTATTAGTTTTCAATTTGTATCGTTGTTCACACTGTTGTTAATTTATATTGTTGTCAATTTACTCTGCTCTAATTTATAACGTCATATGCAAAGCCGTATCATTGTCATGTCCCCTTACGCATTCATATTATATGTTTTATTCTGCATATTGTCGTATGTATATATTATCATGCATCTCCTAAAAATCATGCATTCCTAAAACAGTTATAACCTTTTCAAAAAATAACAAAAGCAAAATTTTCTCCGATTCGCTACATTCTTATGATACTAGATCTAGAACACACATAGGCATCTCCGTTCCCAAATTGAACAATAAAGCACAACTTCTTACCCCTCACTATCTAGCCCACATTATACGCACTAATCTCCCCATACAGATAAGAGATAGGGAGGGAGACAGTGTCGCGGTTTTCAGCAGAAAGATCGGGCGTTGGCTTCTCGGTCTGAGCGATGATGCTGCCGAAGAGCTCATCAGATCCCAGTACAGGGCATAATGAAAGTCGATGACGATTCTAAAACTAAATTAGGCTAATAATACCAAACTACTTCAGTACTGGCACCCTCATTCAAGTACTTCAATATTGTTCATGTCCAGTCTTTTTATGCCAACAATATGGCAAAAAAAAATACTTATTTTTATTTAAATAATTATTTGTTTATTTTGTTATCTTGTCTGTAAAGTGGTGAGCGACGGAGAAGACTCACCCCACACGCAGATGTACAGTCTTTGTGGGGATTGTTTTCCTTTGTACTTTGCTTTACAGCCACGATTGTAATTTTTGTAATTTGTAATGTTGGAAATAAATATATTCTTATTCTTATTCTTATTCTTATCTTAATCAATGAAAATACATCTTATTTTAATTTTTTTTTAATGGTAGTTGCCGTTGAAATAAATAAATAAATAATGTTGATTTGTAATCAGTTCAACTATGAAGGCGTTTTAACTAATCATTCTCAATTTATTTATTTTAACTTTTGTTACTGAAACATTTACAGAATTTATGTTTAAAATAAAACCAAATCTGAGACATATATTAGCAGGGATTGATTTAGTAGTTTTATGTTTAGTAAAAACACAGTTAAAGGATTTATATAAAATTAAATATAAACCATTTATTTAAAAGAATCACATATATAATATCAAAAGAATAATTCATAAACATACGGTAGATTTATAAAAAATAATTGCCTTTTGATAATTTATTTTAAGCTAAGACTAATCCTGGAAATTAATTAAGAATCAATATTTTATAAGAGTTGTAAAAGTCTGTTCCACACAGCTAGTTTCAACTGTCATGCTGATCTTACCAGGTGCCTAGATTTATAACCTTGTAATACGATTTCAACTTTTGAATCTTCAATGGAAACCGAACTTCTTGGCGATGTGAGGAAGTGCTATTGGTGCCAAAATAGTGTCTTGAGAGTTACACTAACGACTCTTGTGGAAATAAGTTTCGAATGGAGAAGTCTTTAAAGATATATTGGATAGACAAGACTAGAATCTAAATCCTGATATCTGAAAAACGACTGTTTTTTTATTGTTCGAATTGGTTTTAGAAAGGATATTGTTTGGTCAAATTTATGTAGCAGTGTTCTTGTATTCTGTTGCAAATTTTCTGCAAACGAGTCATACAATCGTGATAAAGTTTGAAACTTTGGACTTTTTAGTATGGGAATATACTTTTTATTGTGTTGTTTTGAACTTTCAGATGTCACCTCCATCCGATCTTATATATAAGTTTATTTGTGTTTTTCTCTAAACTAGTTCATTGATTTACCTTTCTTATAAGAATTATTTTTTACTCTTGCCTTTTTGGATGAACCATTAAAATTTATTTCGGTTTTACTATTTATTATTATTGTAAAGCACCGTAATCTTCGAATCCTTAATACGGCTTCATATATATTAAAATTTGTAGTGTTATTGTGGGAGGACTGTAAACAGAATTATTATAAACAAATAATGAATAAAGCATCATTTGAAATTTAAAAGGCGTTTGTCAGTCATAAAATCTATGTCCTGTGATATTTTAAGATACAAAACTATAAATCAGCTGTTATTTAGATAAACATTCACAAATGCTATTACACTTTCAGAGTACGTCAGAGTATGTAGTCATCATTTTAACAATAACAATAACAAAATATAAATCATCGTGTCGTTTGTATAGCCTATACGGAAGGAACAATTCAATCGTGTCCATTTGTTAAGTTCATAATTTATATATAGTCCAGTCAATGAATGCTCAAAAGGGCAACAATATGTCAGTAGAGGACATGGAGAGGGGGAAATTTTTTTTCTGCGGGAATGTGTTCGGGGTAGTTAGAAGATAAAAATACCAAAAGTCCCCGCCCCTGGCCCTGCTGCTTCAGCGGGGGGAGGGGGGGAAAGACCCTATTTTTTAGTTTTTTGCTTCTACACTGAAAACCGTGCATCGTACGGAAAAAATGTAAATTATAAAAAGAAAGATGATAAAATTCTCTACAAGAATGGTCATATTCATTTCTTCCGTATATGCAATGGTTTAAAAGATATTCTCAAAATAATATAAACATTCCTTAATAAATTGATTTTTCACGCGTTTTTTGTCAAATAAGTTTATATAATCCATTAGCCTGTTGTTGTTTCACATCAATCACGATAGAAAACAGGTTCTTGAACACTAACCTATATAATATAATATATAAATCGTATATATTGTGTTAAAAATAGTTTATATAAATTTAAATAAGTTATGTATATTTGTCATGGAAACAAGTAATTTTGGCGTAATTATTACACTAAAAATTAAAAATATTATGTCTGTAGCTATATTTGTCCAGGTTTATTTATATCAATTACCAAAACCAAGACTTAATATTATTGTTCATGGTCTGGCTCACTTGGGACGAGAGGGTCCGACTTCTGTCCCAAAAACTGGTGCCATCTGGAACTGAAAACCACCATCTAGGACATATCCATCATTCAATTCTTGTTGATTAGACTCAATATTGGATATCGAAGTGAGAATTCGGTGTAGGCCTGTATATTCTTTATCTTCCTCATTTATCAGAATAAGCATTTCATGTAAAAAGTTCCCTTAGCAGCTCTGGCAAAACGGAGAACAATTACTGTATTGGACATTTTCTTGCATGCACAAATTGCACATCTGGCACTGTTATAATCTTTAGTACATTTGCAAAAAACTTGGTTTAGAGATTAACTGTTTCTGGTTTCTATAATTTCGGTGTCTTTGTTCAAATTAATATCTACTGACCAGTGGCGGTCCCTTGGGGGGGGGGGGGGGTTGGTAGGTATATATCCTCTCCGAAATATTTTATTAGCTAACATAAATACTATTAGCTTGAAGATATTTTAGAGCTCAAATGCATATAAAAATACGTTATTGTGTGCTTAAAATTCCAAATTTTTTCCGGGGGGGGGGGGGTTAACCACTGAAATTAAATCCTGAGACTGCCACTGCTACTGACTTTTTCAATCTATAGTGTCTTTCTTGGTCTGCCAACTTCGTGCTGTTTTCTGAATTGCTATATCCGTCAAAAACAACAATGCATTACCTTACAAGGTAATAGGTATCCACGAACCTAACGTATCCATCACATATCACAGACACTGAAGATCCCCTTTGCCATATAACCTTATGCGCGAGAAATACCCCATCTATAACCAAATTAAAAGTCGTTAAAACTGTTGTTGGTTGATTCCAAAGAACTTAAACAGTGCAGGCATTTTTGGTCTTTACTCATACCACTCTCATTAAACAAAGGGAAATGGATCAAGTTCAAATCTTTAACAATCCTTTAAATCTTGATAACTTTTTTAACTTATACAAATCCTTTGAAACAGAATTAAAGGTTTTGCTGCAGCGTTTTAATCATTGATATCGATGGTTGAACTCACAGAGGACAAAGGGAGAGCCATATTTTCCCGTGACAGCTTGTTGTCTGCAAATGATTACAATTTGATTAATTACTCGCAGACTACGTAATACAGCATCGTTGCAGTTAACGGATTCATCTCCTACAACCCCAGATGCTATTGACATGATGTCTTGAGTTTCAGGGAAGAGTGGATGATTTTCAAACATTGCTGTCAGTTTAGAAATATTTGACATTTCATCATTTGTATCATTTAATCAAGGACAACTCTGTTTGGAAAACTAACTACCCTCAGAAATGTGGAATTGGGAGCGCAAAAAAAGGTAATCTATTCCCAGTTTTAACCAATGAACCACCTAACCCACGAGAAATATTGGGCTTGTTTTTTGCAAATATTCTAAAGATTGTAGCAATGAAAGATGTACATTGTACATGCAATGAAATGTCCATTAAATGTTCCTCGTTGGCGGTTATGCCAGAACTGCTAAGGGGGCCGTTTAAATAGAATGCCAATTCTGATAAATAAGAAGGTGAAGAATATATACACTGCACTCTCACATCGATGGCAGATATTGAGTCTGATGAACAAGAATTAAATTATGGAGAGACCATAAACAATAGTATTAAGTCTTGGTTTCGGTAATTGATATAAATAAACCTGGACAAATATAGCTACAAACATAATCTTTTCAATTTTTTGTGTAATAATTATGCCAAAATTACTTGTTTCCATGGCAAATATACATAACTTATTTAAATGTATATAAACTATTTTTAACACAATATATACGATTGATATATTATATTATATAGGTTAGCGTTCAAAAATCTGTTTTCTATCGTGATTGATGTGAAACAACAACAGGCTAATGGATTATATAAACTTATTTGACAAAAAACGCGTGAAAAATCAATTTATTAAGGAATTTTTATATTATTTTGAGAATATCTTTTAAACCAATGCATATACGGAAGAAATGAATATGACCATTCTTGTAGAAAATTTCATCATCTTTCTTTTTATAATTTACATTTTTTCCGTACGATGCACGGTTTTCAGTGTAGAAGCAAAAAACAAAAAAATGGGTCCTTTCCCCCCCTCCCCCCGCTGAAGCAGCAGGGCCAGGGGCGGGGACTTTTGGTATTTTTATCTTCTAACTACCCCGAACACATTCCCGCAGAAAAAAAATTTCCCCCTCTCCATGTCCTCTAAAACCCCTTCATTGACTGGACTAATAGGCTACAATTCAAATTTAAAAAATAAGCTATAATTTTAATAAATTGTTCTTATTTATAACATATCATAAAACCTCAATATTAAGAACAAATTCTGCTAAAACATTGCAAATAATTTCCTAATGGTTGAAAATAATATTTACTTTTAGTGACTCTGTCACTTTTAATCACCTCATAATCTAGAAAATGTAGAAGCATAACTTTAAAAAATGTATAGATTGTATTTCTCCTCATAACATAAGAACAAACTATTTCAATGATTTATTTACGATGGCTGAATCAAAACATTCTTTCGCTAAATGTATCTAAGACCAAATTCATGCCAATATCCATACGGCCACACGGACGTTTTTTAACGCAAGAACGCAGCGTGAAAAAACGCAAGAAATATGAGCAGCATTAAATGAAATGAGGTATGCCACACGCAGTGTGCTTTCCCGCATTAGCGGGCGCCTATTTGTTTCAATGCTACTCTAATTTTTCGCGTGTTTTCACGCTGCGTTTGTGCGTGAAAAAAACGCCCGTGTGGCCGTAGCCTAAGTAAAAGTAGGCCTACTGAATTCAATTTAACTAATTTAATTATTCATAATTGTAATGACTATCAAAGGACTACTTGTTTATGCGAAAGCATTGATAAGGTAAACTCGTACAAATACTTGGGTGTATTTTTTGATGAGCGTTTGAAATGGAATATTCATACTACTTATCTCAGAAACTAAATTCGGAAATATATTTTTGCTTTCAAACAGATGAATGAAATTTTATCAATGAAAGAATTAAAAATGGCATACTTTGCTTATGTCCAATCTTTGCTTTTATTTGGTATTATTGCGTGGGGTGGTTGTTATAAAAGTATTCTTGAACCTTTAAATGTGGCTCAAAAAACTATATTGAAAGTGGGGTTTGGTAAATGCAAACGACACCCGACTGACGCTCTGTTTGAGGACTTGTCTATTCTCACAATTCGACAGTTATTCATTAAAAGCCTCTAAATAAACATCTTTAAACATCACACTAATATATTTCAAGGAATAACTCACTCTCACAGTACCCGCTACTCCTCACGAGTAGGTATCTCATCACTTCAGATAAACTATACTTTTTCTAAAACGGATTCTTTCTATATTTCTAATATCTCAAAAAAAATAATATACTATACTACTTATACTACTATAGTATAATAAACTATACTATCAATATATTTGTATATTTTACCAATGATAATCCTTTTGAATCACCTTCAATTAATGTTTTCAAACTCAGAACCAAACAATTTTTCTTCAGGCTTGGTATAGATGAGGCCGACGTTATCATCACAGCTGATTACCGGCGTGTTTGACACGAACCTTGCCCCCTCTATCCTGATCCGGCATTAATCCTATAGTTCGGCCGCTTAGAAAGCGACCTCCTCCAGCATTGGTTTAGCATTAGCGCGCAGGTCGTTTTCTAAGCGGCCGAACTATAGTAGTCTAGTCCCCACCAGTTCAAAACTGTATTCATTGTAGATCTATTCAATTTTACAATTCATAAATCTCCTTTCTAAACTAATAACATTTAAGCAACAGTTTAAATTCCATTATTCATCTTTTTTATATGCATAATTTCATATGACTTGGTTACTATAAATATTTAAATAGCAACCCAGCAGACGCACAGGCAGCACTTGCCTATGTCTGCTGTATTTCATACAATCAATTTAATTTAGTTTATACAGAAATGTTCTTTTTTATTCTTCGTCTTAGTTTTATTTTGTAAGTATTTTGTATTAAAAAGTATGTTATTGTTTTCTGTATATATTATGTGGAAATAAACATTCATTCATTCAGTATTACTTTTATTTGTTTTATTATTACTACTCTACAAGTACAGATTCATAACCAATACCTTAGCCAAAGCTACAGCAGGTAGACGATCCCATGCCAGTATACTCTCCTCTCCCTGCTGACCCTGGCGTTGTCCCTTGAATATCCTCGCTGCCGTGGATGTCGTGACTCCAAGACCATCCCCCACCAGCAACACAACCCCGCGTGCCTTAGGCCTCGCCTGTGACGTATCTGGCAGAGCCTTAAGACGTTGTCGTAGCGCCCTTGCAGCCTCCTCGTACCAGAACGCCTTTCCTGAAACATGGAATTGTTCTAAAGTATCTGTATCATACACTGTTTCATTAAAATCTTCATAACATGTTGCATGTAAATAGATGTGCACTTTTTTGAGTCTGTGTTAATTACGTGAAAGTGAGAAACTAAGGGAGAAATCTGTCGCTTTTCAGTGCAGTGTTGTACTTGGGGCTTGGGGCTACCGGCTGATACTCCTTGAGAAAGGCAGGGCCGCACTGTTTCTGCCACGGATATTATGTCAGCAGATGGGGGAATTTCCTTTAACCCAATCATAATTCTAAACGAGCTGCTGCAGCTGCTATTCTGTACTGTAGATTTTGCAGGAATGGTGGGTTAGCAATGTTGTGGAACATTGAAACTCTCGTCTAGTCCAAGATCTTAATGTGGGTAGAATTTGAATGATAGAAAGCCACTATTTATATTACGTATTGACTTTTGTTTGTTCTAGTAAGGTTTTTTATGTGGGGAAGGTTATGTATTTGCGATATATATTCTGACCATGATGGAACAATCTGATGTTTATCAGTCATCATACATCTCAAGACAGTCCGTAGAAGAAAGGCTTTAGCTCAATTCTGCAGAGGGACCAGTCACTGCAGATACCATAGTAGGTTATGCTTAGAGGATTATCTGAGGACAGTTCCTTTCCTACTGAGTCTGTTGCTTTGGTTGAATCCACACAAACAGGTTCCTGAAGTTGAAACTCGATGACCCCTAAGGTTCGCAAATAAAGTTCCTTTCTGAGCATGTATTCAATACTTTTGGTCTGGGTATGAAGTCCTTTGATAGGATTTATCAAACGAGAGTAATAGTGAGTCTTGAATCCGTGCATAGTGTATTTTTAATTACAGCCTGACAGTAACATTGTTAGGATGGTTTACAAATACAGTTTTAAGCTAAAAATAATTGAAAATATATTTTAGTACTTTTTTTTAAAGAATTATTATCATGTAACACACAAGCTGAAATATGAAATATGTTATACCATGAATGATTATAGTTTCTAGCCTTTACTTGGTACATAAAATATAATGAACAGGTTTATATGAAAACAGTAACTAGTCATTTAACCTAACGGCATTACGATAACATCAAATTGTGAGGAATGTTCTTTATACTTTCAGTGCAAAATAATATAACAAATAGTGGGAGAGATAAAAATTGTGGTGTTTAATATTCACGAAATAACAATAAAACCATTTGCATCATATGTTTTAATAGTTTGAGTTTAAATGCTATTTACATATTTTACGGTAGAAGTAGTTTTTTTTTTCATATTAAAACATTGCAACTAATAAAAATATTTTACGGAAGAGTTTTTTTTTTCATAATAAAACAGTGCAATTAATACAAATTTGTTACTTATAGAAGATATTCATGTTATCAACTACAACTATGTAAGTGTCATTGATAGGTATTAATCATAACTTTTTTCTTGGGTGGATTGAATACGAGCTTAGACTTCTTCATCAGTTAACAGAACTGAACTGAGTTACTAAGAATGTTTTGCTTGAAATCAAATAAATAATTTGTTTTTCTTAGAGAAAAAACAGTTATTTGTTTACAACTACTACAAAGGCTTGTTAACTAGTTTGCAAAGGCAGTCATTTAAACATTATATTTTTTTCAGTCACTATAAATCACATAAATAATTAGTGTTTCAAACACTATACAACACGTGTTTAGGTTAGGATCCAAGCGCTGAACGAAATAGGAAACGCTGCACCAGCTGATCGTAGTCATTGTATCTTGTCAACTTATTTACAAGCGTACACGTATTACGTGCCTAATAAAAGCACACTGTTTTCTGTTGTTTGGTAGGAATGTTGTAAAATACTTACTTATTAACTAAATCTCTTTATCCTTGACCAGCAAAAGTTAGATGGATTGTGTCATTATATATTACTGTACAAAAAACACTATTTACATATATACAATTAAACTGAAATGGCGGATGTGACATTTTTGGGAAAGTGACTGGCTTGTCAAACTGTTCTTTTATAGAATGCAAGGTCCTGCTGAGTATGCTCTGTCGAAGAGGGAATTCGAAACGCTTTGGGTTTATAGCTCGGATATTGTATTGCGGCAAAAGTAAGTAAATGCAACGATTAGCTATTTGGCGTGCTCTAATCAGTGCAAAGAAGCCCACTTTATCAGGTAGCTATAGGAAAACTTATTTTGTTACATTCAAAATTAAAAATAATATTTACTATACACATGCTTATGTCGTATCATACAATATTAAGCATGTAAAAGCAAAACTTTATCCTCAACCGAAGTAGGTATGCACCTTTACTACGTACTTTGAAATATAGTTAAATATCCTTAGAGTAATAAAGTAATCAAACTACGAAGTTTTACTTATTGGATAGTTAATTAATTGTATATAGTAAAGTGGTGTTCTCCCTGGTCTTTATCTTAACTTTATTTTATAAACTCATTTATTGATTTTACTATATCAGTTAAATGTTATGTCTGTATCGCTAAGGTTCAGACATTCGGGCTAAGGTTCAAGCCTGCCAAAAAGGCGAAAGTTCACATCTTTTTTGGTGGACTTTTCTATCTTTAGGCATACTCATAAATACTTTTGTTCGAAACTAGGTATCTTAGTAATACCTTACAGCTTTGTTAAGACGCAATTCAAACACGTTGAAAAATTGGCTTAGTAATTTACCAGTTTTTTCATGTTTATTTAAATGGTATTAGCAATATACAATTTTATGTAGTAAAAAGTTGTCTATCTTATATTTTTTTGTTCGATTTTGTTTTTTAAACATATATCTAGCATGAAAATTTTTACAATTAACCGGTACTAGAAGCATGCTATGTACATAACTTACACTTATAATACTGTGCAAGGTATAAGGAAACTAATATTGAGACCGGCTGTGTGTATACATCTAGCAATATATAGCTAACAGTCAGGCCAGCTACTGTATAAATGTCCTGGAACTGAACACAGCTTCTGTTTGGTTAGATTATATTGACGCCTTTCGAGCAGGAATTTCATTCAATAGATAAATGTCACAATTGACGTAAACATTATTTGTAAATAGAGTAGAAAATTTACTCAATACATGGTCCAACGTCGGTTGAATAATTGAATAATGCCCATAAAACATAAAAAGTAAAATCAATTTGAATAGGCCTTTCATAAAGGTTTGAAGTTTTCCATATCGCATTCAATATGTAAAAATAGTAGAAAATGTACTTAATTCTACTTGGTTCAACGAGTGTTTGAATGATGAAACTTGCCACACGTAAAACATAAAAGTTAATACAATTTAAACTAAGTCTTTCAAAAAAGTGTGTTGGTTTTACATAGCCCATTCCCACAGCTAAACTTACTTTTCAACGAAACACAAGAATGTCCCTAACTTCATCCACTGGTCTCATTCTCTGCGTAGCAAGGCTTTATTGTTATAGTGTATTATTTGAGAGACTATGTTGGTAGAACTGTTTAAACATTTCACGCTGCTGGAAACACAGCCTGAGCAATTCTGTGGTGGAATAATTTTCAGCAAATGTAGAATTTAACCCTACCACAACCTTCTTATAGACTAAATAATTACTTTTACTAATTCTGTTCCATTATAGAAATAAAAGGGAAATAAAACTTTTGGCCTTCCATATTTTTATTTATCTACCTACAAATGCTTATAATTACAAAATGTTCCGACGAAAAAATCACACTGCTCCCAAAAACAATAACATTAGCTTGGCGATGTGATCGCTACTACGATAAGTTCCTAGATTGATAAATTGAAAAATTCAAACTACTTCTGAAACGGTTGAGGATGTTCTCAACTACTGAATCTAAATAGACTGATGTCAATTATTTCACTCCAAGAACGTTTTAATGTATACATCTTATTTAAAGTAAAGGATCAAGCATATTACATTGTTTCCTATTTCTCAAGTAAAGTCTAACTGAATAGTGAATAACCCAAAATGTAGACGAATGATAATTTAAAGTTTACACGTTTATTTTTCAAAATTGTATGAAATATGTTAAGTATGAGTCGACAGTAATAGTAGCATTTAGTGGGTAAGCTGTATTCATATAGCTTAAAAAAATAATAGATTTTACACCAGTAAAGTTTTATATTTTAAGAATATAATAAAAGCCTAATAAATTATTTTGGTCTTCTTTAAAATGTAAGCTGAATACAAGGGAGAATTAAAACACCCTTATCAATTTAGCATAACAGTCTAGTTTATTAGATTTCTAGGAACTCTTTCGTTTTACCCATAGTCCACTAATTTATTATCACCATACATTTTGACTTCGAATGTATCTAGAACTTTAGTGGATTCAAATTTAAAATTTGCAAACTACATGAGTGGTGACACTTCCACTTAAGATATACAGAAGATTATGTAAGGTTTAAGATATTCAGTGTGATAAGTATGCGTAGGCCCAGTATTAGTATGATTAATTTTAAATACCATATCCCAAAAAAAGGGAAATGCGAATAAAATCCGAAAACTAATCTTTTTACCTTAGTCAGGACCGTTCAAGACATTGTCATTAGCGCAAAGCTGGTTGCCCAGAAATAAAGATAGTTTGTATTTATCAATATCTGAATTCAGGGAATTGTTCAAAATTTATTTAAAAATATCTTTATTAGTTAAAACATTTGTCAAAACAACCTTGGTAACTTTGGCTAAAATATGTTCAGCCATTATCAAGTGATAGTGTTATAGTTATAAGGTTTGCATTGAAGTCGATCCCAAAGAGCTTCGCTTCGCTCCGGTCAGCAACTCAATTGCATAAATTGATTTATTCTGTATTAACATTAAACCTGATGAGGGTTTATATAGAAATGGAAAACAGTTTTAACCAAAAAGCAATAAAACAAGTGTTATGAAACTAAATATTGTAGGCCTACAATACACAATGTTTTTGAACATTGGTTATTGTGGTTAGTATCTGGTATCTAGATAGACCATATTTATCCTTTAGTTTTCCCAAACAAGACCACGGCATGGACCACTGCTTTACAAACAACACGATATTCGTCAAAACAAACAGTGGCAAATTAATTTATTAATTATCAATCAAATACCTACGATTAAGTTAACTGAAATCATGAAAAACTTAAGATTACTATGGATATTTGATTGTTCAATCTTATTAAATCTTCAACATAAATTTAATAAGTGATTTAAAGATAGTAAGGCGTTTTGTAGAATAATTTAGTTTTTTAAACAAAATAAATAAACTTTCGTACGTTATATCCATATTTTGCATTATTCTATCAAACAATTCTCTTTTTATTGGCCATTTTTATCAAGCGGAAATCGATATTGTGTTAACAGGAGAAACAAACAGTGTAAAATTGTTATGATCCTCTTTGCTTAACGAATTCAAAGTAAAGCGAGCCGCAGGTTATAAAAATATTAATGAGGAAGTTTAAGTTATAGGCCTACGACATACTTTACCACAATTACAAGATACCCCAGAGAATTACAATCAAATCATACAGTTCTTAGATAAAAGAGAATAGAAACAATAAAAGTTTGTTTGATATCCGAATATTTGTCATAAACTGTAATAACGGTAACTTAAATCTTATCTATATTTGCCTTTATTTTCATAAAATATATATTCATGTTTACTGTAATGTGTCCAAACATAAACTTGCATTTAAATACCAGAATACAAAAACCGTCTTCAATTATTTCTAACGAGTGTCTAGTTAACAATAGGTGTTTAACGACAATGAATTTCTTGGCTTGGTTATTGTTTAATTTATTTATTGTTATTTATAAGGATAAATGAGCAATTGCATATTACTTAAGGTATACTTTACTTATATCTCTATTTATGTTTTGTTATAATAACATTATATTGTTATGAGAGCTAAAAAAATAAGCAATTAATTAACATGAAAATACCAGCATTTATTCACAACCCATCGTCGCAACTCTCAATTCATTATGATTTTAAGTTTGCAAACAAATTAAATCTTGTATTCAATATGATACTTGTTTAATACTCAAATACAATTTAATACTCTACATATTTTGTAACACATTTTAATGTATATGAGTTTAATTCTTTTATGACTGGTAAGTTTGACACTTATATTATTATCACAGCATATATCCAATGCTCCCTTGAACATAAGATTTTAAGTGACGTCATTATTGACGGAGACTGATCAACGTTACATGTTGGCAGACTATTTGACATAATGAGCCGTATTAATAAAAAGAAGGATATGCTCAAAAGGAAAAGGTATGAAGCAAAAGCATTTGCTTCTAGTAAAAGGTAAAAGTAAAAGCATATCCTTCAAACCGTATTAATAATGATTACCTTTTACTTCCGAGCAAATCCTTCTGCTCGGAAGTAAATGGTTCTTTAGGAACATCACATGTTACACGTATGATCCTGTCTATTTTTGTCTACTGATATCCCTCGAAGGCTTAACTGTGCCAACTCCGTGTAATGGTTTTACATCCGGCTTTGAATTTAATCATAACAAACTAAATTATAAAATCTAGAATGTGTGGGCCGGAATTTTACCCCCAGAATCTTAACCCCCTTCTAGACATAGAATTTGGTTGATGATAATAGTTAGTCGGGTACATAATAAATTTGTTTATAGAAATCATCATATATGCTTTGGAGATAGCATGCAGTACTGTATAACCACAGGAACCCTCGCCGCAGCTGCAGACTAAATAAATCTCTTTTTACCTGGCTGGATTTCTTCTAAAATATTCCCTGAAAATTGTCAGATTTATTTCCTATTTAAATAATATTAATTTTAATGAGTACCTAGGTTTGCTGATTCAAGGAAGGTATCGAGGTGTGTTTTTATTGAAATGTTGATAGCTTAGTAGGAGGTAAACAAATTACTCCCGCCACAGCAAACCTGCAGACTAAGTAAATTTCCCTTTGCCTGATTGGGTCTCCAATATCACATTCATTCCCTATTTAAATAGCTTTAGTTTAACTGAGTACTTAGGTTAACTGCTACAGGGAGGGTAAAAAGGTGTTTTTTTTTATGTAATAGTTTAGTATGAAATTAATGCAAATTTGATCAAAAATGCTCATAAACAAGAAAACTACAACAGTTTAAAATTTCTCCATTAAAATAACATGGAAATTTTAAATTTACAATTTTTTTGAATTTTCTCCGTAGCCATTAGACGCATAATATCGCTTCGATATACTAAATTAATAGTTTTTTTTTAAACTCTACAAAATGGCTTGGAAAGAAGTTTTACACGTTTGCACCAAATTTAATAAAAATCGGATCACCTTTGCTCGAGTTATCGTGCTAACGGGCACACATATATATGAATTTGAACGGAGGAGGTTTTTGGCCTCTGAGGACCTGAAAACGGAAAAGTAAATGGGTCATAAGTCTAGGTCTTACCATGAGACCTACGGAATAGCTTTTTCCCTATTTAGGAAATTCGCTAAAATTTAGCACCACTCTGTAAAACCACCACACACCTTTTACTTAAACGTATAATCTGCTACTGATCAGATGCATCATTTTTGAAGGATTTACTTCAAAGAAAAAGTAAATGGTCAGTTTTATTAATAACCATTTACTTAAGTCATGAGCAAAACCTCAACTTTCTATGGATTACCTTTTCCTTATAAAGTAAAAGGTTTTGCTTGAGTTTTTATTAATACAGATAGAAGGATTTCCTCGAATTTTCCCAAGTAAAAGGTTTACCTCTTTTTTATTAATACGGCTCAATGTTCTACTACGGCAGTTGTCTACGTACATCAGATTCAACTGTATGTTAACCACTAACGTCATGATTAACTGAGTCTGTTCAACGTTACATGTTGGCAAACTATTTGACAGAATGTTCTACAACAGCAGTTGTCTACGTACATCAGATTCAACTGTATGTTAACCACTGACATCATGATTGACTGAGTCTGTTCAACGTTACATGTTGGCAAACTAATTGACAGAATGCTCTACAACGGTAGTTATAGACTTACACTAAATCCAAGTGCAAGTTAACGAGTATAGTCATGATCGACTGAGACTGTTTAACGTTACATGTTGGCAAACTATTTGACAGAATGTTCTACAACAGTAATTATGGACGTACAATAAATCCAAGTCTAAGCTAACCAGTGACGTCATGATTGACTGAGACTGTTACATGTTGGCAGTACTGTGCGACAGAATTTTGAAGAACTAAATTGTTTTATTTGCAGTCTACTAATATTGTGATGACAGATGACAGACAGACTCCTTGAGAATGATTAACATTATACAATTATATGTTTACACGATTAGTGTAAAAAATAAATATTAGAAAAGGAAAGATACGTTATATATTACCTACATGTGTAATTATATTTCTAAAATTCACAATGGTGACAAAAATATTTCATTTATAATCAAGCACTTATAATAAGTCGATATATCGTATAACTTTGTAACAATAAATCATAAATGCTGTAAATCCTTTTGGAAATTGCTTACCATGGCAACAACTCGAAATACAGCAATCCCCAGAGTGCAATAGTTTCCAATCTTAGCTTCAGCCGCCTCGACTCTGGAGTAAATAGTTCAATCGACGGTTGTAGTGAATTGAGAGAAATATAAACAAATATACTGGGTGACTCGAAAAACATAGTAGGTTTAAAATAAATATTAGAATACAAAAAAAAGTTATTTCAATGAAATGCAATATTAAACTAATTAATAGCATTGTCCAAATTCCAGGATTAAAATGATCCAGATTGCACTAAAAAACTAGTTTTGTTTGGATTTGTCTCTTTGAAATTTGAAATTCTCTGAAAATCTTATAGATCAATTAAACAATTATTAATGATTGTATGATAAAATATTCATAATACACCAAAGTGAATGAATTAAAATTATACTCTAATCGTGTAAACACATAATTGTATAATGTTAATTATACTCAAGGAGTCTGTCATCACAATAGTAGTAGACTTTAAATAAAACAATTTAGTTCTTCAAACTTCTGTCGCACAGTACTGCCAACATGTAACAGTGTCCGTCAATCATGATGTCACTGGTTAACTTGCACTTGGATTTAGTGTACGTCTATAACTACTGTTGTAGAACATTCTGTCAAATAGTTTGCCAACATGTAACGTTGAATAGACTCGGTCAATCATGACGTCATTAGTTGGGTCTGATGTTCGTAGACAACTGTTGTTGTAGAACGTTATGTGAAATAGTCTTGCCAAAAATGTAACGTTGAACAGTCTCAGTCAATCATGACGTCAGTGGTTAACTTGCACTTGGATTTAGTGACGTCCATAACTGCTGTTGTAGAACATTCTGTCAAATAGTTTGCCAACATGTAACGTTGAACAGACTCAGTCAATCATGACGTCATTGGTTAACATACAGTTGAATCTGATATACGTAGATAACTACTGTTGTAGAACATTATGTCAAATAGTCTGACAAGCATGTAACGTTGAACACACTCGGTCAATCATGACGTCATTGGTTAACATACAGTTGAATCTGATATACGTAGATAACTACTGTTGTAGAACATTATGTCAAATAGTCTGACAAGCATCTAACGTTGAACAGACTCGGTCAATCATGACGTCAGTGGTTAACATACAGTTGAATCTGATATACGTAGATAACTACTGTTGTAGAACATTTAGTCAAATAGTCTGCCAAGCATGTAACGTTGAACAGACTCGGTCAATCATGACGTCATTAGTTAACATACAGTTGAATCTGATATACGTAGATAACTACTGTTGTAGAACATTTAGTCAAATAGTCTGCCAAGCATGTAACGTTGAACAGACTCGGTCAATCATGACGTCATTAGTTGGATTTGATGTTCGTAGACAACTGTTGTTGTAGAACATTATATCAAATAGTCTGCCAAGCATGTAACGTTGAACAGACTCAGTCAATCATGACGTCATTAGTTGGATCTTATGTTCGTAGACAACTGCTGTTGTAGAACATTTAGTCAAATAGTTTGCCAAGCATGTAACGTTGAACAGACTCAGTCAATCATGACGTCATTGGTTAACATACAGTTGAATCTGATATACGTTGACAACTGCTGTTGTAGAACATTATGTTAAATAGACTGACAACATGTAACGTTGAACAGACTCAGTCAATCATGACGTCATTAGTTAACATACAGTTGAATCTGATATACGTAGATAACTACTGTTGTAGAACATTATGTCAAATAGTCTTGCCAAACATGTAACGTTGAACAGTCTCAGTCAATCATGACGTCAGTGGTTAACTTGCACTTGGATTTAGTGACGTCCATAACTGCTGTTGTAGAACATTCTGTCAAATAGTTTGCCAACATGTAACGTTGAACAGACTCAGTCAATCATGACGTCATTGGTTAACATACAGTTGAATCTGATATACGTAGATAACTACTGTTGTAGAACATTATGTCAAATAGTCTGACAAGCATGTAACGTTGAACAGACTCGGTCAATCATGACGTCAGTGGTTAACATACAGTTGAATCTGATATACGTAGATAACTACTGTTGTAGAACATTTAGTCAAATAGTCTGCCAAGCATGTAACGTTGAACAGACTCGGTCAATCATGACGTCATTAGTTAACATACAGTTGAATCTGATATACGTAGATAACTACTGTTGTAGAACATTTAGTCAAATAGTCTGCCAAGCATGTAACGTTGAACAGACTCGGTCAATCATGACGTCATTAGTTGGATCTGATGTTCGTAGACAACTGTTGTTGTAGAACATTATGTCAAATAGTCTGCCAAGCATGTAACGTTGAACAGACTCAGTCAATCATGACGTCATTAGTTGGATCTGATGTTCGTAGACAACTGCTGTTGTAGATCATTTAGTCAAATAGTCTGCCAAGCATGTAACGTTGAACAGACTCAGTCAATCATGACGTCATTGGTTAACATACAGTTGAATCTGATATACGTAGACAACTGATGTTGTAGAACATTATGTTAAATAGACTGACAACATGTAACGTTGAACAGACTCGGTCAATCATGACGTCATTAGTTGGATCTGATGTTCGTAGATAACTACTGTTGTATAACATTTAGTCAAATAGTCTGCCAAGCATGTAACGTTGAACAGACTCGGTCAATCATGACGTCATTAGTTGGATCTGATGTTCGTAGACAACTGTTGTTGAAGAACATTATGTCAAATAGTCTGCCAAGCATGTAACGTTGAACAGACTCCGTCAATCATGATGTAGGGGTTAATAAACAGTTTGATCTGATGTACGTAGACAACTGCTGTTGTAGAACATTATGTCAAATAGCCTGACTACATGTAACGTTGAACAGACTCAGTCAATCATGACGTCATTGGTTAACATACAGTTGAATCTGATATACGTAGATAACTACTGTTGTAGAACATTTAGTCAAATAGTCTGCCAAGCATGTAACGTTGAACAGACTCGGTCAATCATGACGTCATTAGTTGGATCTGATGTTCGTAGACAACTGTTGTTGTAGAACATTATGTCAAATAGTCTGACATCATGTAACGTTGAACAGGCTCAGTCAATCATGACGTCAGTGGTTAACATACAGTTGAATCTGATGTACGTAGACAACTGCTGTTGTAGAACATTATGTCAAATAGTCTGCCAACATGTAACGTTGATCAGGCTCAGTCAATCATGATGTCACTGGTTAACTTGCACTTGGATTTACTGTACGTAGACAACTGCTGTTGTAGAACATTATGTCAAATAGTCTGACAACATGTAACGTTGAACAGACTCAGTCAATCATGACGTCAGTGGTTAACATACAGTTGAATCTGATTTACGTAGACAACTGCTGTTGTAGAACATTCTGTCAAATAGTTTGCCAACATGTAACGTTGAACAGACTCAGTCAATCATGACGTCAGTGGTTAACATAAAGTTGAATCTGATGTACGTAGACAACTGCTGTTGTAGAACATTATGTCAAATAGTCTGACAACATGTAACGTTGAACAGTCTCAGTCAATCATGACGTCAGTGGTTAACATACAGTTGAATCTGATGTACGTAGACAACTGCTGTTGTAGAACATTATGTCAAATAGTCTGCCAAAATGTAACGTTGATCAGGCTCAGTCAATCATGATGTCACTGGTTAACTTGCACTTGGATTTACTGTACGTAGACAACTGCTGTTGTAGAACATTATGTCAAATAGTCTGACATCATGTAACGTTGAACAGGCTCAGTCAATCATGACGTCAGTGGTTAACATACAGTTGAATCTGATGTACGTAGACAACTGCTGTTGTAGAACATTATGTCAAATAGTCTGCCAACATGTAACGTTGATCAGGCTCAGTCAATCATGATGTCACTGGTTAACTTGCACTTGGATTTACTGTACGTAGACAACTGCTGTTGTAGAACATTATGTCAAATAGTCTGACAACATGTAACGTTGAACAGACTCAGTCAATCATGACGTCAGTGGTTAACATACAGTTGAATCTGATTTACGTAGACAACTGCTGTTGTAGAACATTCTGTCAAATAGTTTGCCAACATGTAACGTTGAACAGACTCAGTCAATCATGACGTCAGTGGTTAACATACAGTTGAATCTGATGTACGTAGACAACTGCTGTTGTAGAACATTATGTCAAATAGTCTGACAACATGTAACGTTGAACAGTCTCAGTCAATCATGACGTCAGTGGTTAACATACAGTTGAATCTGATGTACGTATACAACTGCTGTTGTAGAACATGTCAAATAGTCTGACATCATGTAACGTTGAACAGGCTCAGTCAATCATGACGTCAGTGGTTAACATACAGTTGAATCTGATGTACGTAGACAACTGCTGTTGTAGAACATTATGTTAAATAGACTGACAACATGTAACGTTGAACAGGCTCAGTCAATCATGACGTCAGTGGTTAACATACAGTTGAATCTGATGTACGTAGACAACTGCTGTTGTAGAACATTATGTCAAATAGTCTGACAACATGTAACGTTAAACAGTCTCAGTCAATCATGACGTCACTGGTTAACTTGCATTATATTTAGTGTACGTCCATAACTACTGTTGTAGAACATTATGTCAAATAGTCTACCAACATGTAACAGTTTCAGTCAATCGTTACTTAATAATTAGCTGGGTTGATCGATAACACATTCTTTGCACAAGTAAAGCACATGTATACAATTTATATGTTTATTTGTATAAAAGTCCCCCAAAGGAAATTATTACAGCATTGTTTAATCGTTACACTCTGTTGGTAACACTATCTGAACGTTGTCGTCGCCAACATTCCTGATCATTAAAATAACGTTTAAACGGTGTACTGTTGAGATGGAGCTATACTCAATTTACAAAATTGGCAGAACTTTTTGTAAAATAAACTCTGTTGTATTGAAGACACTGAACATTTCAATGGAAGATACAAGTCCGATTGTGTAATTCCTTAAATAAAATTATTTTGAAAATATGGTTTGATGTTTTAGGCCAACCCTAAAATATTTTTTTTATTAAATTATTTGCTTTGATTTTATAGTTGAATTCAATCTAGTATGCTTTCAAATCATTTCCTAAAATACTACACTGTTCATGCATTTTAAAACCATATCACACTATATCAAGTCGAAATAGGTACTGCTTATGTTTCAAAAAAGTTAAAAAATAAACATTCACTTTCTCTAGGGAAACAACCCCGTCTTATCCTTGATTATTACACAATAATCAATAAATATACGAGGGAATAGTATATAACCCAAAATAGATTGTAAAAAACTTCACAGGAAATAATTTTCTCACAAATAACACATAGGAAATAAGCCTATTCCAAGTAATGATTCATGGAACCTAGTCTTAAGCTGCAGTCAAAGACAATGTCTTAGTTAGAGTAAAGTGCACTGTTCAATGTTTAAGCAGCTCTACCTGCCTTGCCGCTTGAATACACATACAATAATACAACAAACACAGAACTAGGGGACTGGAAATGTGGAAATAAACAGCTTAGATTAATAAAAGTGACGGTAGATTTGTTAGAGTTGAAAACATATTACTCCGTTGAATTACTGTCCCTTCTTATAAGACGTCAAAATGTTAAAAAATTACTGCTCTTTTAAACTGGTATAAACATGGTGAAAATATTATTTACCCACGGAAGTAGTAGTCATCAACAACAGTATATAATTTTCGTTCGTCATATTTAATTCAATGTTACTTTCACGTATAGTTCTTGACAATCGTCAAAATATATCTCCGAATATTACAAAAGGGTGTATATCATAACAGACATTTTAATTAGGATTTTAAAAGAATAAATAGCACAATGTTTACCTAAGGTCTATAAGGTTAATATGATGCGAAAATGGGGAAATTTATTCTGGCTAGGTTCTAAGCCCAGAGAATAGTAACTCACATCATTAATTTACCCAGCATATTAGACGGGTTGACAAGAACTGTTAGTACAGGGATTTTACTTTATCTAACAAAATGGGGGCTTACTAACAAGTTGAAAATGTTAGTCTTCAATTTTGTGCACAAGCCTAACAAACCACTAGTTGCATCATTTCGTTCTAAAGCCTACTTTGTTTGTGTTTAGCATATACGATTTATTACTTTCTTTGCAAGTTGACTTTTTTAAGACATTAGGACTCATAAAGTTAAGTTAGATTATTTTTGTTTGTGTACTTTGAATGAGCCCGATGGTATGTATTTAATTCATAACGATTCCATAAGCTTCATTCTCTTACAATCATTTAAGCAAATGGTACGTAATTCAAACAATCCCTGCGTTGTAAAATTTAATATTTTTAATCTAATCTTGCATTGTCATGTTGTATTTATGCTAATTTGCTTGCCTCTCAAACAATTACTCGTAAAAGCATATTTTTCACGAGACAAACATTTTACAGACACCCAGTTATACAGTATTTATAAGATTTTAGTTTATTGTCATTATGTATGTACGAATTGTTAGTGTAAAATAGTGGCAAAAATAAACAAACATGTCATTTGAAAGAAATTATTTTTCGTTGCAGTCGACGTGTTGAAAAGAAAAACTGAAATTGACAATATATGATAATGACTTTACATTACCTCAAGATAATAAACATATCTCATAATGAAGCTTAACAAATAATTTCTGCGAAAGGGGTTATTAATTATCGTCAAGTCTTTAATTTAAGAGTTCTCTACAATCAATATTCCTCCGTATAAAACAACGTTATCAAAAAAGTAATCGATCAAATCATTATTCATTGGTTGCAAAACTGGATTGATTGTTTTAGTAGTACACACAATTTAACATTAAAACTTAACAAACACAATCCTCAACAAAGTCAGTGACCTCCAACGAGTTGGAACGAAGAAGTTTCATAAATTACTTTTGGTTTCCTTAAAGATTTGCTGTTTTATTTAGTGAACAAATCTAAGTTTAACATTCTAGAAGTAGTAACTGTCTTGAAACGGTGCGTCGGCGGTCTACAAAGAAGGACTGGTTTTTAATCAAAACTTTAATAATTGTTTTTTATTTAATTCATCAACCTTAATAGCCGCACGATTGTTGTTGTACATGTTGCTTTTGATAAAAGTAAGTGAGGAGGTTACAGTAGTTCCTGAGCTTTGACTAACCCTAAAAACAACAGTAAATGCTAAATTGTGTTTTCTAAAATAAAACCGCAAAGTGAAAAAAGATCATGACACAATAATTGATGTCATTAAACGATTATATAAATAAACAAGTAGGTAAGACAATATTAACAATCAATCAAATTCTTGGTTTTCATGTAACCCTAGCCGTGTACAAGAGTGGGGATGGAAACGCCATCTTTAACTGAATAAATGCCATAGGTATTACATGTCATAGTTACAGTACTGTATATAAACAATGTATTCCTACTGACTCTTTGATTATATTACTACCCAAGACAACGAATGCCATGAATTTATGCGAAACAACTTTTGAAGGAAGAATTACTCTAAAAATTAGATCAGTTTTTTTTTCTTTAACGTATAAAGCTGGTGAGATTTTTTATTATTTACTTATTAGATTTTTTTTGTATTTGATGAAATAGTTATTTACTGACTATCGACTAGTTATTCAAAATAATATATAAGCTAATATATCTGTCTATTACTCATTATACAATTTCAATGATTTCGAACATGTGAAAAAACATATGTATCTACTAAACTATCAACACAATGCATTTGGATATTTGTTTGCAACACGAATATCTTTTTCAAGAATTGTATTTTTTTATATGAACAAGGTAAACTTCAGCCTTTAATATGAGACTGAAACGAAGATAACGAGAAGCTGAAACTGCTAATATGAGTCCATTTCGGTCCCTAAAAGCTGTATCTGCTGTGCCCTGTTGCATATTAAAAAGTACCCAAGAGTGTAATAGTTAATTTCAAGACACTGACTTATTAGATTATCCAAATGCAATATAATGAATGACCCAAAGTTCTCTTATTCTTTATTAGTTATTCTTCCTCATACACCTTTATGCATCTTTGTACATTCTTAGTATATTTAAAGCAAATGAAATTACTGCTCATATAAGAAAAACATACTGGCAAAAAACTTCCCACATGAAAGATTTCAAAAATTAATAGAAAAAGGAGACGAACGGTTCTCAATTCCCTAGTAATAGTTTTTCTCAGTTTATGTAAGTTAGTTGTACCATGTTACAGTAATTATTGTTTAACATCAAGCTAAAAAACTAATTCAAAGTTAAGCCTGGGACCACGATGTTGGGGTGGCCTATACCTCAATTCCAATTATTAAATAATTAAGGATAACTTCATTTAAAATTGATTAATTTTTCTTAAATATAAACGACCACTTAACTATAAAAATAGAAAGGTGAGAAGTAAGCTAAGCAGTCTGAACTCAATCAGTGTATAGCGGCTATAAAATATACTCAGCAATAAAGGCATATTTATGATCTTTATACAATGCCTAATTTTCTTATCCTTTGAAATATATCGCTTGGGTCGATTAATATACGTTTGACTAAACTATCAATAAATCATATTCCTATAGATTTTATGTCCATATACAGGGTGATTGATATAAGTGTGCCAGCCGTTTTATTCGAAAACTATAAGAGATATCAAAAAAAGTTAAATGGTAAGTGCCTTGGATTTTTTATAAAAAAAATTGTAGTCAAGTCAAAAAAATTATTTTAGCCGCCATTTTTCAAATATGGCCGCCAACTTTGATTTTTCTTATGGAACACCCTGTATTTTATGATGTATTCTGGTAGGAAATGTAATTTTAAGACGATTTTATTCTTGTGATTTTTTTCATAAACCTAACCGTTTCAAAGATAATAATGGTTTAAGTTGTGAAATTTTGAATGGTTTTCGAATAAAACAGCTGGCATGCTTGCTTAGGCCTGTATCGAAACTCTTTCTCATGCAAAAATTTCAAAACTTTAACCATTATTATCTTTGAAACGGTTAGGTTTATGAAAGAAATTACAAGAATAAAATCGTCTTAAAATCACATTTTCTACCAGAATACATCATAAAATACAAGGTGTTCCATAAGAAACATCAAAGTTGGCGGCCATATTTGAAAAATGGCGGCTAAAATAATTTTTTGACTTGACTACAATTTTTTTAATAAAAAATCCAAGGCACTTACCATTTAACTTTTTTTGATATCTCTTATAGTTTTCGAATAAAACGGCTGGCACACTTATATCAATCACCCTGTATATCCATATCAAATTCAAATAAGCGAAAGTATCGAAATTCGGGAATATTGTTCGGGTACGGATTTTCTATTCTATATATTTTTAAAAACATTTCTATTTAGTCAACTATTTTTCTTCGTTTTAAACTATGCTATCGAAATATGATTTTTCCTACAGTTACCTAACAATGTACATGTTCTCTCACTGATTTGAGAAAGCAAATTGGCCAATTCGCTCATCAGTGACACAATGTTAACATTGTCTCACTTTTATTACTTTGTCTCACTCACTCCAGATTTGCAACGTGAAGGCACGTTTCTTTACCAATTTATTTGTTTTATGGTAACTTTCATAGATATCGTATACCACTTTGGCAACATGGGTTTAATAGGTTTTACACTACTATGAGTGTAGAAATAAAATCATGTGGAATTGTACACTTCTATTTTACTATCGAATTGACCATTATTTTAAAACACCTTTTAATATTTATGGAGTTTTATGTTTACAGTAATTGTTGTAATACCTACGCACTGTAAATATTTCAAACTAAAAATAAAATAAGAGAACTGTTTTATTATAGGTCTCATGAATATGTTCTAATGTCCCTTACCCATTACTGGTACTAAATGTATTTGCAAACGCAATTTAATTTCCAGGTTTATTTCTTTAAAGTAAATTGACTTTTGGTATTCCATTTCATTTTCAAGACAGTTTGTAAGAACATATATTTCATTAGATGGCATTGCCCTATACTGCAATGTTTTATCGTGATAATTTTTAGGCTAAGCATTTACTTTATAAGACTTTATACGACATTTACTTTGGGCACTAACTGAAACAAAGTGAGCTAAGAACCGAGCACCGAGGTGAGGTGTTGTCCTCGCGTATAATAAAATTATCATTGCATTACATGTCTGACGAACACCTGGATCGCAAAAGTGAGTTAATATATATATAAGTAGGTAATATATCCTGCCGCGAAACCACGATAATACTATTGGTTTATTTAAGTAAGAAATTAAATACAGGAAATAAATTAACTGAGCGTATGAATCCCAACAAGGTCCTCAATACAGCATTTGGTTACCTAGAGATTGAAGGTATCTTATGAAAATTGGTGAATAATAGGGTATTCAGGCCTCCTCAGCTGTTATGGTCTTAAGTTTGTTTGATTTTTAGACCAAAAATATGTTTGCTTTCTCAAAGAAAATGTCAGTAGATAAAATCCAGTAATAAGGAAGATTGTGTCCCTGTTTAATGAAAAGTAAAAAAATCAAATAGA
The DNA here is from genome assembly GCF_028750875.1 of Macrosteles quadrilineatus. Classification (NCBI taxonomy): domain Eukaryota; kingdom Metazoa; phylum Arthropoda; class Insecta; order Hemiptera; family Cicadellidae; genus Macrosteles; species Macrosteles quadrilineatus. The sequence continues at coordinate 18,022,730 of NW_026542600.1, forward strand.
AAAATTGGTGACGAAGCTCTTTCTAGTAACAATCCGAATTTTAATTGTGTAAACATTTATTTACTCTTTTAATTTTCTTTCATGACTTTGGTAGTCTTAAAGTACTCCTTACAAACTTATATAAAAAAAATCTATTGTAGATTTTATGTGTTCAATACTGTAGTTATGGTTATCAGTATTATTTTGCTTCGGTAAAAACGTCATCACTGTATGTTTTAGTATAACCCCAGTAAAAGATTTACAAGAGAAAAACATGTAATTTTGTTAAACGTTTCATGATACGTAAACAATTTAAATATTTAGACATTTATTCGAAATCATGTTGTGCGCTTAAATGAAAAAGGCAAAGCATTAAGGGCTGAATATTACTCAAAATAGGTTTATAATTCTATATACGAAACATTTTCAATATCTTTCTCTAATACCTCGTTGACCTTGTTTGTACCGCTCTAAATAGTTGGTTTTGCCAGTATATTTTCCTCATCGATAGTCATAAGATATGTAAAGTAGTGGCATAATAAAATAGGCTAAGTTATAGCGTAGATTAAAAGCATAGATTAAACCATTTAATTTATGGTTATACAGTAGTGAGAGAGAGGGATCACATGGCCTTGCTATGCCCTGCTGGCCACTTAGATAACTTTCCCTCTAACTTGTTCTTTGTTTGGTAATTGGAGTTGTTGGACTTAGACTTGGATTAGAAAATCAAATCATTCCCTCTTTTACATCAGTGGGAAAGAGTTTAACAGTTGGTAATTATTGGATAAAATAGCTTACGTTGGGAAAATTATCTTAAATTTTCTTAAATCTTTACAAAGTCATTTGAAACATGATTATACTAAAAAGAAACTACTATACAAACGGACGTTCTACCTTTATACTTTAGAGACTATAAAGGTAAAATAATATTGAAATGAAACAAGTATTAACATGTATTGACAAGTATTATCCATGTTTCAGCCCCTGATCTATGATATAACTAAAATTGGGTTTTAACTTTCGTCGATGTTTTAACAGGTCGATCAGTTGTAACTTGCGTTATGGCCATTTCGGTAGAATCCTTGGAGGCCAGTGGCCATCTTTGATAATTTTAAACAGCTAATCGTAGAGAGTGAAGAGTTATTTACTGTCCAAAAATATTGTTTTCGAACACCAAAGTTATTATAATTTAAATACCTAGTAAACTGTAATATTAGAAATGTTTTTTGTAGTTTTTAATTGTTCTCCGAGAAAGTCCATGGAAGCTTTCGGCCATCTTGGATTTGCCCACCTTAAGAACAATGTTAATTTCGTTAATTTCATACAGCCGCTAAAGAGTAATTTACCACCTCAAAGTATTGTTTCGAACACCAGAGTGATTGTAATTTAAATATCTAGTATACTCTGAGATTATACATGTTCTTTGTGGTTTTTAGATTGTTTAACGAGTTAGAATATCTAGGCTCCAAGGACTTCAGCACCAACTGAAAGTAAAAGCACCAGCTGAATTGTGAACTTCAGCTGAAGCAGCGTTGTCTCAGTAGAAACACATATCACGGTCACATGTTTACAATTACGAAAATATAACTAACAGGCATGTCATACACACGGTACCGGTTGACATGATCTAAACTGGATGCCGACTCATACAGTCCCGAGTCGGCATCCAGTTTAGAGCATGTCAAGAAGTAAAAACTACAAATGTTGGTATATATCTTTGTAAAATATTTGATAAAATACAGTATAACAACTTGCACATATCTGTGTATAAATTAAAATATAAATAGTTTGAAATATTGTATTTTTAAATCTCGATATGCGAATATTGCATATTTGTAAAATGTAAATAGTTTGAAGATTTACTGAAACTCCCGTAACCTTCTAGCACTAACACTAATAGCGCATGCTTTTGGGAAAAAACATTAAAATAATTTATGTTTTTGAACTCCTGAATAAACTTAGTTGATACTGCAGAAGTAAAGTTTCTTATATACAAATAATACAAATTGCACATACACGGACAGTTTTACAGGTTATCTAAATGTTGGAGTTATTTGCTAATCTGCAGAATCCTTTTTTGCTAGGTTTGTGTAAAATACTTTGCTAGCTATTTTGGAGGACTTGTAGTTAACGAAACCACAGTATGAGTTACTTAAGAATTTACTTTATGTGTGCTAGAGTTAAAACATTCACTAGTTCTAACGATGTTCTATATAAAGTAACCAGCAGGTTGTAAGTGGAACAGTTTCATAGTTGGTCTGGTCACTGAACCATTGGTTGAAACCTAGCGACATTTTTCATTGTAATCTACGACTCTCGTGGTCTCAATGACTTTTAACACTTTTACTAGTTTTTATGTCTCCTTTTATTTACCACCACACACCTACGTACACGTAGGTTTTATAATAAAGCTTATAAAATGTCTAAATGTAGCCCTTCTAATCAATCAATCCATAAAGAAATATGCAGTGTGAAATATGTTTCTTGTTGTAATGGCTGCTGTGCTTTGTGTAAAACAAAAGTTGTGACAAAAGTGTTTTCCAAAACTAAAGTAGAATAATTCAGACTTTCCAACTTTTCCTAAGCCCTTTCTAAGTTCTTCCAAGATTAAAGTGGTCCATAAATGTTTAAATCCTGTTAGTGTTGAAAACATGATTGTTTTTTGCACCTAAAAGCTTTTATCGATGAAAAAAAAATATAAATAAATAATTGAAATAACTTAAAATAACCAGTTTTAAGTCTTATGATATCTCTTTATATGTAGGTAAATATGTATAGAATAAATGGTTATCCATAACGTCTTATAACTATAAACTTAGTATAGTTAGTATACTCTTGTGCTATCTCCATAGCTGAAGAATATTGATTACATTTTATATAATAGCATTATGTAGTGCAATTATATTTATTCCTTTCCACCCATATAAGTCTCAGATATTTGTTTAAGTCATATCAAAGGTGAGAAATGAATATGTTTCCAAATTAACGACTTGCACTGTGTTATCCAAAAATACATCTAAAACTGAAGATCTTATTCATCCTCAGATATTGTTTTTTGCGAATTTAAGTTACAACTATATTTAAAGGCTAACAAAAAATGCATTGTTTGCATATTTTTATTGAGGCTTTAGAAAGATAAAAATTCTACAGTATCTATTATTTTGTTTCGTTTGATCGAATAATTTTTATTTATTTCAGTATTAATGAATAAAGTGTCAAAAGTTGTATCACACTTTTAATCTCTGACCCATTTTAGCTATAACCATTGACTATGAATCCTTAAGGATTTATAGTCAATGCTATAACACAAAATTAATAGCTTTAAATGAATAAACTTGAGAGTTTCCATAACTTGCTGTATTATTCACTTGGTAATTTTTACTCACCTACAGTAATTGCATATCTTCATGATAGTCAAATGTGACTTGACTTTCAATTTAAATGCTATTCAATCTAAAATTTGTATTCCTAGCTTCGTCCTCATTCAAATACAATGCTCAAGTTCATAGTATTTTCATGTATTAACTCTGTCTGTAACCATGTTTGTTAACCCTGGGGGCTATTAAAAGATATTGTCGCTTTCATGTACATAATGTGTATTAAAAATATTAATTAAATATTATTACTAGTAAAACTAAGCAAACAATGAATTATTTTCAAAATATAATTTTCTTTTAGTGCCAACGTGATGTTACGACATGTTATGATATTAAATCTACATTTAAATTTAACATTTAATACTACACAATACTAACACTGTGAAAACATTTATATTTCAACCTTAATTCAGCAAAATCAAATACTTTTTCTAATTAAAAAGGAATTATTTTTTACTTTGTACGGTCTTATTAGTAATACGATGTTGATAATGTTAAATGTTTGTAATAGTTATTAATTTTAAAAGTTCTTTTAAAAATTAGTTATTAGTTATTCATTTAAAATGTTCAGATTCCTATCTGTAATTATACAGTTTCAGTAATGAATATTAAAGCTTATAAAAGGAGGTAACCTAGTATTGACGTAACCAATTTCTAGGACATTTAAAGAGAAAAATAGTTCGTATTGAATTTTTGCCCTTTGCATGACGTTTATTTAGGAAGCTGAGATTATGAATCGAATTGATTATTTCCATTTTGTCGGATCTCTCATCTGTTAATACGAATCGTTTTGCAGATGGATTCGATGCCAGTTTTGTCAGTTTAACTAATAAAACAATCTTTTTTGAACTTGACCCAACGACTAAAACATCTTTTAAATCGTTTAAAAAGGTATATCGCAGGCCTACGTAGTTTTTCCTCTAAACATAACCTTACTTACAGCTCACAAAACCCTTTTAATTCGTTTGTATGTGTTAACAATAAAACAACGGATTTACAAATTAAGTTTGTTTTATAAAATGCTTAATTTCCCCGGTTTAAGTGTTTATTTTCTTCAATGGTTCGATGAGGCAGAGGTTCTGATGTATAAGTAGGCCTACCTGCACTGGGGAGTTGGGACTAGGTGATGAAATAAAAAATAAACTAGCCTAGATCTAGGCCTAGGCCCGCATGAAAATGTAATTAGGTCCTATGTAAATAATGTAAATAAGAACAAGGTACCCCTTCAGTTGAAGCCACTGAGCCAACTGAGCCACTGAAGCCAAGATAATCAATATCAGTGACATTTGCTAATCTTAATGTGCAATGTTTAAGGACAAAGTTTACCTTAGCCTCGTTGTTTGTTGACGAATCAGATTGTGACTTTTTATGTTTGACCGAACACTGGCTCAACAGTGAGGAAAGTGAATTCTACAACAGCTGGGCTAAACTCAAGTTAGCAAATATTACAAATATTACAAACTCGTACAAATATAAAGAAATCAACCTCGAGGCCTTTTGTGTTGAAATAATTTTTGAAGCCACTGCGGTTGAGATTATTTGACATCTCCACGATTTTAATGTGCATATACAAGTCCCCAGATGGGGCTTTTGACAACTTTTTACTTCAGCTTGAACTCTGTTTGGACTTCCTCAGTGGGCTAGTACATAAAAAAACTAGTGATCAGTGGTGACTTCAACGTGCATCTTGAGAGTCCTTCCAGAGAGGTGACAACTTTTGTAAATCTGCTGCTGGGCTTCGGGCTCTCTATCACTTCAAGGCTTCCCACACGAGGTTCAGCTTGTATGGATGTGACAGCTACCAACTTCAATATCGGGGACTATGATGTGAAGGTGACTGAATCGGCGGTGGTGGACCACGACTGTGCAGTAATTCTTAAGTTAAAGACAGACCAGGTAACATGCAATAGTGTTTCTGATAGCTACATAGTACATAAGAGATCTGTAGATAAAGATAATTTACCTTTGCTTAGAAACGAACTCTCAAATGTAAATTGGGACAACTTCAAGTCAGAGTCAGATCCAATTTCAGGTTTCCATAACTTTTCTACGCTGTTTCAAGAAAGATTTGATATAGTTTATCGTATCAAGTCGTTCAAATGTAGGTCAGATACAGTAAAACCTGTGATAAAGGACAAATCCTGGTACACCCCTGATCTGAAAAGATTGTGATCCTTTATAACCTTTGCTCATGACCACAAACTTGCCCTTGACGCTAACTCTAAAGAGAGGTACTTCTTGCTTTATAACAGAATATTTTTTTATAGTTCTAGAGTTAAGATAGCGAAAAAATCCAGCAAAGTTAATAAGATAGCTGCTGCTTCCAACACTTGCAAAGCAGCATGAGAGCTGGTCAATGAGTGCAGAAAACCCACCCCTGGACCCAAGGTAACAGTGTTCCCTGATACTTTTAATGATTTTTTGTGAAGGTAGCGGATGACATCGTGTCTAACCTCCCTACCCCGAAACAAAGAGGGACTGGGACAGTGGATGTACCAATAAACCTCGCAGGAAATAACACATTAACAACTTGGACTGAGTTGAGTGAAAAATATATCCTAGGGTTAGTGAAAGGTTTTAAGGACTCAATGGCCTGTCAAGTCTCTAAAGGGCACAGTTAATAAGATAATCTTGCCACTGACTAAACTTGTAAACCTCTGTCTGACTAAGGGAATCTTTCGGGATAGCCTAAGGATAGCTAGGACTATCCCCATTTACAAGAAGGGTGAACCTTCCGACCCGGCAAATTATTGACCCATCTCTAACCTACCAGTCTTCTCCAAGGTGCTGGAGACCATAATGAAGAGACAATTGTCGGCATACTTTGAAAGCAACCAACTATTTTCAAATGCTCAGCATGGTTTTAGAAGTGTGCGATCAACATCTTCTGCTCTCCTGAATCTTGTAAGTGCCATTACAGATGCTTTCGAGGAAAACTAGTCGTTTCTTTTCTGTGACCGGAGCAAGGTCTTCGATGTGGTTTCACACGACTTACTGTTGGCCAAGCTTAAGAGGTATGGTATCGGAGGCACAGTTTTGAACACCCTAAGTAACTACTTGGCAGACCGAAATCAGCTTGTGTCTTTGAATGGAACCTCTCCAAGGGTGCAGATTATCCCCCACGGGGTGCCCCAAGGATCGGTGGTCGGACCCCTGTTGTGCAGCATAATGATCAACGATCTGGACCCAAATGGACAAACCTTATTGTTTGCTGACGACACCACCTATTTCAATAGGGGAAAGAACATTGAGCGATATACTGATTCTTGTATTGTTTGTTTAAAAAAAAATCCAGCAAATTTAGTTATAGTATGTAAGAAGCAAAATTGATTTATTTTAATTGTTTGTAGTGGTAACATTGTTTCTTTTTTCATTTCCCTCACAAAGTTTGATTTCATTCATAATTCTGTATCTCATGGCAGGCAAATCTCGTAGACATTGTAAGTACAAATATTATTATCCATTATAATCTAGGAAAGTTAAATCTGAAATGAGAATTTGTATTGAAAATACTATTGAACATGGATATGGGAAAATAATATTCACTTTTAGTTAACCTCAAATTCTAAAAGATGTTAAATTAGGTTATAAGTATGTTAACTTGCAAAAAGCACATTGTACGAAAGAAAATGGTAATTGAAATTTATATTTAGAATAGTTATATTAGTAATATTTATGCATTTGTATATTTTTTTTACAGACGAGTTCCTGTATTAAAATAGAGTTCTGCGGAAGGTCATCTTAAAGTAAGACTGTTTCAATTAAATAATTATTTAGGACTGAGATACAGAGGTATAATTTAAGTAAATCAAAAGTATATATTTGTTATGATTTCATTTATTTTATTAATAAAATTTCAGTGATGTACACGGAAATGAAATGGCTTCTTTTTAACTTAGGCTACATCCTATTGAAGTTTTATAGTTCTGTAATATAAATTATTACATTTATACTTGTTTATTGGACCTTACTAGTACAAATATATGCGCGACTCTGCTACACAGAACAACAAAATATAACAAAAATCAGGAAATCACTATAGCCTACCTTTAAAGTTTTAACCAAGCCTAACTTTTACTAGCCTAGAGTGAAATATTACATTATAGCCTAATTACTAAATGAGCATGAATCTATAGCAAGATAATTTCATAAACATGTCTAAATTTAACTTGAATCACCTTATCAAAGAAGAGCTAACATATGAGCTCTTATCAAGAGGACAAGATATTATCAACAATGATGTTCAGAGTTTAAGGAGGCAATTAAGGTTATGTCAAGACGTTCCAACAAATGTCATTAATTTGAAAGGGAAAATTATACTTAAAGATGAATTTGACACGATAGAAAACAAATTATATAGTGTAGAGGAACTAATAGGTCAGTGCAAGGAAGCAAATAGCAACTTATTAGTAGCCAAAATCAAAGCTAAGCTAGCCCATTTAGCCTTAAGAATTTCACATATGAAACTGTGTAAACTAGAAGAATCCTTTACGAATAGACTTACTGACTTTGTGGATAAATTGCAAAAATCCACGTCACAATTTGAAGCTATCCTAAATGACATCCCTCAGGAGGAGTTGGCGGAATTTGAAGAAAGGTTAAACACCTCTATTTTGGACGAAGAGGAAATCGACTCAGAGATAAATAAGCATGTTGTTCACGGTAGACAAACATCTTCTACCCCTACCCAACATAACACAGAGACACTGGGAGTCATTCAAGATTTCAAGCCTATAGAAATTCCATTAGACAATCGCGTTGGTCCACAAATACAACCACGAGCAGGCCCCTCTCAAGAGATTGAAAATATAAATGTATTCGGGAAAATCAAGAATCCGTTAGAAAATTATCTCCAAAAATTCAGGATCTGTAATGGACTAGAAATCTATCCTCTGCTGGACTTTTTAAGAAACCTAATAACCATCACCATCGAGACCAATCTTACTTCACACCAACTGTTTGAAATCTTGCCTACATATACATCTCAACCACTCACGAATAAAATATTAGAACACAAGAACACAAATCAATCAATAGAGGGACTACACACAGATATCATAAATACTTTCATACCAATAACACTGAAGGAGAAACTGAAACAAGAACTTATCTTTAGACCGCAAAAAACAAACGAACCGTTGTCAATCTACATAAATGAGGCCAAGACAAATCATCAAGTATTGAAGGGAAATCTCACTGAAGAAGAATTGGTTTGTTTCATCAAAAATGGCATCCACCCGGAAATCAGAAATAAATTAGTGTTTGAAAAAAATCCGATAACCTTCAGAGACCTAGACCAACTGTGCATAAACCTAAACAACGTTAATTTTAATGACTATGTCAGACACAATATGTTTCCTACTACGTCAAATACGTCATCAGGACATATGCATAATAGATCAGTTGAAAATCAGGGAAATCATGGGTATGGACAAACGTCAAGTGGGACCTCATATCCACAAGACAGGGTTTGTTATAACTGTGCTAGACCAGGTCATACAGCAAGACAGTGCTTCAGAAAACCAAAAAACTCATAAACTTGGGAGGTGTAAGAACCGAACTTCACGTATCTTATCCTCCCAGAAAACAAAATGTTAGTGATGATACAAATCATAGTTTCGCATTCAAAAATGAATTAAGACAACTAGTTAAAGGGCACAACAAGTTAAAGAAACGTAGCATAACTAAAACCAAAGGTAAAACAATACATTCTTTACCATGCATGCAAATAAAATTAACTGGAATATACATGTAAAATCTCTACTCGATACTGGAGCCAGTAGAAACTTTATAAGTAAAGAGTTTTATGACAAACTAAACGCAGTAAATAAAATTAGGGGAACTAAGAAATGGACTGATATAATGTTAGCTGCAAATGAAGAACCATTGGACATCATAAATGAATGTAAGATAAAAATCAAGATAAGCAAGTATTCCTGGTATGAAAAATTCTTGGTGATAAAACAAAACTATTATCATATGATAGTGGGAGCTCCATTCATTCGGAACAAAGGCCTAATTATCGATTTAAATGACAACAGCTGTTATTTTAAATTCGCACCTTCAGACAAAATAAAGTTGTGTGGAGATGAAAATTGGCAGAAATTAGCAATAAATAATATTCATATCGGAACTCCAGAGATGACCACAGAAATAGAAGAACTAGTAAAATCTTATCCCAATGTATTTACTGATAAGATTGGTGAGGCACTTGACCTACAAGTAGAACTAAAGCTAACTGATGATAAGCCTATATGTATTCGCCCTTATTTTCTAAGTCCGCCCACTTTGAACAAAATGAAAGCCATAGTAGACGATTGGTTAGCCCAAGGTATAATAGAACCATCCACTAGCGAATATAGCAGCCCAGCATTTTTAACAGCAAAAGATAGATTGGTAGTCAACTATTCTGAGTTGAATAAGAAATTAGTGAAAATGAACTATCCAATTGGTGACCTCCAAAATATGTATCACCATCTACAAGGGGCTAGTTACTTTACAGTAATCGACTTGAATAAGGCTTTCCTTCAATGTCCTTTAGCAGAAAATTCTAGAGACATCACATCTTTTTCTACAATTTTTGGGAAATATCGCATGAAACGTGTTTGTTTTGGACTCCAGGTTGGAAGCTCCGTTCTATCCAGCTACTTAGATAAAGTTTTTCAGGATATAAAGTTTAAATACATGGTAAATTTCTGTGACGACATAGTTGTTTACAGCACTAACAAGTCTCTGCATATGTCACACGTTAAGGAGGTCATTGACAGACTTGCCAAACACAAACTAACAGTGAACGTTGACAAAGCAAAATTTTTTTGCCGGGAAATCAGCTTCTTAGGACACTTAATTAAAGACAACACTGTAAGAATCGACCCAGAACGTACAACTGCCATTCAGAAGTTTCCCGAACCCAAAAATGTAAGACAAGTGAGGCAATTTACAGGCATGTGTTCTTATTGGGCTAAATATATCCCTAACTATGCCGATATATGTGCACCTTTACACAGTTTGAAACAGAAAGGAAATAAATTCATTTGGTCCCAAAAGTGTAAAATTGCCTTTGATACGTTGAGGGAGAAAATTTCAAACCCCCCAATTTTGCAGTTAGCTGATTTTTTCAAAACCATTTGTTTTACAAACGGATGCATCGCAAATAGCGGCAGGAGGTGTTTTATTGCAAGAAAATGAAAATCAAGATCTACTACCAATTGCCTACTATTCCAAAAAGTTCAATGATAACGAGCTCAAATACAGTGTGTATGAGAAAGAAGCCTACAGTGTCATATTATGCATCAAAAAATGGCATGAATTTTTGGAAGTACAGCCCTTTAAATTGATAACAGATAATCAAGCTCTCAGCTACGTTCTAAACACTCGCAGGAAACTGGGAAGATTATCAAGGTGGGTAGAACGCCTGTTAAACCTCCCATTCACTGTCGAACATAAAAAGGGAAGTGAAAATATCTTAGCGGATACTTTATCCAGACTTTTTGATGAAGAAGACATCAATCATGACGAAGACATCACAACAGAAGTGGACTCTACGTTGAAGATTATAAATAAATCTGTAAATATTGTTAGGGAAGAAATGAGGAACAAGAAGAGAAATGTAAATAAAATAAATCATGTAAATAGTAGTAATAAGAAAATGATTAGAAACAAACGAGAAGATAGACATTTTTGTAATCTAATTCAAGAGATACCTATGGCATTAAATGACTTGAAATATCACCAGGGAAATGACCGAAAATGTACAGAGATAATTAAAAGCGTACAAAATAATACAAATCAAGAGTGTTACTACCTGAAAAATGACGTTTTGATGTACAAAAATCAATCTGGAAAAAGTAAAATTTATCTACCAGATAACTTAATAAATTTGGTTTTTACATTTTACCACAACACAATGATCGGAGGTCATTTGGGAATCTCTAGGACCCAAGGTAAAATAAATGAATATTTTTACAATCCAATTTTAAATGAAACTGTGAAACAGAAGATAAAACAATGTAAAATATGTGCTATGTCGAAGACCACACAAAGAAAATACGAGGGTAAACTAATTTCAATTCCAGTTGAACAAACCATGAATACAGTTTTTATTGATATTTTAGGACCATTGCCGAGATCAAAGGGACAAAATAAATATATTCTAGTGATAGTCGATGCATTCACTAGATATTTATGGCTTCACGCTCTTAAGGACTGTAATTCAAGATTGATAATCGCAAAACTTCAGCAAACCTTTGTGAATTTTTCAACTCCGAGGATATTAGTGTCTGATAACGCTTCATATTTCATATCCAAGGAATTCAAGGCCTATTTGTTTAAACATTTCATCGAGCACCGTCGTATAGCGATATATCGTGCAAACGGAAATCGAGCTGAGAGATTTATCAGAGATGTGTCTACACTATTGCGATGTTTTTACCACAACAATCAATCTAATTGGGATGACAATTTAGGTTTGGTCCAACTTAGTTTAAACACAGCTGTAAATTCATCTACGGGTCAAACAGCCTTCCAAATGATGTTTTATCATGAATGTAATAACGCACTATCAAATGTTTGGAATATACAGGATTTAATTTCAACAAAGCTAACTGAAGGTGAGAAGAAAGAAAATTTAACCAAAGCTATAAACAACATCAAGAGAAGCATTAAGAAAAACCAAGAACGTGCGAAATACAGAAATCCAAGATCGTCATTCACTGTCAATTCTATTGTTTATGTCCGCACTCACTATTTGAGCAACAAAGTGAAAAACTTTTCTAAGAAGCTTGCTATCAAATATTCTGGACCATATAGGATATTGTATTTCATCACGGACGTAACAGTTTTGATACAGAACGTGAATAATTATCAAGACGTGAAGAAAGTACACATTGTGGACCTCAAATTAGCAGAAGACAAATGAATGTGATTCAAACCGGATGCTTACTGAGAGGACTGAAACAACTTCAGAAGATTGTATTACTTTTTTAGAGTAATATCTGGAAATGTATATTTTTATTAAGGAGGTATACAGAAGGAAAAGCGAATTATTTTAGCAAACAATGGCGAAAGAAAACCAAAAGATCAATAATTAAATAAAATTAAATGTTAGTAAATATAGCGCATTCATTTAAAATAGTAAATCAGGATGAATAAATGTGTGAGTAAATGTATAGTTCAAATGTGAGTGTAAATGTGAGCAAATGGATTGATCAAATGGGTGAGAATGTGTGTGAAAGTTTTGACTAAAATGAGCAAATAAGGATACGTGACTCTGAACACTTTACACTAACTGTTACTTATACACTTATACGACAGGCCATACAAAACACAAACTTTAACGCGCACTAAATACACTAAACTTATAACTAAAACACGACACATCACACTAAAACGCACAAACTTCAACTAGTTTCAAACAAATGTGAGCAAACAGGATTTTAAATGAATGCAGTTTAAAGTAGTTTTATCTTATCTTTGGTATTCGTGATCATTATCATTCTTCCTTTTGGGCATAGTTTGCTGAATAATCTGCCTTGTTTTAAAAAGGGGTATAGGAAAGTTTTGTTTGAATCAAATAAATGGATTTGTATTTATTTATATGTAGTTTTAAAATGGTAGTTGATGAAATTACAAAGAAAAATGTTTAGATAAAAGAAATGTTTTAAGTCAATTTAATTTGGTTTTATATAACTTGAAAAGCAACAAAACTGAAGGCCCGCTCATTCTAGTGACGAACTATACTACAATAGGTTATCTGAACTAACCGGATATTGTATTGAAGCGAGCTATTCTATTTCATTGTTATGTATTATTTCATAGTATTGAATTTTGCAAATATTGTTGTTGTTTGTTATTAAGGGAAAAAAATTGAACAAAATTTACTTTGATTTTTTTTATTTTGAAGTGGCAGAAAATTTATACTGATTCTTGTATTGTTTGTTTAAAAAAAAATCCAGCAAATTTAGTTATAGTATGTAAGAAGCAAAATTGATTTATTTTAATTGTTTGTAGTGGTAACATTGTTTCTTTTTTCATTTCCCTCACAAAGTTTTATTTCATTCATAATTCTGTATCTCATGGCAGGCAAATCTCGTAGACATTGTAAGTACAAATATTATTATCCATTATAATCTAGGAAAGTTAAATCTGAAATGAGAATTTGTATTGAAAATACTATTGAACATGGATATGGGAAAATAATATTCACTTTTAGTTAACCTCAAATTCTAAAAGATGTTAAATTAGGTTATAAGTATGTTAACTTGCAAAAAGCACATTGTACGAAAGAAAATGGTAATTGAAATTTATATTTAGAATAGTTATATTAGTAATATGTATGCATTTGTATATTTTTTTTACAGACGAGTTCCTGTATTAAAATAGAGTTCTGCGGAAGGTCATCTTAAAGTAAGACTGTTTCAATTAAATAATTATTTAGGACTGAGATACAGAGGTATAATTTAAGTAAATCAAAAGTATATATTTGTTATGATTTCATTTATTTTATTAATAAAATTTCAGTGATGTACACGGAAATGAAATGGCTTCTTTTTAACTTAGGCTACATCCTATTGAAGTTATATAGTTCTGTAATATAAATTATTACATTTATACTTGTTTATTGGACCTTACGAGTACAGCGATTGAGGGCAGAAGGAGACAACCTGCTGGAAATGGCTAAGGATTGGTTTATAACAAACCGCTTCAAAATCAATGAGGCGAAAACCCATCCAACATTAAAAATTTGCCCGCACTCTGCTATAAAGATTTTCAACACCCTGTCCGAAAGAGTCAGGAACTTAGACCTGAAAGCATTTAAAGCGACAGTGAGCAATTCTCTCTTGCAAAGGCCCTTCTATAGTGTGCAAGATTTGGTAGAGGAACCTCTCATGCCGGGATGAAAATTCCACCACAGCCTTAGTATTTATGTTCTGTAAATATATGTTTTATTGTATAGTATTCAAAATTTGACGCTATCTATCCGTAACCACGGTCAAAGATAAAGAAGACCAGTATCCATGTAAGTAAGTAAGTATCCAAGTAATAATAAGACCTTCAACCCACTAGGAGGCATACAATAACGGCAACGACATTGAGTTAAGCCATTTTAAGTACACTGAAGGGCGAAAGCCCTCAGTGTTGTTAAAAATCATGTAGTTGTGCATTAGTAAATTAAAAGAAGTTAAGTTTATTAAACTATTAAACTTTACGGTAAATTATAAGAATATATCGCATTTATTTGTTAACTTGATGTTCGTTTTTGAGTTTTCTACAATAGAAGTATAGTACCTACTCAGTTTATTCATAAATTATGTAAATAATTGTATGTTTTTAATGAGAGGAGTTCTCCGACTGACAGAAAGTTTTGCTCATCTGAAAGAACCGTCCATATTTTCTAGCTTGGTTTACTTATGTTTTGAGTTTTGTTCCAAATATTTGGTTCATTGATGTTAACTATTTTAATGTCATTAGGAGTTGCTGAAATTCTAACTGGAGCTACTACTACAGAAAGCCTACAATATTTAAACAACGACTATAAACATTTGACCATGAGGTCAATTCGCTATGGAGTATTTTTATAACCAAACAAAAAAACACCCATACCACGATATATTAGTTGTATATAGTAGTCACAAATAAAACAATGAGACGGTAGCTTTATCGAGAAGTACGTACATAGTGGTAGTAATATTTGTTTGATGCAAACAAGTAAGTATACAAGCAAGTAAGGAAAATTAGGTTAGCACAATCGGTCACGTCTGCACAAGAAGGGCCAGATGTTAGGTTATTAGTTTACATTCGAGCCAGCGATGACATTTGTAACCAATATTGCTATCTGCCTCAAGATCAATGGTACAATCAGCAGTGCATCTTAGGTTCTTATTTGTTACATGAACGTGGCTGTTTCTTTTGAACAAATAGTTTATTTCTTCAAAAAAAACTGCTCGTGCTATTTTTTTGTTTTCCCACTTTTATTGATTGTAAAACTTGAAACTCCATTCGGTTTCACAAAGTTGTGGATTTATTCCTCCATCAAACATAAAATAACCTAAATAGTTAGTGGATTCTTTGTAGGTATTACCAATGAAACGTTTTAGTAATGTATATTATATTTAGTTTTAGTTTTATATTTTTCTATAACTGGAGGAGTATTATTTTAAAAGAAAAATATTTAAATTATGAAAATTATTTCAACTATCATAATTGAAACAACAAATGATCTATAAAGTTGAAACAGACACCATTCACGTTATTAATTGATTATATTGACTGAACTTTTGGAGGTATCAAATATTTCTGTGTAAGATACTAATGGGTTAAATTTTGAATTAAAATATAAGAGCTCAAATCCCCCTATTTTCTACAAAACGATAGTGGGTATATCTGATTTATATTTATAAGACTCCACGGCACCCTGCTAAAATACGTGCTTGGGTTATTTACTAACTAACCTATATTAGATGTCACACTATTGCAAGATCCGTATTAATGTGGTAAAATCTAACTTACTGCGTTGTATTTGCAAACAATTATCTCAAAATATAACAATAGATTAAACATATGAAAATATAAATAACTATTCGACATTAAATAGGATAAAGATTGGTTTTGTTTTCCTGCGAAATCAGGTTAAGGTCCACTGTCTCAGCAAAAACAGACATTTTCAAAAAAGTTTATGAAATGTTTCTACTTCGGCTTATAAACTAGATTCTAGTGAACTATTTTTTTATCATTCTTTAACCTCGACTATAATCTACACAAATAGCAATTTAGAGCTCAGCAATTTGCTTAGACATTCTTATTTAGCCAAACTTATATAATTATAAAACTAGAAACAATTGAATAAAATTTAAGCAAAGTACTAGATACAAATGTGTACAATTTAACATACAAAATAGTTTATTTTAGAACATATATGGAAATAATTATATGGAAATTATTCAATACTAAATACACTTAGGTATAACCACATAACATAAATGGATGATGGTAATAGTTATTTGTGCAACTAGTGAGAAAAGGGGGCAATTGACTCACTCGAGAGATATCCTTACTCACGAGCCGTAGGCGAGTGAGGAATGGTTTCTCGAGTGAGGCAATTGTACTTTGAACTCGAGTTGCACATTATATTTTTCCTACAGTTACCATAAAACAAATAAATTGGTGAAGAAACATAACCTATTTTTACACAGAAGTGAACTTTTAATATAACATTTAATGTGAAGTGACGAATACAACAGTACAACAGCTGACCAGCTGATTTACAGCCAGTGCTGCCAACGTATTTCGCGCGCATACGACGTTGCCTGCATGTTACGCGCACACTATTTCGTGCCTTCACGTTGCAAATCTGGGGTGAGACAAAGTAATAGAGTGAGACAATGTTAACATTGTCTCACTGATGAGCGAATTGGCCACTTTGCTTTCTCAAATCAGTGAGAGAACATGTACATTGTTAGGTAACTGTAGGAAAAAAATATATCCGCGTCAGTCAGAGAAAACAAGTATATGTAATGGAATGTAACGAATTACCATAAATAGTTAAAAACGCGTCTCTTGCAGTTCCTAAACTAATTGAATGATGTTTTACTGTCAACGTATTGTAGTGTCTAGAATGGATGAAGACTTGACGTAAGTAATAATATAACCTTTAATCTTCGGGTTCGATACCAGTTTATCTCAGTTCATTTAATTAGTCAGGTTTTTCATTCGAATTATATAGATTTCTTCAGAGAAAACATATGGTTTATGATTGGTAGACCAATGTTGTTATAGTGCACTGCTAAATATCCTACATGTTTTCCAAGGCACTTAAAACAGTTAAGTTTGTTATAGAATATTTCGTTTGAACATAATGATTAGTTCCCCTGTATAAACTGCATTATAAATGTATTATTAAATGTCTTCAAGTTTATTTTACCCAGCTCATTGACTTTCAATGCCTTGTTCATTATGTATTTATAAGTCTACTGTTTGAAATCCTTTTTTAATCCGGTATAATTAATTTTTCTAAATTGCATATTCTTTCCTACATAAGTTGTTTGAACTACGTTCTCATAGTATTGTAGAAATGCAGCAATTACAGTTTTTGGTAACTTTGTTGTAATAGTAACACATAAATATTTTATATGGGTATACTCTTATCGGTCCGCTACACCTTTGGTAGAGACTTGAGATCAATATAGGATGCTATCATGGCTGTATTTTTATCTGAAGGGTTATATTATGATGAATTAAAATATCACAAACGAAACATTAAAACTTGCAACAAAAATTAAATGACAAACATACCCTAATATGGAAGGTTAAACTTTTATAACATTGATTAAACTGAGTTTTCCTAAGGCTTGTAACCCAAAATCATTGAAGCATTTTTATAATAAAAAAAATAAAACCTTCCTCGTTGGTTTTACATCATACTACACAGAAACAGGTATTTTTTCATCCGTATTGAGAGGCTGGAAAGTTGCCCTTTACCGTGCCTAAACACGGTAAATAACGTTATGTACTTTAACCGTGCGTTGCACGGCAAAAACCTGTCATCGTGGAAAGCTGATGAAATAAAAAGCTAACTGCAACAGCCTATTTTATTTTCTGTAATATACAAATATTATGATTTATCTTATGTCATAAATATATTGTGTTATGCGTTTAAAATCTACTAATTATTTTGTGTATTATGATGTAAAGTATCGTACGTTACTCGCCAGGTAAGCTATAACGTACTGGCACGAAAATCCCGTACTCAGCTCACGGTAAAACACCACTTACCGGGCTAGTAACGTAATATACTATTACCGTACTTCCAAAAAATAAATAAATAAAATATGTTTACACACGAGACTCTAGACCGTAACGATGTATCGGAGAAATGGAATTCGTGTCTCGGGACTTTTTGTTAGTTTCTCAAAACCTCGTAGACTTCGGACCTGCTTAATTTAGCTTGTCAGTTCCTTTTGCACGAAAGTGAATGTCCAACACATGTTGAAACTATTAGTTTGGTTTTGACTTTCTACAAAGTTTAACAGTCAATATTTTACAGTATTTATTAATCTTAAACTCAGCAAAGGAAGCAATCCATACGAAGGTGTTTTATAAATTAGCAAGAGTTTACAAGTACAATCCGTTCCTGGAGAATCAATAATGTGTCATATATTACATTATATAAGTAGTGCCATTGCATACAAATCGCTGGTTCTATTTTTAATACGATTTATCTGTATTTCTTTTCTTTTTTTCAAAACTATATCGTTTGGCTACAAGAAGAAATTTAATTGTTGCATGCATTGCTGAGTTACCACTAATTCGTTTAAATGACAAAGAACTAATGTGGTTAGAGAGTAAAGATTGTAATGATTGATTGTAAGAAGACATGTTTGACCAAAATGGCCATATTTAATCAGTATATATCGGCGTCTTGCTTAAAATATAAACATCTTTGTCATATTTACCATAATGCATACGTATATTGAAATCATGATATAGATACCATATGCTATTTTGTTAAGATGGTGTAAACATGTAGATTTTCTTAATAGGGTACAAAAAATAGGCTTTCATAACTGTGTAACCTAGATTAATGCCTCAAATTACGACGGAATAAAATTATAGGAACTACTTGAATTAAAAATAAGTTATAAAATGGAAACATACATTGAATGGACAGTTTGTTATATTATCATAGTCAATCGGATTAGTAATAACACTTAGACCAATAAATAAAGACCAATAAATTGTATAAGTTAATTGAAAAATAGTTGTTGTAGTGTCCATTGTGAAATACTTAATTTGAACCTCTTTTTATCAGCAGTAAAGTAGTGTTATAGTTTTTGTTTAAATTTCAGGGTAACTGCTTTAAATCTGCCCTTATTAACCTTACAAAGCGCTCGTACATTGCGAAGCATTCTTCAGTGTTTACTCCGCCCTATTAGAATTATATAAGAAAATAGTCTCTTTGCGCCCTAGTGATGAAATTAACTATTATCGGTATTTTACAAACAGGTTTTATAAAAAAATATGTAATTTTACAAAAACGGAAATCTGTAAATCAATTAGAAAAATGGGATATTTACCACCATGGACTAACATGTAAAGTAGGAACAAAACAATTGTTAGGAACAAATCGAGAATTAAAGCGACTGACTTGACAACAAATACAGGGTGTTTTTAAGAGAATGGCGGGATTTAAAACGGTCGTTGCTCGGGGACTATTCAAGATAATTAAACGAATTATACGTCAAATTAGAGGGAAAAGAATAAAGTTTTTTCGAATTCTTTCATACAATTCGGAATGAATTAATAAAATTCAGATTTTCGTCAATCTTATATAAGCGTAAAACTGGCAAAGACCTTACGCTTAGGAAGATCGGGGGGTTTATCTGATGTCTTAACTGAATTTTTTTCGGCACAAATCTCTTATCTTTTATAGATAACATCATAAAGTGACCAATTTAGGTTTGTTAAACTGAAGACTTCGTCGGGCAATCGATTTTTTCGGGCTTCTGATGCAGAATTGTCGGATTTCTTCGTCTATGTCATCGCTGATTTTTAGCCGGCCAGGTGAACGTCTTTTCAAACACTTCCCCTTAAGGACCCCCTTAAATGAGTGATTTAAGGCTCTTCTTTACAATGATACAAGTCACGTGAATTTGAGAATGGATTACAATTACAAACATATTGCCTGGAGCGAGGCTTTTGATGATTAGTTTCTGATGTCTCTAATCATGTTATAACCTGAGAGAGGGTCATATATCTCTTCCTTGATTGATATTTCAGTATTTTTAATTCAGTAATTGATATCTCAGTTAAGTAAATAGGGAGGATTAAGACTGTTCGTAGTTGTAGTTTACTTTCTAAACACTACGCATCTGGTGTTTCTTTTATTATTTTTAAGATTGCAACTGTTAGCGAATTTCCTTATAGAGAAGTAGCTATTACCGTAGGTGGCACGGTAAGACCTAGGCCCGGGGCCGATTTACTTTCTCATTTTGATGTCCCCAGAGGCCAAAAACACCAATCGTTCAAATGTTTATATATATACGTCCGTGAACGCGATAACTTGAGTAATTTTTGTATGATTTTGATGAAATTTGGTAAAGGTGTAAGGACAGATAAACTTGAATGAGTTCGCAAACCAAAATGATCGGACAATGGGAACGGGGTTTTAAGGGGACTTTTATGGGGTAAAAAATTTTTTTGACATTCAAAACACAAAATACTCCAATTTCTCTCTAGACCTTTTTAAAGAGCTTAAAAAAACAAATAGTTTAGTATATCAAAGTGTTTTTGTACGATTATTGGTCATGGAGAAAATTAAAAAAAATTGTAAATATAAAATTCCCATGTTATTCTTATGGAGAATATTGTAAAATGTTGTAGTTTGCTTTTTTATGGATATATTCTGATCAAACTTGGCAAAGTTATTTATTTTATACTAAGCTATTAATCTTTTACAAAAAATACGCTTTATTAGTTTCCTTGTAGCAGCAAACCTAGGTACTCATTAAACCTAATGTTATTTAAATAGATTTAATTTAAAATCTATTCAGATAAATGGAAATTCGCTTAGTCGGCAGGTTTGCTGCGGTGGGGGTATTTTTCGTTTAAATATTCTCCTGAATTATCCTCTTCCCAAATGCATTATATGGTAATACATTCTGCAGGAGATTTGTTAACACATTCAGGACCATGTAACACAATAATCCTCATAAACGAAGGCAAGGTATTATGATCACTGCTATTGAGCCACAACTAAATCTTTCTACACCATGTCTTTTTTTAATGCTTTAAACTATAACATTATGTCTAAATAAACAACTATTAGAAGCATAGAGGATGATAATTTATTCGATGGGACATGACAGGAAGGAAATTAGACAAAATATAATTATTGTGACGGCTCATCTCTCCTCCTAGCGGGTCTTGTAGATCTCTTACGGCGACGACGAGCCATGGTGAGATCTTCGGAGTCATCTCTCCTCCTAGCGTGTCTTGTAGATCTCTTACGGCGACGACGAGCCATGGTGAGATCGTCGGAATCATCTCGCCTCCTAGCGTGTCTTGTAGATCTCTTACGGCGACGACGAGCCATGGTGAGATCGTCGGAATCATCTCGCCTCCTAGCGTGTCTTGTAGATCTCTTACGGCGACGACGAGCCATGGTGAGATCTTCGGAGTCATCTCGCTTCCTAGCGTGTCTTGTAGATCTCTTACGGCGACGACGAGCCATGGTGAGATCTTCGGAGTCATCTCGCTTCCTAGCGTGTCTTGTAGATCTCTTACGGCAACGACGAGCCATGGTGAGATCATCGTGGTCATCTCTCCTCCTAGCGTGTCTTGTAGATCTCTTACGGCGACGACGAGCCATGGTGAGATCTTCGGAGTCATCTCGCCTCCTAGCGTGTCTTGTAGATCTCTTACGGCGACGACGAGCCATGGTGAGATCATCGTGGTCATCTCGCCTCCTAGCACGTCGTGGAGATCTCTTCCGGCGACGACAAGCTATACAGAGATCGTCGGAGTCATCGCTGCGACGTCTTATAGACCTACGTCTTCTTCGAGCCTGTATAATGCTATGTCTCCTCCTGAGTCTTTTGCTAATAGACTTTCTCCTACGTCGAGCCTCTATCAGTTCACTGTCTGCTTCACATTGCCGTCCCGTTTGTCGACGGCTTCTCCTTTTGTACCGATATCTTTGTTGTCTGCGACCGCGGGCTGCGACTACCTTATCATTGTCGTCGTGACGTCTAGCTCTTCGACGCTTTAGTGATCGTTTGCGTCTCCTACGTGCCTCCAAGATTGTGTCCTCGTTCAGTGCAGGGTAGAAGCGGTTTTGTCTGACAGTCAAGAATCCCTCTTCTACTGCTAGTTTCAAAGACTTCTTATAGTCCGGGAGAGTTTTGAGGCCGTAGTTGTGACGTAGAAAGTCAGCGACATCTGAGACGCTAACTCCTTTCTTCTTATCGAGGTACATCACCGCTGTCACGACAGGACCTAATTTTGCTCTCAACATTTTTTCAAAATTTGAATTTTCTCGCAGCAAATTTTGATACACCTTTTCTATAAAGATTAATTTAAAAGTGAACTGTTGCTACGCAACATATTTTAGCGAATTTCCCTATAGGGAAGTAGCTATTACCGTAGGTGGCACGGTAAAACCTAGGCCCGGGACCGATTTACTTTTTCATTTTTATGTCCCCAGAGGCCGAAAACACCAATCGTTCAAATTTTTATATATGTATATATATTTATATATAGATTTATATATATATATATATATATATATGTGTGTCCGTGAACGCGATAACTTTAGTAATTTTTGTCCGATTTTGATGAAATTTGGTTTAAAGGTGTAAGGCGATATAAACTTGAATGAGTTCGCGAACCAGCATGATCGGACCATGGGAACGGGGTTTCCCGGTGGGTTTTATGGGGTAAAAATTGGTTTTTCTAATTTTTGACCCCCAAAACACAAAATTTTCCAATTTATCTCTAGACCATATTAAAGAGCTTAAAAACACATATTATTTAGTATATCAAAGTGTTTTTGTTCGGTTATTAGTAACGGAGAAAATTAAAAAAATTGTAAATTAAAAATTCCCATGTTATTCTTATAGAGAATATTGATAATGTTGTAGTTTGTTTGTTTATGGATATATTTAGATCAAACTAGGCAAATTTATTTATTTTATACTAAGCTATTAATATTTTACTAAAACACACTTTATTAGTTTCAGTTTCCTTGTGGCAGCAAACCTAGGTACTCGTTAAACCTAAATAGATTCAATTGAAAATCATTCATAGAAATGGAAATTCGCTTAATCGGCAGGTTTGCTGCGGCGGGGGTATTTTATTAAAATATAAGTGGTTTAAGTATTTTCTGCAATCCAAATGGTTGCGGTAGCAACTAGTTTTGGTTCAGCACCGGAACCGTCATCAGGCTTCACAAGAAAATTGTCGCTTCTTGAGAAGGTCGTCACAGTTCACACAAAACATCGAAACATTAAAAACACGACACGCATGACTAGATACGACGACGCAACCATGAAGAGTTTACATCTAGACTATTTTTAATTGTTTAACGGATTCAGTACCATGAGATACAAGACTCCTTGTAGAGTGTGACGACTGGTAGGCAACGTGTTGAAAATAATCTATAGTTATTATAAAATGCATTACAAATACCAGTAGAATATTTGTAAAATAAAACAGCACAAAAACAAAGAGAGACACATTTTTATTCAAACTTTTTTTAAGTTAAGGTATTTTCAGAGGTACACAGGCATCGCCCAAGGCTTTTGAAGTGGCGAGTTTCGACTTTTTTTAAAATAACATAAAATTGAGTCTGAACTAAAAATAGATACACTTAGTCTTCGCAACGTTTGTTTACGTTTTACAAATCGGGTTGAACTTAACAAAGTCCCCTTAAGGGGACAGATTTAAATTTAGTTTAATTTAGCAATGGATATAAACTGCGAACTAAAGATTACAATCTGTGCCTTCTGTTGCACCTGTAAACGTCGTACTGGCGACTGCCGTCAGGCATATAATTCACAATAGTATCCTATCACCCCGCACCTGTTTTACGCATACCAAAGGTCAAAATTTCCTTCCTTGCTACACGGGAAACAAAAGCTTAGTTATTTTAGTTTCAATTTGACGTATAAAACGTTAAGTCACCTTGAATAGTATCCGAGCAGTCACCATTTAAAATCCCGGCATTCTTTTAAAAACACCCTGTACATATAAATCACTGTTTAGGTAATAAATACAGCCATCGGGAAAGTCTTTCTGTATATTGTAAACAATACAATCTATAACGAATAAATCAGTGGGGAGCTTTTATTGAGATTTATCTTCTCTCAATAGTATCAGTGTGTTATTATTTAAATTATTTATTTAAATTTGTGTTCTTTCTAAAATTTCCATAACTAAGAGTATAATTACCGTAAACAATGTCAAAACTTTGGTGTTTATGTGTGAAAAGTAATGTCTCAAATAATATAATCGGGAAGTTGTATTTTGAATAGTGGTTACAAAAAATCATAGCTGTGGTTTAAATAACTAATAAATATTTTAATATAATAATATTCATGCCAAAAATACTTTTTGTGAAAATGTAACATGGTAAAAATCTACTGTATAGACATAACAATAAACACCTGGGTGAAATACAGGTTGTAGGATTTGGAAGGCTGAATTTAAAAGCTAATCTTAAAAAGAAGCTATTGACTTTTCGTTAAGTCGGTCCTGATAACAAATCTTAGAACTTAATTAAACTAAAAGTAAAGTTGTTATCAACGGATTTCCCACACAGGTTCCGTTTCAAGCTATTTTTTAAAAGACCTAGACGGATTTACTTTTTTCTTCTCCCCAGATTCCAAAACACTTAATTTTTCTAAATAATATACATCTAAATAATATACGGTAATATAGTTTTTATATGTGCATAAAATGCATGGGATTAAGGTAGGTTTCAGTTGATATAAAATAAAAAGAATTAATTATTGACCTTATATACGTTACTAAAGTAGTAGAAAATCGGAAAGTGGTCACACACGAGCTAAAACGTATCAAGTCTAGTGAATCTGTGTAATTAAATGAACTTCCACTACTTTAATTACTTTATTCAATAGTGCTTATTAGAAAACAAATTTCCGATTGACTTCTATTAGTGAAGTTATAATCAACAATAAATCGCTGTTTAAAGGAGATTGAAATTCATGCCTTAAAAATTATGGCAATTTATCATATGTTTATGGCTGCATATTTCTTGCAAAGTTCAGACCTTAATGGTTTATCATCGTGCAATAGTAAATATCCTTAGCCAATGAGGAACGAGTTTCATTATAATAATGTACACCATAAAGTCTGCTAACCCATGAACACAAAGAGGGATTTTAAAGTTTTCTTTGCAACAACGATACGTGTTACCCCACAGGCACATGATAAGTGTGTGGTATATATCACTTTTTTTAAATATAATGAGTAGTGAGTAGAATGCGCATGAGCAAAATAAATCTTCCATAGCGTTTTTATTTTACAGCCATCTTATTAATTAATTCTCATTGGATTAATTTAATACAACTAACGTCTGGTAATGTGACTCGGTGTTTTGTGAGACTTTCCCTAATTCCTCGCAGCGTGTCGTTCTAATTGACACTGTTTACACCAGATAGTTACCATTCAAACTGCCTGGACTATTTGGTAAGTGGTTAGTTAAGAACTTAAACCAGATAGTAACCATTCAAACCATCTTAATAATTTATTTAGATGCTGGTAAAAACTGGTTGATTAGAAGGACATGTAGGAAGGGATGAGAAAATTGCTCAGAACAACACTGAATTACTTCTTGATAAGTGTTAAAACTGTTAAAGTTTCTAAAAGTACAAAAATAGTCTAATAGTTTACACATACACTGTTGATTCACACGACCAAATACATATAAAAGATGGTAAGTGGTGATATATTTTGAATGGACCCTCTACTCATCATTCATCAGACCCAATAGGTCAATAACATCGCCTTAGGGTATAAATAACATTTGCAAACCAGGTAAGGTATAAAAAAAACTATAGCAATACAGAATGGGATATTAAAAGGAGAAAAACGTTGAGCAGACTGAAATTGAGCTAAGAGTCGTTTCGGCTTTCTTAGGCAATGGTATCGAAGACCAAAAAATTGTAAAAAGTCTTGATTTTCGTGTTAACTGAAGCAAACTTTATTATAAAAATATGTATTTTCTTCCATAGTTTGAATTAGTAGAAGTTCTGATGTTCGCGTCGTAACAATTTCAAGCCAGGAGTGATAAAATAACGGTAACGACATTGATTTAAGCTATTCAAGGTAGACTGAATTACAAATAGACTTCTCTGCCGTGTTGGTTTTCAAAATGTTGGTTTAGCGTCAGTCCATTGGAAACGATCTTGTGTATTTAACTGTTAAATCCTGCAGTAAACTATAGGGTGATATAAGATGTTTAGATCGACTTCCTTTCTTTAATTAATTATTATTATAATCAAGTAATTTCTTTGGATCAATAAAATTATCAGCATTATCAAATACTGAATGTAATTAGTAGTTGACGAAATTTTAACCCGACCTGCCAATACTAAACAATTGGCTTTGGCCTATATAAAACCAACAAATCAGGTATTCTCCAAGGTTTAGATAGTTACTGTATTGCCTATTATGGCATATGGTCAATGCTACTATGATAAATATTTATCCATGAGGTTGATTGACTTTTATACTTGTTTATAAATAAATATTGGTAACAGATATTTATGAATATCGTAACACCAAAATCACGCAATGTAAGTATCGTACCGTTTAGAAATTACAACGGAAAACGGTATCCATTAAACACATAAAACATGACATGAAACAGAGTAGTTATTACAAGGAAAATATTATTTGACAGCCAAAACATAAAACAGAACCGATTGGAGTGTTTAAGTCTACGAGATTACATCAAAATATTCTATCAAGATTAATAACAAGTTTTTACGACGTTTCAGGAATGTTATTCTGATTATTTTTATTATTTTAAAACAGAACCAAAACACTTTAGTATAATAAGTTATAGTACCATTTTGACATGGGAAAATAATAAAACATTTTCTATTTAAATTAATAAAAAGCTGATATTCCAGCCCCATCTTCAAACTCTTTAAGGGTCCTCCACTTCTTCCTTGTCCTCCTTAGACACATGCTGCTGGCCCTTAACGTCGCACAGATGGTTTTTACCCTTATCCAGTTCATCACTAAACTGTATGGTTTCTTCCATTTTTCTGTTAGGCGTTCTGCCATTGCTCTGAGCAAGGTCTGAAACACTTTGCCTAGCATTCCGTCCACAGCGGGGTAAAAGAAGCATTTCTTGTTTCTGTTATTGTTAAATATTTTCTCTTCTTCTCTATTTCTGCATTCTCCAAAACTTGTTCGTATGGGAGGTTGAAGTACGATGGAGCATCAGTTTCAACGACACGTAAATCGAATAATTCTTCCGTCTGAACCTCCCATACACCCCTACAAGCCAAGTCTGCTTTTAGTGCTGCAGTATCCAATGATTATTATTCTGACACATGGGAGAAAGTTATTAAAAAGTTTAGGAACAGTAAACAAACACAGGAAAAGATGGATAACACACTAAAATCCATCCACGAAACATTATTTTAGTCAAACACAAATAAAATGAAAAACTAAATCTCTTGAACAAACCCCTCAAATAAAACTATATTGCAGCACACACTAAGGGAAAAGATAACAGTTTTACATATGTTAACAGTTTTATAAATGTAAGTAAAATAGTAAGTATATAAGTGACAAAGTTAGGAGAACAAAATCGGACACGTCTGCACAAGGAGGGGCCAGATGTTACGATTATTAGAGGACATTCAGGCCTGTGACGTCATTATTTTATCGCTATAATTCTTATCCTTAGTATAACTCAGTAGTGCATCTCTTATGTTTATTGGCTAAGTGATCGAGGCTGTTTCCTTGGGTACCTAAAAATACTCACTCCAACGATTATTAGTGTGTATTTTTTTTCAAATTGAACAGCCTTGACACCTTTAATAATCAACTATACAAACGGTACAATTTTTAAAAATCACAAATAATTAATAAAAAAAAAAATATTTGTTTTGACACATTGTTTAATTATTAACTGATATCAGCCCATGACGTTTTAATCAAGCGTTAAAATCAGCCCATAAAGACTGCAATAGTTTTATAGCGCTTTGCTAGCAGTGGCTTCAAAGATATTCAACTAAAGTAAAATAACTTTCCTTGATGGCACGAGAGCCCGTGGCGATAGACTGATCTCACAACGGAAAGTACTCTGATCACAAACCATTATATTTAAGTTTTTGTAATATGCCTTTACAACAAACGTGTGTTGGGCACTCGTCCAACGCTCCATGGCTACTGAAATGTCCACTTGTCTAGACACCTATGGTCATTTCCCCCGTACTCTTATAGCCCCATATTCATTGTCAGCTGGTATCGGAATCGTGACGTTTCACTGCCTCACCCCGTAAATGAAAATCTACTTACGTAAGCATGCCAGAAGGCGTCAAAGTAATTTTCATGCTGTATATATTTCAAGGCGTTACAGTTCATCATTATACAGCAGCATTGAACATTATTTATATAAATCCCAACAGGCGATGTTTGTCGGATATTTACAAACACTTATGTATATACAGAAGTAAACATTACATGAATAGTTAACCGGTATTTACACATTTTCGAACACACGTTTGAAGCTAGCAAACGGTATAACAATTGTAGGCTAAGTTATAGTTAAATAGTGAGTGGATTCGCCACCTATGATAAGTTAATGTTTTATATTTTACTATAAGTTAGGGTATACTAAAAACTACTGTAGTAAAAAAAAATTCCATTTAGTAAATTTATCTAATATTATCTTCCATCGGGAGAATTGTATAAAATATATATAATCGAATAAATAGATAATCTCTAAGATTTAAAAAGGACAACACTCAATTATTCAAATCAATTATTCATTCAGTTATCAGTTATCCAAATGGCCTATATTAAGACTGAACCTATGTAGGTTAAAAATATTTCCTTGCAAGATTCTAAATGGTTCAATGCTGAGACAAAAGGAGCTCAAATCTCCTTAGTGAGTGTAGATAAGAATGGGTAAATATGATTTATATTTTATTAGACCTCACACCAAGCTTGCTAAAATACGTGCTCGAATTAACGAATCAACTAACCTATACATTACACTATTGGTGAAAACTGTATTTCACGTTTTAAATGTTACATTTGTTGTTGTAAATGTTTGTTGTGGCAAAATGCCAGTCATAAGTTGTTAGTTGCTTAACAGAATAACAATAGATTCAACATATACAATAGATTACTGACTTTTCAACTCAACATCATAGAAAGGTATAAAGATACGTGCACCTTTAAATGGACTAAGAAACTAGTTTGAATATTTTTCAATAACTTAACAAATACTATTTACAAAATTATAATCAATTTTATTAAATACTATCAAACTTGAACAATTATATTGAAATAAGTGCATTGTGAGTGCGAAATGAGTATATATGAGGTAATAAAAATATATGTAAATAGTCCAATACTTATAACATGAAAACACACCCACATCAGTGTCCTATTTCGCTCTATTTTATCATGAAACAGAAATGAATGGCAAATATTAACAAATTTTAATAAACAAGGGATACATACAGGCATAAAAATTTAAAAAAAGAAACAAACAAAAACTAAGAAAGAAAATGGATAAAACTTGCCCATGAAGAGGAGAGGAAAGGTTAGAGCGTATCTCAATGATCCCTATCGCTCAGGGCGGTATGGGGAAGGGAGTCGTGCTGTTAGGCTTTTGGACACATAATGTGTCTGGAAACCCAATGCAGCTATGAGTAAGGCTATTTGTAGAAACACTATTTACAATAAATGTTGATTATATATATTATGTACATTTTTAGTATTTTCATAATCTTTGAGTCGAATATTTTAAAGTAATCAGAAATTATGACTGTTATTCGTTTTAAAATAATGCCTGTAATACTTAGCAATTGCTCGAATTCGAGCAACAGGTACGCTAGTATTTACTCATTGTGATATTTTTAACAGCAAAAATGTTGTGTTATTTCCAATAATTATACTAACCCAGTGGGCTACGGTCCGTAATATAGGCCACTGCAAATAATTTGTCAATATAGATACCATTTTAGACAAGGTTTCTGTATTTGGATGTTGTTAGACACGGTAAGAACACAATAAACTTCTGTGTGATGATTATCTGTGGGAGAAAAATGAGCCGAATTATAAATGCACTTTAAGAATATCTTTTTTATAGATAAATTAAATGGTTTTTGTTGCTGAGCAGCGCTAGTAAACATGCACAACCCTTTTCGTTAGTCTTATAACTTTCAAAGGCTCGCTTTGAAGAGTTCAAGTTCTTATTTGTATACATATCTATATTATGTTTTCATTAAGCTAAATGAATACATGGAAGTAACCTCTCTCAAAAGTCTATATTGCATATTTATTATATTAAATATTTAGATTCCCCCATGTTAATCTTATGGCAGAAAATCAAACTTTGATGGAAGATCCTGCCCAAACTAATAAAGATGTCAAAAAACGAAAAATACTTTGCAAAACTGCAGATCAGGGCAATTTTTTTGACACTTTAATAATCAAAATCGGTCCAAAAATGAGGGATGAGTTCTGTTTACAAAAATCGGCTTAGCGTATTATATACAGGGTGGTCGCGAATAAGCGTTAAACTTTTTATTGGGTATAATAGGAGCATAAATGGAACTCGTAAACGTGGTTTAAAAAAATATATCTCATACACACCCCCAGAGATGACATGTTTTAAGTTTTTTGAAAAAAATTGACATAAATGCAAAAATGTTGCATTTTTTGGGTTAATTTAAAACTTTCAGCAACAATTAACTGTACCATCGTGTTCTCCACAAAATTTTGAATAAAAATACATGTATTTCAACTTGCCAAAATCTGCATAGCTACTTTTTAAATTGAATAGAAATAAAAATTTGTGTTTTTCAAAAATTTTTAAAAAAATACGTAAACATAAAACTTTTTTCAAAAAAGGTTTTAACGAGCAGCAAACACTTTTAAAAACTGCTCCATGATCTAAGGTTTCAAACAATACCATAAAACGTAATATTTGATCCCGATAAATGTCCGCTATTCAAGTTTGAATGGCGTAAAACACAGGTTACCCAAAACATTTTTACTACTGTCGCGTCGTAATAATGTTTTTTAGATTAATTAAAATAACACCATTTAAACGGATTTTGAAATAAATTTTTTGGCAATCTTTTTTCAAACTGGATGAATTAACTCAGCTATAAGGCTAATCTTATACCAATTCAAGTAAGATATGTACCTATGATATGAAATTAAAAATTAATAATAACTCATTTCGTAGTAGAGAAATTAGTTTTATTATTTACAGTACAGCCATGATATGAAACAAAAAAAGACCTAGTCGTTTTCTCTTATTTACACTACTGCATACTTCACTAAAACGACAAGGCTGTGCCCTACAACCTAAAAAAAACACGATACAGATATTTGATAAACTTCAATTTAATAAATAAAAGCAGCCTTAAAATATGTTAAAATGAAAATATTACAGTAGTTGGGGATTAAATTGAACACATGAGACAAATAATTTAGTTTCAGGTAATACAAATGTTCAACATTTTGGATAGATTGTACAGACATTTCATCAAATTTTAATAAAAAACACAGTTAGCCCTAAAATATGGTAAAATTTAAAGATTAAATAATGGATTAAAATAAACAAAAAGCTATGAAAGACACAATTGATTTTGGAGTAAATATTCATGTTCAAATCTCTCGGAGAAGTGGAAAGTTGTGTGGACATTTGAAACAAGAGAGGTCGGCATTCACTTAAGAACATTTTCGAAATTATGGCCATTCTGTCTAATACAGGCTCTGGCTCTCTT
Source organism: Macrosteles quadrilineatus (assembly GCF_028750875.1). Taxonomy (NCBI): domain Eukaryota; kingdom Metazoa; phylum Arthropoda; class Insecta; order Hemiptera; family Cicadellidae; genus Macrosteles; species Macrosteles quadrilineatus. Next base: position 18,054,591 of record NW_026542600.1, read on the forward strand.
TCTCATAAATTGAACAGTTACGCTATGGCTCATCTTTCCCCTGACCACTTCTGCTGCTCCAATGATCATGTTCAAAAGTTCTTCTTCAGTGTTTACAGGGGTTGCGTAGACGACCGATTTCATAAACCCCCAAACAAAAAATCCATTGGGTTAAGATCCGGAGATCTGGCAGGCCAAGAAACAGTGCCTCCTCGTCCGATCCAAGTAGGGAAGTTGAAATGAAGCAATTCTCTTTTTGTTTATTTTAATCCATTACTTAATCTTTTAATTTTACCATATTTTAGAGCTAGCTGTATTTTTTATTAAAATTTGATGAAATGTCTGTACAATCTATCCAAAATGTTGAACATTTGTATTACCTGAAACTAAATTATTTGTCTCATGTGTTCAATTTAATCCCCAACTACTGTAATATTTTCATTTTAACATATTTTAAGGCTGCTTTTATTTATTAAGTTGAAGTTTATCAAATATCTGTATCGTGTTTTTTTAGGTTGTAGGGCACAGCCTTGTCGTTTTAGTGAAGTATGCAGTAGTGTAAATAAGAGAAAACGACTAGGTCTTTTTTTGTTTCATATCATGGCTGTACTGTAAATAATAAAACTAATTTCTCTACTACGAAATGAATTATTATTAATTTTTAATTTCATATCATAGGTACATATCTTACTTGAATTGGTATAAGATTAGCCTTATAGCTGAGTTAATTCATCCAGTTTGAAAAAAGATTGCCAAAAAATTTATTTCAAAATCCGTTTAAATGGTGTTATTTTAATTAATCTAAAAAACATTATTACGACGCGACAGTAGTAAAAATGTTTTGGGTAACCTGTGTTTTACGCCATTCAAACTTGAATAGCGGACATTTATCGGGATCAAATATTACGTTTTATGGTATTGTTTGAAACCTTAGATCATGGAGCAGTTTTTAAAAGTGTTTGCTGCTCGTTAAAACCTTTTTTGAAAAAAGTTTTATGTTTACGTATTTTTTTAAAGATTTTTGAAAAACACAAATTTTTATTTCTATTCAATTTAAAAAGTAGCTATGCAGATTTTGGCAAGTTGAAATACATGTATTTTTATTCAAAATTTTGTGGAGAACACGATGGTACAGTTAATTGTTGCTGAAAGTTTTAAATTAACCCAAAAAATGCAACATTTTTGCATTTATGTCAATTTTTTTCAAAAAACTTAAAACATGTCATCTCTGGGGGTGTGTATGAGATATATTTTTTTAAACCACGTTTACGAGTTCCATTTATGCTCCTATTATACCCAATAAAAAGTTTAACGCTTATTCGCGACCACCCTGTATATAGAAGATGAGTAACAAATATAACCCCATCAGTCAGAGAAAGGCATTTTAAGGAAGGTAACGCATTGTCATCATTAATAGTTGAGAGACTGTGTCTCTCTCTAACTTAACTACCTGAATGTTATTTTACCCTTAATCTCCTAGTGACTGAGAAAATGGGAGGGGCTCATAAACCCTCTCATCCCACAGACGTTATCTCCTCACTTCCCTTAATCTATCAGGTTTGCTCCCTATACGTTGTATATGGAGAAAATATTGTGTTCGTAAAAATATTTGAGTTTGATTGTGATGTCAGTGTGAGTGTGTATCTGAACGTGTGTTTACGGAGCTACAGACTACACCTTGTTGTTATATTTTGAATACATTTGGTAGGGAATTACTAATCCATGGTATATCCAGGCTTTTTAATTTTGAATTTTTACAAGAGTGGCTCAAACGATTTGAATTAAAATCGAATAAGTTACGGGCCTTTCAATTTTAAACAAAATGAAAGAGCCTTTAATGCCGTAAAATCTTTTGTGGTTTTATTAATAAAATATTATACTTACTCCAACCACACCTTTACAAGAGTTATTTACAAGCTAATAGAATATATTATTAGTTAGTTTAATAATACCGTTTATTTTTAGGAATATTATGTTCTTCAGAAAATTATTCTTGGGTGCTTTTGTAATTGGTTTATTCAAAATATCAATTTTAATATAAACCTTTGTAATTAAGTTCAGTATATATAGTATCTTATCAAAGGCATCTTAGCAATATGGAAGAAAGATGAACTCTGAGGGGATTATATTTGTCTTTGGCTGAAATTTTAGACCGATACTCTTTACGGGGGTGAACCTCCATAATTTGTGTTTAGATATCTAAATACCCTACGTACTTGGATATGGAAACACTATGTCATGTGAACGACAGCTCTTTACAAGCTTTGTAGGCTACATCTATTCCAAAAACTGGACTAAGTACATCAATAGTACGCACAGACAATGCGCATGTCTTTACTAAATGTGTAATAAGTTATGCTGCTTTTAATACTTTGTAAATTAAATTATCATTTATTCATATGAAATAGGATGGTAGTTTAGGATTTGATAAGGTAATGACAGGACTGACTTTTTAATGAAAGAGTATTCGTTGTTTAATTTTATTTTGGATAATCACATGTATTTAAAATCGTCGTTGTTGTACAGTAGAATTTGAATATAAATAACAATAGACAGGTCAATGTCAAGGTTTGAAATAATGTCCAAACGTCAAACTCTGAAAACAAGACGACGAGGACGCGCAATGAGACAACCCAGTCTACTTTATTCCTCACCTAGTGAACATCGTTCATTCGATAACGTATGGTTTTCGTAGGCCAAAGTTTTGGTTTTGCATAATACTAGTGTAAATTATTGTAAAGTATAATCTTGGAAGCAAGCTTGTCAAGTGGAGCGTGGGACACCGGCCTCCGAAGGCTCCGGTTCACATCCCGTCATTCACCAATGAGTTTCATCCAAGTGATAGTGCCGCGACCTCCTATAGACCTTGCCTAAAGTAATGTGGAAAAAGATATCAAGCTAAGGTTTAGATGAATAATAATAAAACATAAATGAAAAATATAATAGCTAAGTTTGAAGTATTACAAATTATGGCACCAACACCTAATAATATTAGTATGTAAAAGCAAAGTAAAAATATCAGACAAGACCTATCGTTGTAGCAAAACTTGTTTATATAACATATAAATCCCTCTTTATTTTAATATGTTTTTAGACTTTACGGTATTTTAATTATTAGTACAATTAAAATTTATCTTCACAGGCCAAGGATATATTTTCTTTTATGACAATAAGCCATCAAGAGCTGATGGAATTTACTGCTCGCAAAATATCGTACAAAAAACTTAAGACAAATGAAGATAATGCTTTAGGTAATAAGTGAATTCCAATAGTCTCCAAAGTTTAAGTGATTTCGAGAAGGCTTTTCAGACTACAATTTGTTGCTAATGATAAATTCACTAAATAATTTAATCCGGCACTGGTTTTCCAATACGCTATTTCTAATAAATTAAGTCAAGTTAGTGGAAATTCAATAACTGCCACAGATTTACTGGACCCGACACAATTCAGCATGTTTGTGAGCATTAGCAAATTCAAATACTTTTTAAATGCATATAATGATTTTGTATACTTATAAAAATAAACAAATATATATATTTTAAGTATGTATAGGGCCTACTCTTATTTTAACTAGAATGTGTACGTAGATTTAAATCATCATGTAGATGCCTTCTGTTATAATGTTAACAAGTTTTTTTATTTTATTAAAAGGGAAATCACAAAAACAGGATTTTATGACTGTGTAACCTAAGTAATTTATTAAATTACGACTACTTTAATTTGAAATAAATTATAAAAAAAAACGGAAGTTGAATGAAAAATTTGTTATACTATCATAGGAAATCAGATTAGTGCAAGCACTTAAAAATCGTGTAAGGCTTAAACATTTTTAGTTTATTGAAGAGAAGTGGATATATTGCCCATTGAAATATCCTTTATTTTAACTACATCTTTTAACTAGCAGTAAAGAAGTGTTGAAGTTGTGTTTTAAGTCTCAGGGTAACTGCCTTGAATCTACTCTATACCTAATGAACTGTTTGTGTATAATGAAATACATGTACTTGTCTTCTTCATTCTATTAGTCATATTACACTAAGCAAAACATTAACACATTTATGGTTCATGCTAAAAACTGTTTTTCAATATTTTAAGCTTGTCCACAGTTTATTTATTATGTATAAAGATACTTATAAAACATATATATTTTATTTATAAGATAAAAAAACCAAAATAATTTGAAAAATGCTAAGACAATAATAGGTTTTACATACCTCCGTAAAATAGTTTAACGATTAATATTGCTCATCAGCTTACATGTTTCGTTGCAAATACAGCATTTTCAAAGCTTGCAACTCGTCAAAAACACAATTAAAACGATGATGACACGAACATAAAAAAAACATAAATATCCCAGCGCAGCAAACCTGCAGACTAAGCGAATTTCAACTTGTCTGATTACATTTTTGGTAAAATATTTCCATAAATAAGACATGTTTATTCCCAAATTAAATAACAGTAGATTTAACGAGTACTTAGGTTTGCTGCTACGGGGAAGGTAATAAGTGTTTTTTGACAAACTTCAATAGTATAGGATAAAATGAAAAAAATGCCAAATTTTATCGACATATATCCATAAACAAGTAGACTACTACAGTTTTCATTTTCTCCATAAGAATAACATAAGAATTTTAATTTACACTTTTTTTTCTCCGTAACCATTAGGCATACAACAATGCTTCAATATACTAAATTATTTCTTTTTTTAATTTCTACAAAGTGGTTGGGAAAGAAATTTAAAAATGTTATGTTTTTAGGGTCGAAAATGGGAAAACCCTTTTTACCCCATGAAACCCCCATAAACCCCCGTTCCGATCATGCTGGTTCGCGAATTCGTTCGAATAAATGTATATTTAAACGATTATACCATTTTCATCTAATCGGATCATTTTTGTTCGAGTTATCGTGCTAACGGACACATACATACATTTGAACGGATGGTGTTTATCTAGTGTATATTGGACTATATTGTCTTAACAATAGTCCAAGGGCCAGAAACATTAATTTTGAAAAATACCATACTTACCATCATATACTAATATGTAAAGGACGAATAAAACAATAGAGAATGAAAGCGACTGACTTGACAAGTAATGCATATAAATTGTGACTCAGGTAATAAATACAGTTATCGAGAAATAGCCTGAATGTATTGTAAACATTACAATCTAGAAGCAATAAATAACTGGAGAGCTTTTCGATTCATCTTCTCTCAATAGTCTATGTGTGTTTTTAAACTCTTTTTACTCTACAATTTGCATAACGTTATTCGGGAAATATAAATATCTCAAACGATGTGGAAATGTTAGTGTTGAAGTCTGTGATTAATTTGTTAGACATAATCAAAGAAGTTTAATTGAAATAGTGATTATTAGCAAATTATTGCTGTGGTTGCAATAAATAATAAACTATAATGGATCAATAGTACAACTATGCAATAGAAAAGTGTTGTGAAAATTTATTGTAGCGTATTATAAATCTACTGTCTAAACCTTATTTTAACAATGAACTTTTGTGTGGAACAGAGGTTTTAGAAACTATAGAAGACAGAATTTAAAACAGAACTTATCTTTGGGGAAACTTATTAACATTTTGTAAAATGGGCCTCATTAAAATATATAAGAAATTATTTGAATTTATTTATTTTTTATTTCATTAATCTCCATTACTCTCAAACCCTTCTTTTCTATGGGGAGGAGGGAAAATGCTTTTACGCAAACAGGTAGCCAGCCTGTAGTGTGAGACTCCTGAATTTGTCAGACTACTCACTAAAAAAACCCCTCTCACACCCCTTACATGGTTTTTGAACAATAGAGTAAACTTTTATTCGTTCCCCAAGGCTACATTGTTAACAGGAAGACAATGTTGGTAGGTAACGTGGAATAATGTCTTATAATAGATATTCGTCATTGTTCCTCAAACATGTTATTTACAGAATATATTTTTTTATGTCCCACCTTCACTTCCAAGGACGCTAGTTCTAGAACGGGGAGCGAGCTAGCGTAGTGGTTAGAGCGCGGGACTTCAGTCCCTGAGGTCCCGGGATCGATCCCCACCAAGTTACTAATGGATTTTATCGAAGTGATAATGCCGCAACCCCTAGGTCTAGCCTGAAGTACAGTAATGTGAAAAACAATCCCAGGCGCGTGCCTAGCGTCCTAGGAAAGAAAAAGCTAAAATCCATCGGTGATTGGCGAGATTTGATTTGATTTGAGATCTAGGACCTCGGGCTCTGAAGTCTCGTGCTCAAGCACTAAACTAGCTCGCTTCACCGTAGTAAAAATATTATAAATGGTTTTTACTTCACAAAACATCAAAATTCACGCATGACTGTTTTAGAGAGGGTATACAAAAGCATTATTCTCCTGCTCTAATGTAAAAGACCCGAACAGAAAGTAACGGATAAACTTTCATCCGTAAAAATGATAAAGTTTTTAAAATTGCCAAATATTCCTTTACGACAAAAATACATACACAGATATGCATTGTAAAATAGTTTTCTCGCGATAATGGCTGTTATGCTCAGTCTAAAACAAAAGTTCCAATCTGCTAATTAGACAGACATGTTTCCCAAGGCTAAAGTACAATTAGATTTACTAGGACTAGATCACTATGTTTTGCATTTTTATCACTCTCATATCCGTTAGGTCTACTCTTTTAAGGCATTTTCCATAAAGGGAATAAGCTCTTACCGTAGGTCTCGTGGTAATACATGGATGTGGTACCAATTTACTTTTTAGTTTTTATGTCCCTAGAGGCAAAAATGCCATCAGTTAGTGTCATAAACACGTTTCTTACCATGTTTGGTCTTCAATACATAAATTTACGCATTAACTCACAGTTCATTTGAGCTTAAGAAACGAATAATTTAGCTTGTTAAAGTGTGGCCATGTGCTTTATGGTGGCGAAGAAAATTCGATGTTTTTTATTTTATGCCCCCCACCGCCAAACCCAAATAGCAGCAAACCTAAGTTCTCGTTGAACATATTGTTATTTAACCATAAATATATCCGCATTTTTTAAGCAAATATTTAAGCTAAAATACATTTAGCTAAATGGAAATTTGCTTAGTATGCAGTTTTGCTGTGGCGGGGGTATTTTATACATGAAAAACCAATAATTATTTTTAAAATAAATTT